>NC_044069.1:17659943-17825116 GCF_902167405.1 Gadus morhua
GGCGCTAGTCGGGGCGGGACCACTAAAGCATTTGCTACAGCGCAGTGGTGTGGGCTAGCTAAATGCTATTATAAAAACAGCAAAAACATGCCTTGACTTCTACATCCACCACAAGGTTCTGTTCTTATTACCAAGATCTTTTTATGTCGCTCTTTCTTTTAAACAGCACTGCCGGTTACAGTTTATTCTTCTCCACCTCCTCGATTATCCTCTTCAAGGCTAAGATATGGACTACAATGGTTTCTCTCTCCTGAAAGACATTTTGGTACCATCTCAGATGGGGGTTAATTGCCCGCTGTGGTTGCATCGTGTGGTTGTTCCTCTTTACCATCATACATTGCAGACTGATTCCGTGGTAGTTGTCCAGTTTCTCCATATTTGGTCATTAGGATATATTTTTAGATTATGTTTGGCTTGTTGCAACATCACAAAGATTTTGCAGATCTCCAGGGAGATCTAAAGATGGCTGTTCTTATACAAATCTGGTCTGGCCCTTTATGTGGCAATATTCTTGAAATGGATAAAAACTCCTCTATATTACAGTTAGCCTTGGGCCACAAGGTCTGGGTTTTCCTGCCTGGCCACGAGTAGATACCCAGGGAGTCTTGGGGGTATAGTCCTTTGTTTCAATGGCGGCTCCTCATCTGGCCACTTGGTGGTGCTAGGGAGCAGATTTATGCTAGCATTCATTGTGTTGGAGCATAACCGTTACCAAAAAGAAGACCGTCATTTTGAGCCTTTTCCCTAAGCACTTTGATGTGGGACATCGGTGGTGAGGTGTGTGTGAGAGGGACAAGCTTCTTGGACACTTACGGAGCTCCACACATCCACACACACCACGCATAGTACAATGCTACGTTGTGTGGCACATTACCATCACTCATTATAGCGCCATTACACAACAATGGTCATAGCTTGGACAGAAGTGTAGTTGGTGTAAGTCCTACCTATGACACGCCCCATCCATCTAAGTTAGCCTCATGCTGGAGGTGATGCTGGGCCTGCTTGCCTCTTCTAGAATGCTGTTGTTGGTGCGTCTGTTCCATCCTCTGGATCCTCGGTAAGGCTCTATGGGGGTGTTGTTCCAGGTTCTCTCCGGGGATGGCTGTAGATGTTCTATGTTTCAGCTCCATACAGCAAGGTGGAGAAGACAATGCTATGCCTGTGCAGGTGGAGATGGCTGGTTCAACCTGGGCACATTGATTGCTCAATGTACAACAGGTGTGCAACTTCACCCAGCCCCAGAGGCCCCAGTGTTACCCGCCAACCCACCCTCCCCCTCGATCCTGGAGCCTCCTATCCTGGGCTGCTACCCTGACTGGCGGAAGTGGCAGCGGAGCTGGCAGTTTGAAGGCTGTCTATACGGGGCTGGTGGAGGCATGACGGCTGGGCTGGGGTGGTAGCTCCTCATGGAGCCGGGTGACAGGGCCTTTCCCCGTCCCCTCCGTGGAGCCGGGGCCTTTGGCTGACAAGGTGGCTGGCAGGGGTGTGGCTCGGCCTGGCCCTCTGCGGGCCGACTCCATGGGCTCCTGGCCGCAGACGGTTGCCTGTGGCGGTTGCTGGGCTGCCTCCCCCGTCCTCCGCCGGGCTCCACCGCGCTGTAGAGGAGTAAGGGCTGGGGCTGGGAGCCGACTCTCCATCGTGTGTGTCCTCGGACTGCCCTTCTTTGTCCTTCACTCTTTGGAGAGGCCCCCCATTGGGCTCCACCGTCGCAATGATGACCATTATACACGCCACCTAGGGTGCAGCCATGCGGCCTTACTTCACCTAGCGGGCTGCCATACTGCACTAGGGGGCCGCCGACTCCACCTTGGAGGCTGCCATACTCCACTATGGGGCTGCTATACTCCCCCTAGCGGGCTGCCATACTATAGGATGGAAGGGGTTGATGTTGAAAGCCATTTTTGGAAGTGATGCATGAAGATGGTGATCCATGCTGCCAGTGTGGAGAACTGAGTGTGTGTGTTGAGGGCTACATTGATTGCATGATCGACATGATCGAACATAAACGGATGGGCTTAGCACAGGAGGTACAATGGATTGCAACAATAGCATCAATATATTAGGTTAGAAAGGAAGGATTAAGGGTTTAAGCTGTGGACATATTTTATCTTGGAGGTAGACTAATAATGTAGTAGTGTGTTAACATTACATATAAATTATACATTCTTAGTTCCTTTTATTCACGCCTGGTCTCTCAAGAGAATATATATGGTTATGTTAACTAACACGTTGGTTTAATTACCATGTTAACGGCAAAGTGCCTGATCAAATTATAGTGTTCGTTTTAATATTAGACATGAAACCTGGCTACATATTGTAGATGGGGAGACCTTTTGGAATGGAGCGAGCTCTACTCCCACTCGACTCACAGAGAGAGAGAGAGAGAGAGAGAGAGAGAGAGAGAGAGAGAGAGAGAGAGAGAGAGAGAGAGAGAGAGAGAGAGAGAGAGAGAGAGAGAGAGAGAGAGAGAGAGAGAGAGAGAGAGAGAGAGAGAGAGAGAGAGAGAGAGAGAGAGAGAGAGAGAGAGAGAGAGAGAGAGAGAGAGAGAGAGAGAGAGAGAGAGAGAGAGAGAGAGAGAGAGAGAGAGAGAGAGAGAGAGAGAGAGAGAGAGAGAGAGAGAGAGAGAGAGAGAGATATCTGAGTAGGAGGGTCAATATTCTAAGCGAACGTCCTCCCGTGGGCGCGGTGATAAATTCAACCGCTTCTCATTCACGTTATACGAATCACTGCCACCTATGTAGACGTAGCTTACTTTTATGACAGGAAATCTTAAATTGTCGGGATCCGTTTGTTCTTTTCTTTAACAAATTTGAATTCAGTGGTTTAACTACCACGGAAAGGTGTTTGGTTTATTTATAACGGAATCTGACAGTTCACCGACATGTCTAGAGTTGCTGATGTTTCCAAAATCCGGCAGGAGAGAATGAGGGAGATCAGTTTGCGGGTGAGTTGCTCTCTGATAAACCAAACATTCGGGCTTAAATGCGTGATAGTTATTATCAAGGTAGACTATTAATTGGCGAACTTCGGGGCAGGGGAGCAGGTAGGCCTGTGCGCATGTTAGGCTGCGTGCGGATGTGTCAGGGCTGCTGGAGCGCGTGTGTACAACACTCCCTTCGAGCTTATTCCTTTTTCAAACGTTTTCTTTCCATTTTGGGGCTCTGAGTCACACTGAAACTTTCCAGTGTGCGTTCGTGAGTGCGCGCGCGCGTGCGTGAGTTCGCGCGCGTATGTGCGCGCCACACACTTATTTATTTAAAGTTGTGCTTGTGCTTAGGATGTCCGTTTTATTGTGGAAGAAAGATGTATATGCATTTCTTGTCTATACTTCAGAAAAAGAACACAATACTAAAAAGTATTCAGATGGAAATGCAAAGCCAGCTGTATTTCGTGTTGCTGATAACTCTGGATTTGATCTACTGCTATGTAATATTCTGATGTGTGTGTGTGTGTGTGTGTGTGTGTGTGTGTGTGTGTGTGTGTGTGTGTGTGTGTGTGTGTGTGTGTGTGTGTGTGTGTGTGTGTGGTTGTGGTGTTTGTGTGTGTGTGTTTGTGTGTGGGTGTTTATGTGTGTGCGTGTTTTTGTGGGGTGTGTCTGGTGGTGGTGTTTGTGTGTGTGTGTGTGTGTGTGTGTGTGTGTGTGTGTGTGTGTGTGTGTGTGTGTGTGTGTGTGTGTGTGTGTGTGTGTGTGTGTGTGTGTGTGTGTGTGTGTGTGTGTGTGTGCGTGCGTGTGTGTGTGTGTGTGTGTGTGTGTGTGAATGTGGCGTGATGGTGAGGTATGTGTGTGTATGTGTACATCTTGCTATATGATCAAAATAGTCCCATGTTGCATTACATAACTTTATATATATATATATATATATATATATATATATATATATATATATATATAATATTGCCCAGCTGTCGAAACTGCAGAATATTAAACTATCCAAGCGTTGCCATAGAAATGTGTGTGGGCTGGTGTTACCTCGCAGTTGTTATATTGTCCCGAATAGAGTGGAAGATTTAGAATTCAACCTCAGAAAAGTCCTGCAGACCATCCATTCCATCTGTCCCTTTCTCCCTTCTCCCTCTGTCAGACCACAATGTATTGTCCTATTACGGTCGTTTACAATATAGTAACAGCCAAAACGTTTTGATTCACATTTTTATTTCATTCCCATTTTACATTTCACATTAAATGACTACAGCTAGCAGTGATACTTTACGCATGCATCTAGCTGTGATGCTTTACACATACATCTAGCAGTGATGCTTTACACATGCATCTAGCTGTGATGCTTTACACATACATCTAGCAGTGATGCTTTACACATGCATCTAGCTGTGATGCTTTACACATACATCTAGCAGTGATGCTTTACACATACACCTAGCGGTGTTACACATGCATCTAGCAGTGATACTTTACACATACATCTAGCAGTGATGCTTTACACATACATCTAGCAGTGATGCTTTGCACATACATCTAGCAGTGATGCTTTACACATACATCTAGCAGTGTTACACATGCATCTAGCAGTGATACTTTACACATGCATCTAGCAGTAATGCTTTACACATGCATCTAGCAGTGATGCTTTACGCATGCACATAGCTTTAATGCTTTACACATGCATCTAGCAGTAATACTTCATGCATGTATCTAGCAGTGATACTTTACACATTCATCTTGCAGCGATCATGTACACATATAGAAACTCAGTGATAATCTGGGCCAATAGCACAGGGCCTGCATACAGCCCACGTGCGTAACACCCACACTGGAGCTTGGCTGGTCACAACGTTTTTCCCCTGGTTTTTTTACTGTTGTGGAGCAGAAAGGAACATTTGATACAGCAGTTTTACTACCAACACCAAACCAACATTTCAAATGCTCCTATGCTTCATATCGATGGGACCAGGCGATGTACGTTCTCTTGTTGAGGGTAGGGTAGTGTACTTATGTATTTTGACCAGGGTATAAATATTGACCAAAGATGGCTGTACAGGGAGGATGGCTGCTGCCTGGAAGCCCTGTCTCTGGTGCAGGCCTACACATAACACCGAAAGCAGTCGTGAATGGCTTTAATGTGTGCTATTCGCCCAGTAGCCACCATGTTTAGCCAGGAATGATTTGTGTTTAAAGAGCCAATGATTACTACGGCCCACATTTCTTAGCCAGCCTAACTTCTCCTTTTATAATAGTTCATGTGATGATCACAAGACTCAGGGCCAGACGGCTGAATGGTAGCCTTCATTCCTGAAGAAAAACAGAAAAACATCTATTGTGGAAGGAGAGTCGAAATTGTTATGCACATTATCTTCTGTTGACAGGGGGTGGGTTAAGTCATTTGGAGATGTATTTTTATGATTCGCAAACTTTTTGAGTCAGATACACTATTATCTAGTCATCTATAGTCGAGGCATTTTAAACATGTTTGCTGTTGCTGATGAATTTATCAAGCCATTTCAGATTGTGCAACAGCCCATTGTGTGTACATTTGTCTGCTTGTGGTACACCCCTCCCTTTTTGTGTTGCCTTGGTAACAACTTCCTTTCCCTACTGCCGCTTTGAAAAGAGGAAGTCTTAGCTTCCTCTGCAGGATACAAACAAAGAGTCAGCTGTCAATGCTATATCATTTACTGAGTGTGTGTGGATGTGTGTGTGTATATATATATATATATATATATATATATATGAAATCATTTTAACTTTCAAAATGCCTCAATCGTTGCCATATAATTACGATTATTGATCATAGATGTGAACATTTTTTGTACCAAAAACATTATGGCTGATAAAATGTAATCTTATCTTATCTAATATATCATCTACCAGTAAGGACACGATGGGCAGGTCCGACTTGGGACCATAAGGAGGTAATGGAGCCTTATGGACTGACTACGGCTAGCTGCTGTCAGGGTCATGTCCAGAAACATTAAGCCACAGTCAGGAACAGGAGGCCCGATCCAGAAACATTAAGTCAGGAACAGGAGGCCCGATCCAGAAACATTAAGCCAAAGTCAGGAACAGGAGGCCCGATCCAGAAACATTAAGTCAGGAACAGGAGGCCCGATCCAGAAACATTAAGCCACAGTCAGGAACAGGAGGCCCGATCCAGAAACATTAAGTCAGGAACAGGAGGCCCGATCCAGAAATATTAAGCCACAGTCAGGAACAGGAGGCCCGATCCAGAAAAAGGCCAGCGTCCACGGATTCAGCATCTCAATAGACAAGACAGGGACCCAAACAACACATTGAAACACAGATGAGAGAAGGGAAACAAATGAGTTTCTGAAATATATATATTTACATTTGTGTACGTGCTACACCATGTATAGCTTAAAAGAATGATTGGGAGCCAATGATGTAAAGGAGAATGTACTTGCATTATCCAGGCTGGACAATGGACCATCAGAGTAATGTGTCCTACACTAAACAAATACATGTTTTAATAATGAGATGTTGATAGCAGTAGTTGAAAAGGCCACCCGATGCAAACGGATGACTCACTATTCCTTTGTATGTAATTAAGGGCTATACATTTTTTAATCATATGTGAATAGCTGTGTGTGTCACCTGCTATAACAATAGATCGATTCCATAATGAGACCAGAAGGATTTAAATGCATACTGGTTTCTAAAATGGCTTGGTTATTTGTCGTCTATATACCTCCTCATGCTTATCATTCCAGTGACAGAGAGCTGAAAACCTTTTGCATCCTTGTAGAATAAGGAGAAGGAGCGCATGAGGGAGCGAGAGATCGAGGCCCGCGAGCGAGAGTCCCGCTACAGCAACGGCCACCTGTTCACCTCGCTCATGGTCTCAGGCACCACCCTGTGCTCCGCCTGCAATAAAAGTATAACGGCCAAGGAGGCCCTGAGCTGCCCGAGTGAGTAACACCGGTTCCTCGTTACTGTGTGTCTTGTGCAACGCATGTTCATGTTTTACCCTGAACCATGGAATGGCATTGCGATGCACCAACTAAGCTGAGTGTCTAAAGGATGAGCTGATGTATCAGTCTGAGGTCAATCTGAAGGTGGTTTTGGATCTCCAACCTAAACCGTAGAAAAGGGATGTTGGTCAATGTGACCCAAAACGACCCATATGAGCATTTTTCTTGTCCAGCACCCCTATCTGCTGGTCGAATAAACCAGCAATACTTCAAGTTTCTGGTTTCTGCAAAAGCAAAATGGATGACATTGACTTCTACCTCGGTGAAAAATGTTAATGTAAAGATAGCTTTTGGCATTAAAAACCTGGGGTCTGTTTTATATGACTGAAGGCTGCAATGACATTTAGGATTATCAAGTTGATCGCTATATTACTACAGGAAGTTATCATCATTTATGGTGGCCTAAATTGACTTGGGAGTAAGCTAGCTCACTCTTGGCTGTACTTGACCATTAGGTTATCTGCTAATTAGATCACTTTCTGTAGGGCTACACCCCCGGTGTTGATCATTTAGGTAGTCTTCAATGCCCTCTTTCATACAAATGAGGTCTCTAGCTTTCGTCAAAAACCCTTCTGTCACTAATTGCATCTCTTTCTGTAGGGCTACGACCCCCATGCTGATAATTTTAGGAGTCTTTGAAAATCCCTTTGTCCACCTTTTACTATTGATTCCATTCATGATTAAAAAAGATGAATGTTCAAAAGAGTGCAGAGCAACAGTAAGAATAGTTTTTACTACGCTAAAACTTGTATGAAATATGTTTAGATTTTGAAATGGCTTTGTTAGCTTCTCTTTCTTGAGAAATGTTGGGAAAGATATTTCTCAAAGACACAAAAACAAAGCAAAGAAAGCTTCACGCTTGTCGTTCCTGTGTTCCTTTTTCTTTTCTTTCCAAGCATGCAACGTCACCATCCACAACCGTTGTCGAGACTCCCTGCTCAACTGTGTCAAAATGAAACAGCGGGTATGAGACAATGCAAATGATCAACCTTGAGCTCGACTGCTTCTCTTCCACCAGTAAACTCGTCTCACTTTTGACTTCATCATCTTGCTTATGTTCTATGAAAGTTAATAATCTCTGTCAACACGCAGTCTGTGTTGCATAACACTTCCTGTGATCTGTCTGTTAACACCTTGCAGCAGCAGAAGATGGTACAGACGCGAAATAACTCATCCATGCAGAACGTCAACCTACGCACTAAAAGTGAGTCCTTTTTGACACATAGCATTCACCTGCCTGACATTTAAAAGGGACGCCATATTGCCCAGTTCCTTTAAACTGTCACCATAGCCGATTCCACATCAGCGGCGACCAACTTTACGGTCATCGTATCACGCCCTGTCTCGTCGGCTCACTGTTAGTAGACATTATTACTGTCTCATGATAAGACACTGATAAAGTGGGACAGAACTACAGCAAGTTATAGATAATAAAATAGAATAATATTTTATTCTATATTAGACCAGGCGTCAGACCCCCTGACGGCCTGGTCTCGGGCCCCCGGGCAGTCAGGGGGCCCAAGATTGTCCAGGAAAGGGAAGTCTTGGGGCCCCTGCTGGAGCTACTGGCCCCGCGCCCCGACCCTGGATAAGCGGTTTGAAGATGAGGATGATGAGGAGGAAAATACAGTAGAAGCAACACGGAAAGTAACTCCCCTCTGTGTTCCTCCGCAGCCACGGTGAGGCGGGAGCGGCCCAGCTCAGCCATCTACCACTCCGACAGCATCCGCCAGTCGCTGCTGGGCTCGCGGAGGGGCCGCTCTACCCTCTCTCTGGCTAAGAGCGTGTCCAGCAACAACATCGCCGGGTGAGTCCTGCTTTGGGATCGTCTTGTCTTCTAGCTTAAGGGGGGCAGCTCAAGTGGCCCAATCTACCCCTTCCCCCTTCCCCTTCCCCTCCCCTTCCCCTTCCCCTTCCCCTCCCCTTCCCCTTCCCCTTCCCCTTCCCCTCCCCTTCCCCTTCCCCTCCCCTTCCCCTCCCCTTCCCCTTCCCCTTCCCCTTCCCCTTACCCCTTCCCCGTCCCCTTACCCCTCCCCCTTGTTTTGGAGGGGTAAGGGGTAGAAATGGGATTGGGCCTTAATGTTACTCCTCATACTGATGCTTTAAGGAAATAGAGCATAGCATAGAATCAAATAATTGTCTTGGGCACATGACGGTATCGATCTGAAGGTTGATTTCAGGCATCTCTGAATGTTGTGTGTGTATGTGTGCGCTTTGGCTGTAGGAATCTGAATGAGGACTCTCCGATGGGCTTCCGCAGGATACTGTCCCAGTCCACCGACTCGCTGAACTTCAGGAACAGGGCCGTCTCTATGGAGTCACTGAATGACGAGGGTAGGTGATAAGACCGCTGCCACCTTTACCAACGACTACACATGAGAAACCCATGAAACGGTCCAAAGAACAGACAGCGGACCCAGTGTATACTGTACCTGCGGGCCACAAACAATGGTATGTAATGCAGGGTTAGGATGCCTATCCTTCATCGGTATCCCATCAACACACAGCCAGAGGGCAGAGTCACGGTCAGTTCCCAAACCGCCACCAAGCAACGGCCATTCTAGAGGGTGGGGAGAGTGGAGCAGATCTGATTGGTCGATGTTCTGTGCATGGAGGCAATATTTCATGTTTTTCCGATTTTTTATGATTTATTTCGATTTTTAATGTGATTTGTAATATATTAAAGAAACAATCAATAAATGCAGACTTCAAAGGGATCCCTGGGGAGCTTACATGCATAAAGTATATCGCTAGTATATCGAGGAAGGCGAGATACAAGAAAGGACGTTCTCTCCAAGTCATTAACATGGGGGTACTCACACATAGCAAGGTGTGAATAGTGACTCATACAATTTTTTATTGCAATCCAATGCGCCTGGCTAGAAGTTACATCACTCAGCATTGGACGAAACCACCAACGTTTCGAAAGAAAAAACATGGTTGATCTTTTGCTATTAGTCAACCTGGCAGAAGTGCAGCTATAATATACAATATACATAGTTAAATAAAAACATAAATATACAGCAGAATACAAAAATAAATATTAACAACAGCAATGTGCAAAATGGCCATACAGTCAGGGTTTCCTGAGCTTGTCTTTTTCATATTGTCCCCGTATGTTACACCGATCCAGTGTACTGACATGGTAGGGGCCCGAACCCCTCCACGATGTCCAGGGGCCCGAACCCCTCTACGATGTCCAGGGGCCCGAACCCCTCCACGATGTCCAGGGGCCCTCGCAGTGGAAGACATGTGCTCTGCTGGTCCTCAGGACGTGGGAGTCCAGACCCACCATGATAGTTAACGGGGTTCCTGTCTGATGGCGGATCCCCAGTGATGAAGTCAAGGACATGTTGGCCCCTTCAGGGAATGGCCGATGCTTGTGGGAGACCCTGAGGGCTGTGACAAGTGTCCATACTTTGCAAAGTAGGATCCCCACGCGATGCAGGCTATAGTACATCCCAGCACAACTAAAATACACTTAGAGCGTTAAGCCTTATCTTACTGTAAATAAGTAAAAAAAAAAAAAAAAGACCTAAATATGGCTACAAAATAAGTGCTTACCCCTGTGAAACGTCCTGTTCCATTCTCAGTTGTGATGGTGTTTCTGGTTCATCGGAATCCAACACATGACTCAGTATCCGTCTCAGGCTCAAGTAGATACTGCTGACCCATGACATTTTTACAGACGATGTTTGAAGTGGCATGGGACTCATGGGCTTGAGATGTCCAACATTCATTGAGCAGTTGACCAGTCACAACAGAGTGGGCCTTCTGACCGATCAGAGAAGACTGCGCTTTTCGTAAGGCGGGCCTTAAAGAGACTTAGTGTCTCTGACAAAGTATGAAATAGTTTGCTGCAGCAATGTACAGTGGGAGAATAATAAGGTGTATTTTTAACATAACATTTTATTAAAAATCATATTGCAAAACATGACCCCTTCAATATACATCTCCGACCCGGCTGATCAACTTGGTCTTGAAAGACTGAGGGTAGGGGTTTGGTTTGATTCCCTTCCCCCGTGTTGTGTTGGATACTGCATACTTCCTCAAAGTCTTGAACAGTCACAGTTGCTATCATTTGTGTGGCCTGGCTGTCACGTAAGTGTACGGTTATCAGAGGCCAGCTAGAAGCGAAAAGAGACAACCTATTGAATCTGCTCGAAGGAGTCGAAGATAATCGATTATGTGAGATTCATATAAATTCATATATAACTCATAATAACATAATTATGAGTAAATCAAGAATTTCTTGATTTAAAAACAAGCCCTGGTTTTGCAGTGTAACACATGGTTTCCAGCGACGTGTTTCCATGACAGTACTCCTGTTCTTCAGGAGAGGCCTACTACGTGTCCATGCTGGAGGAGCTGGACATCGAGGAGCGAGACTTCGAGGCCGACTCCTGGAGCATGGCGGTGGACACCAGCTACCTGCAGGCCCACCGCAAAGACGTGATCAAGAGGCAGGATGTGATCTACGGTGAGAGCCACGCTTCCCCCTCTGCTTCTCGTCGTTTCTTTGAATGCGTGTGACGCATCCGGTGATGATTACAAATGGAGGGGAGCTCATGTCTTGGATCTCCTCAGAGCTCATCCAGACGGAGCTGCACCACATGCGCACTCTGCGCATCATGGACCACGTGTTCCGCCAGGGCATGCTGGAGGACGTGGGGCTGGACCCGGGCACCGTGCACGTCCTCTTCCCCTGCCTGGACCAGCTGCTGCTGCTGCACTCTCGCTTCCTGGCACAGCTCATCCTGCGTCGCAACTACAGCCTTCAAGCCGGCTCCACCTACAACTTCACCATCCTGCAGCTGGGCGACGTGCTGCTGGAGCAGGTGAGGGTCCAGGGGCCACGATAAGGACAAGGAGTTTGCTTCTTCAGCGGTTATGGATGGATGGATGGAAGATCTTTTGAGCTTTATTGGAGCGCTACTACGCTAAATCCAACCTCATGTGAAATGTGTGCGCGTGTTTGTGTACGTGTGTGTGTGTGTGTGTGTGTGTGTGTGTGTGTGTGTGTGTGTGTGTGTGTGTGTGTGTGTGTGTGTATTTGTGTGTGTGTGTGTGTGTGTTCGTTTGTATGTGTGTGTATACGTTTTTGTGTGGGTATATGTGTGTGTGTGTGTGTGTGTGTTTGTGGGTTTGTTTGTGTGTGTTTGTTTGTGTGTGTGGGTTTGTGTGTGTGCGTGCGTGTGAGTTTCTGTGTGTGTGTGTCTGTGTGTGTGTGTGTGTGTGTGCCTTTGTCCACCAGTTCTCAGGCCACTGTGCAGATGAGATGAGGAAGACGTATGCCGAGTTCTGCAGTCGCCACCTGAAGGCTGTCAAACTATACAAGGAGCTGCTCGCCAAAGACAAGAAGTTCCAGTACTTTATACGGGTTAGTATCGAGGCAACCATTTTGAATACATATAATTATGTTACATGTACACCAACACGTATGGGTTTCTGTCATCCTCAAGGTGTGATGTTTTAAACGATAGCTCCAGATTGCTTTAGGGATACTCTCCCCGATCATGCTGTGTTTTTCCCTCTCTTGGTTCGGTGTAGCGGGTATGTCGAGGGAACCTCTTACGTCGGCATGGTGTCCAAGAATGTATCCTGCTGGTCACCCAGAGAATCACTAAGTATCCCGTCCTCCTCCAGCGCATCCTGGACAACACTAACGGTAAGGCTGCACTCTGACGCCCGGCCAGAAAACACACACATGGTGTCCAAGAATGTAGGGTGTCCATGTATGGTGTCCATCTATGGTGTCCATGAGTGCACTCGGGTTCCCGTGTCCACCCTGTTTAGATTAACATTCATGCCAAGAATGGTATGGTGGGACTTATTTCGCATGATATAGGATGTTAAAGACAATGAAAACACGGTATGTTTTGCTTTGAAACAAACCTTTTTCCCTATTCTCTCTGATGAGTGCACAGCGATGAATTAATCAGGAGGACAAAATGAGCTTCATCATCACTTTGGATGGGGAAGCTTTGAGCAATGTTTAAAGTCCTGTCTGCCCGCTACCCTCCCCTGGCCTGCAGACAGTGAAGAAGCGTTGGTGCTGGCCCAGGCGCTCTCCTCCATCAAAGAGCTGCTCAGCTCCATTGACAACCAGGTACGCTGATTCACAAGGATTATTATCAAATGTATCAAGGTTTTTGTAAAAACATATGTTGACAAAAAGAAGAAACTAGAAAAGATATATACACCATATGTCAACATCATTGATCGTTCAGGTGGACGTGATTGAAGGTCTATTTAGAAAATCATGTCAGTGTCAGTCTGTATCCTCACTAATAACTCTTAAGGCATTGGAAAGGTGTGGAAAGGTGTACTCAATTAAAGGAAATCCCCAATCCAACCTCATCTGTCTGTGTGTGTGTGTGTGCGTGCGTGCGTGCGTGCGTGCGTGCGTGCGTGCGTGCGTGTGTGTGTGCGTGTATGAGTGACCCCAGTCCGTTAACCCGGACTGAGGTCACTGCAGACCTCTCCATCCCCTTTAGAGTTATTAGTGTGAGTGCCGACATATGATCCACACCAGTGACCCCGTTCCTCCACCCCGTGCGCCCCCAGGTGGTGGAGCTAGAGCGGACCCACAGGCTGCAGGAGATCCAGGCCAAGCTGGACCCGCGGGCCGAGGCCAAGGTCCGGGACGGGGGTGTGTTCCGGGCCAGCGAGCTGCTCCGCCGCAGGCTGGTCCACGAGGGGGCGCTGCTCTGGAAGAACCCGGGGTCCCGGCTCAAAGGTACGGACCCCCACACCTGGGGAATCAGCCAGGATGTGAAGCAGCGTCCTAAGATTTGTAAATGTCGATTAAATACGCCTAACGCTGTGTGTGTGTGTGTGTGTGTGTGTGTGTGTGTGTGTGTGTGTGTGTGTGTGTGTGTGTGTGTGTGTGTGTGTGTGTGTGTGTGTGTGTGTGTGTGTGTGTGTGTGTGTGTGTGTGTGTGTGCGTGTGTGTGTGTGCGTGCGTGTGTGTATGTTTTTTTGTGTGTGTGTGTGTGTGTGTGTGTGTGTGTGTGTGTGTGTGTGTGTGTGTGTGGAAACACAGATGTGCAGGTTCTACTAATGGCAGATGTCCTGGTTTTCCTGCAGGAGAAAGACCAGCGGTACATATTCCCAATTCTGGTAAGAAACACATCTTGATCTCTGTTGCCTTTGAACATAACGATACCAGAAAGGATCCGCAAAACTGTCGCAAGCAAACTAGAAGTAAGACCAATTTATCCATCCCTAATTAATAAGTCTCAAATCAATGACTAGTGAAGACTTTTGGGTGAAAGTAGCTCAGGAGGGAGAGCGGGTTATCTGCTAACAGAAAGGTTGCTAGTTCGATCCCCGGCTCCTCCTAGCTAGAGTGTCGAAGTGTCCCTGAGCAAAACGCCTCACCCTAACTGCTCCTGACGGGCTGGCTGTCTCCCAGCGTGGCTGACTCCGCCGTCGGTGTGTGAATGTGTGCATGAATGCTTGTAAGTCGCTTTGGATAAAAGCATCAGCAAAATCCCCTAAATGTTAAATGACAAGGGCTTGCTCACTTCTGCCTTCTTATTTTCTCTCTCGCCTCCTTTCCTTCTCCCTCTCCTTTGATTCCTGCCCCCCCCCCACTCTCTCTCTCTGGCTGTTCAGGATAAGGACAAGTCTACCGTGCTCTGCCTTCACGGGCTCATCATACGAGACATCGCCAACCAGGAGAGGGGCATGTTCCTGATCAGTGGCTCTTCCCCCGCGGAGATGTACGAGCTGCACTGCGCCTCCAGGGAAGATAAACACATCTGGAAGCGGGAGATCCACCACGCGGTCACCAAGTGGGTACATTCTCCCTCTGTGTTAGGCTTTAAGGGTTATAGGGGTCACGTTGGAGAGAGAGCAGATAAGAGTGGAAGAGCGCCACATTTTCAAAATAAAACCCAAAAACATCCCCTCGCTCTCCATTGATAACTGTTGGTTTCACACACCTTGGATTGACAGGTGGTTTCCATTCAGTGTTATTCTCACACACTATGGCGTTTCTAACCAATTACACAAAATTCCGGTCTTGCTTACGGCTAATTCAAATGCATTGCATCACCATGAAAGTCCCGAAACTAAAAAAATCAAAATAAAATCAACTTCTTTAAAAAAAACAACATGGGGATTCCAGGGGCATCTCAAAGTAGCCTAGTCCTTCTAGATAGTCATTCTGGCAAGAGAATAAACTATTTAAAAACATAACCAGACAGTTTACCACCACAAGCGAATTAACCTATCCTATCTCCAGTCATACATATGTATGACTAATATATATATATATATATATATATATATATATATATATATATATATATATATATATATATATATATATATATATATATATATATATATAAATATACATATATATATATATATATATATATATATATATATATTAGGGCTGTCAAGCGATTAAAATATTTAATCACGATTAATCGGAAAAAAAAAAAAAAACTTTTTTTTTTTTTTTTTCTTTGGCTCAAAACAAAGAAGCAGTAGCCTGACTGCTATGTTCAAATGACATTTGTTCAAAGCAGTCGTTTAATTGCACTATAGGCTCTTTTTTTGTATCGTCCTGTTTTGATCAGTGTATATGCCAATGTTGTTATCATTAAAAATCATTTGCACAAGGCAAGCCGATGCACTTCACCATGTTGATAAGAGAATTAAAATGAGAAGAATTATGGGACAAAAAAATCAAGGGATATTTAGCATAGAAAAATAATTTGTGATTAATCGCGATTAATTAGAGTTAACTATGACATTAATGCGATTAATCACGATTAAATATTTTAATCGCTTGACAGCTCTAGCTTATACTGATCAAAATATTTGTACCATCAGGATGGTACAAAAAAAAAAGCCTATAATGCAATTAAACAATGAACATCCAAAGATATGCCTTGAACATAGCAGTCAGGCTACTGCTTCTTTGTTTTGAGCCCAAAAAAAAAAAAAAAAAAAATAATAATAATTTTTAAAAAATAATTTGTGTTAATCGCGCGTTAAAAAAATTAACGCCGTTAAAATTGGTTTGCGTTAACGCCGTTAATAACGCGTTTAACTGACAGCTCTAATATATATATATATGTATGAAATAACTTGAATGGAACTTTAGATGTCTGGGGATAATAAACTGCGTATTTCTGTATATTAATGTGAAGCATTATGAAAAAATTTGCATGCGCTATAAAGCATATAAAAAAATGTGTCACGGGTTATGCACGCATTTTCCCTTACCCTCTGGCCTAAGCCTCGGATATTTCATAAATCTAGAAACGCCCCTGCTCACCACCTGGAACTTATACCTGTCTCATCTCGGATTGCTTTGCATTGTGTGCAGGCAGGCGGTGTTTCTGTCTGACTCTCGATTTCTGGTATCGATTTCTTTATCGTGTGTTTGTTGATCACTTTGAGGTGAAATGGCCTAGGCCTCATAACAATGAAGAAGACTGTCTATGAATAAGCACCCTTCCGTATGTGTTCCTTCACAGCTGCCCTTCGCGAGAGGAGTTTCCACTCATTGAGACTGAGGACAAGGCTCTTCTGAGAAGAATCAAAGGTCAGAAATCACAACCTAAAAATGTATCATACATACTGTATATGTAAAACATGTAATATATGCAATGTCTTTGATTTAACTCACAAAATACAGTTTAATTCATCTACATCCAAAGTCAAATCTTTTTAATCAAATTGGCTTTAAAGTTGCAATGGTGAATGTTGATACATCACCCCTATAAATAGGTCACCAAGATTTCTAGAAACAAGTTTGTCGTTATGCGACACACTGCCAGTAGATGGCAGGATCTCCCTATATTAACAAATGAGTGTTTGCATAACCACATGTGTCATGAAAAGGCTTTGGTACATGTTAATACGAGTCGGTGTTCCCTGTCTCCTGTCCATGTCTCTGGTTGGAACCCTCTCAGCCGACATCCAGCAGAAGGATCGGGAGGTGGTGGAGCTGCTCCAGGAGCGGGTCACCCTGTTCTCCGACCTGGCCGAGGTGACGGGGGCGTGCGAGGTCCCGCTGCCCATCAACACGCGCAACCTGTTCAGGGCCAACACGGCGCAGGCACCGCGCGCTGAGAAGCTGCTGCTGGACTCCATCGCAGAGGGTACGCAGTACGCACACAGGGACGGGGACTCCACTGCTCCAGGGGTCTGGGCCAGGGCTCCAAAACCCTTACTGGTCCAAGGACCGGCATGTTCGTGGAGAAATTGGATGACCGGTAGTCAATTGTATTCCCCTAATTCTAGAGCAAGTCTCAGGCTCCCTTCACCACTGCAAAAATATTGAATCATACAATTAAGAGAGAAACACAAGAAAAGTCACATGAGACTTAAATAAACCCTCAGAACAATTCACAAAATGTTTCCCTTTTTCTTCACTACAAAATAGTGCATGGAGTCTATGTGTTGGAGGAACTTACATGACTCATATAGCCTAAGTTATAAAATATGACATAATCATTTATTTTCGGGTCCACGACCGGCTCCGGGGGGGTTTGGGTATCGCTGGTCTAGGAGGGACACAGGCTCTTCTGTTATCTTCTGTTGTCTCACCTCTGGTGTCACATCGCCCCCTAGTGGACATGCTGAGCGAGCTGCTGCTGGGGGTGAGTCTGGACATCCCCCTCTCCTACGTGACCGACTGCCCTCACCATCACATCGGAGCCCACGTCATCAGTACGTTCATGTGATGTGCTCCCGTCTGATGACGTAAAGAATGAGATGTGGAGCAGCCTAATCCACGCCACACTTTAGTGGTTAGGAGAACAAAGGGCTCTAAGTGACTGAAGTCTTTCCCCATGTTCAGATGGTCAGGAGATGATGGCCAATGGGGAGAATGATTCCTCCGCCGTGAAGGTCGGTACATGGCTGTTCAGCTTTCTGTCCTGCAATCCTTTGCTTTCCTTTTTATTTATTTATTTGTATTTATTATGTTTACTTTTGAACTTAAAGTAATGCATTAAAGGTTTATTACATGGTGTTTTACCCGTGGCATTGAATCCTAAACTGTGCTTGAAATCCTCAATTTTAGTTGAAGCTACATTCATATTTTTTGTTTCTTTTGAAGGATCCTAAGCAGAATCGAGACAAGCCACGGAGTGAGGTAAAGTGGTCAAGGCTTTAAAGAAGTGATTTAAAGACAGACGTTGTGCAGAGAGTTATCTGGAGGGTTGAGTGTGGTGCGTTCAAAGCCTCCCCTGTTCCTCTCTTCCAGGATATCTGCCATCGGCTCATGAACCTCAGTGCCTATCTTCACGCTCTTCAGGTGGGTTCTCTGGGATCTCGGGGGGGGGGGGGGGTAACAAATCCAAGCGTGAATCGTTTTCTACAGTTTGTGGATTTTCTTTAAAAGAGAAAGAGAGAGAGATGACAGGTCTTAACTCCATCACTAAACCGTTCCCTTGCCCCTCTCCGTACCCCAGGGGGCCGTCATCAAACAAGACTCCATTCTGGAGCTGTGTCTGTGGCAGGAGGGCCCGGGGGCGGGCTCCCACGCCGGCCGGCTGTGGCGCTCCCTGTCGCGGGAGGCGGGCGCGGGGGACGGCGGGGCGGGCTCGGCCCTGGGGGAGCTGGCCCTGCTGCAGAGGCAGCACAGCCTGCTGCAGGAGGAGCTGGGCCGCCTGCGGGGGGCCGAGGGCCGGCTGAGGGACAGCGAGAAGGCCCGGGCCCAGCTGGAGAGGCAGGTCCGCGGCCTGGGGGGCCCCCAGGAGGGCCCCGGGTCCACCCAGCAGGTGGGGACGATGGATGGTTCTCCAAAGGCTGGACGATGATAGTCCATTATTGGGTTACAATGGGAATTTTTGCCCTATCAGTATGGAGTGTATACGTTTAAATAGGGTTGGGGTTGAAAAGCATTGGCTTTAGAAGTGTACAGTTTTAGCTCGTCAGCAGTATGAATGGAGACGAGGGTTTCCTGGATTTCCACTGGACCCATCCCGGCCGTTCTGGTTTGAAGTATTGAAGGCTTCCCCTGAAATTTGACATAAAACAAACATTGCGTAGTAAAAACATATGAAGTAAAATTGACGCTTGCAATTGACGCTGCTTAAAAATCACCTAATTTTTTATATAATCCTCACTCCAGCTAGTGCCCCCAGAACACTGGAGTGGGTGATATGTTCTGACTAGGATCACTCCTAAGACTGCTCCGGGAGCAGACAGTCACTGAGTCCACAGCGGTCTGGAATGAGTGCTTGAAGACCAGTTGATCCTTTCCACAGCGCTGCAGACGTTTACTGCACTGCAAGGTCCTAGTCCCAATTCCCTTATGTCAAACCCCTACTTAATAATGATCTATTAGTTATTACGACCCAACAATGTCATGAAGGTTCGTTATAGTTGACAAAGGATTAGAATCCTTCATAACCAAACAATAAAGGTAAATGTTTTACCTTAATTGTTGAGAATTTGTACTTTATGATTGAACCAACTAGTCACAAGAGCGTACAATGAACGTTTGCCAGTTTGCAACGCCAAACGTAAGTCAGCAACAGTGCTACTTGGGAGAGTATTCCAAAGCCCTTTTAGTAGATGCATTTTTAAGTGCATTTTTAGTGGCGGCTGGCCGATAGAGAACACTACGTTGCAGCCCTCTCTGGAGAAAGTGTATTTAGATTTTTCTTTTATAAATGTATAAAGAAAAAATAATTACTTATTTTAAGTATGTGTGCATATAAAATGCACAAAAACGTGTAACACATATAATATAAATCATTAGTTATGGGGGGGGGGAATTAACAATCTGGTTATTGGTATAACAGAAAAGCCTGGCCTACGACCCACGCAAACTTTGGCAAGAAATTCATAATAAGAGAGGTGAAATGTCTCAACATATTCAGGGTGCACCCACCCATTTGTTATGACATTAGATACAACCTTAAGTGTAAAACTACTCCCAATTAATTATAACCTCTATCTTACCAACAGTTGACGATGCATACATTCAAGCTAGTAAGTAAGTGACTTAAGTAAATTGAGTATTAATTAATTATTAATTTAGTATAGCACCTTTAGCAGAACATGATTTGCAGAGGGGTTCACTAAAGTGATTTTGTCTTTTAATTAGACCATAACACACTGCCTGGGACATGAGCCCAGTCAGAGGCCTTCAGCGTTGCAGTCAGGGCAGTGTGGTTGAAATGTGATGCTTCGGGGAGTTCACAGGTTCTTCCCTTCCGTGTTCCTCCCTACTTGAGACGATGGTTGTCGGGTTAGTTCTGTTAGGAATCCCCTTCCCCCCCCTGAATCCCTGATCAGATGACGAGGCCTGGTGTGCGATGCTCTTCGCCCTCGCCTTCACCACCAGCCAGCGTGGCCGCCCCTTTGAGGATGTCAGTGCATCCTGAACCCTCCTTCACGCCCTCCTTTGTCCAAACAATGTATGATGAAGCCTTCCTGGAGGGTGCGTGTGTACCAGAGCCTGTCCTCATGGTAGCCACAGACCAGCTCCCTTCCATCCTCTCCGTCCATCGGAGCATTGAGCTAAGTGATAGGACAGCCAGGGCTGCACGGTCTAGGCCTTGACTTGAGGTGCGTTCAGGATGCTGTTCAGCTCCCTTTGGACAGGCATGGGCACCCTATCTGGTCTGCAGGGCCTGGAGAGCAGCAGAAAACGGTGTTGGAGAGTGCATGGAGGTAGCTAGTGGGTGCTGGGGAGTCGCACATGATCCATCAAGACCTGGTGCTTTTGTTTGATAGATAGTTGTGGATCCCCAGTAAGATGTCATTGCCCTCTCCCTCTTACATGTGGCAAAGTAAGGGAGCTTGGGTCAGGGCACTTCTTCAGCTGTGCCCACGGGAAGCTCCATACATTCACCCGCTTGTTGTTGGGTGAGGGTACTACCAGGAACGGTTGATAATGTGGGTAAAAGAACAACAACTTAGCATAAAGTATAAAATGACCGGCTGTCTTGCGCATGCAACGCTTTTGACTGCAGATATTTCCCAGACGAGACACGTTTCATTCTTTATTAAATTCTAGAATATTCTGGAAAATAGGTTTCCTAGTCAGGGGTTTGGACACTAGAGAAATAAAACTGTGTATTTTATTATTCAGCATTGACTAGAGTTAGAATATCAACTATATTTTTGTAACATATGGGACATTAAAATAATATTTGAGTGTAACTTCTTCCTTCTATGTTGACTGAATTAGTTCCACTCGAAGCAAACCTCAAGAACGGACGAGCTGGACTCCTGCCGGGACCCCCACGGCGCATTCGACGAGCTGCAGGACTGTAGTGATGCGGAGGAGGAGGTGCTCTCCGACGACGACGAGAGGAGATCGTCTGGCCGCTCGGAGAGCCCCAGGGGTCAGAGTTCACACACACTGTTCACACACACTGTTCACACACACTGTTCACACACACTGTTCACACACACTGTCCCAGCTCACACATGGTCCATCTCATCGTTATTATTACTGAATTAATCAATCATCAATGAGGATGTACTTACACTTTTCTCACGGTAATTGTAATACTACTCTATCAGCAGTGATCGCCTGCCCCACTTTGTTTGATTAAAATGTGCTGTGGTTGAGTCTCATGGTTCTCATCTATTTGTTTGACTGCTGGCCAATGCTATGGATCAGAATGCATGAGAACCATCAGTCAAATCATAGTATGGTGTTTTACTGAATTATGCTATTTGACATACTTAATGCTCTACAAAGCACACCTGCACACTTCTTTTTCTTTGTTCTTCTTTTTCTTTGAGAACACATATACACGCACACACACACACACACACACACACACACACACACACACACACACACACACACACACACACACACACACACACACACACCACACACACACACACACACACACACACACACACACACACACACACACACACACACACACACTTGCAGAACAAGTACCTGCAGTACCATTCAATCAATGCCTTATGTAAGGCATTGATTTTTGTGGAGGAAGGCACTGGCTCTTAACAGTTGCACTGGAGACACGGCACTGTGTACCATGTCTCCTGAAGTCACATGGTACACATTGAATATTTACCCATTGTGCATTCGTGTTGCTTCGTATTCTTTCCTGGGATTCCACGCATCAAACGTCCTTCAGTCTTTCTTGATCTTTCTTTCCCTCTTTCTTTTTCTGTATCTCTCCAGAAACAATTGCGTCTTCAGGGTAGTATTATATAATCAGCTGTGTTATGCTAATAATAACAATCAGATTTGGCTGCTTTACATCCAAGCTATGAGCTACAGACACTAGAAGTGTGCTATGAATCAACAATAAATGAACAAAGATTAACGTTACACCGATGAAATACCACCAATAATAAAATGAGTTGATGTGTTTTTCAGATCTTCAGGATATTCCAGAAGAGGCTGAAATTGGTGTAGAAATTCGCTTGCCCAAAATGTCTGCCTGTTAAAAAGCCCTTCCAGACGGCTGAAATCCCCTATTCTTAATCCTGTCCTCTGCACATTAGATGGGTTCCAAAGAAACGCAGCCCTGAAGGAGCTCCTCTTCTGACTGAAGTATGAGGTTTCATGATCTGCACAGGTAGAGTTATTTGTGCAGTATTTTCTAGGTTGTGTAATGTGTATGTGTCTTCATTTTGGGTTGATACTTCCAGGCGTCTCTGGTCTGATGAGTATGTGTGGTTACAAGGGAGGAATTGCTAGTAAAGCTTTTTATGCTGTTGCTAATGCTTTGTAATTTTTTGTGCATCTAATCAATGAAAGGATGAATAAGGGGAACACTTTTGGTGCATATCTGAAACATACTTAAAGGTCCAGTGTGTAAAAGAGAGGTGGCATCTAGTGGTGAGGTTGCAGATTGTAACCAACTGAATCCCCCCCCCCCCCATCCTTCCCTTTCCAATAACTTTGGTGTCCTGTACTGGCCTGTATTGTGGAAGATGTCCTTTACTGGCCTGTATTGTGAAATGTGTCCTATACTGGCCTGTATAAGGTGTCTTTTTCTGCCCTGTATTAGGTGTCCTGTACTGGCCTGTATTGTGTAATGCGCCAGTAGTTACTACTTAAATTATGTAATTAGCTACGACTGCATCGGGTAGGCAAATGTCAGTGAAGAGGATCTTTGGTAGATGTACAACTCTTAGCAAGACATTTCTTCGGAACATGTTCTCTCTAGAGCAGTTTGTCCTTATCGGGCTGCTGTAGGACCATGGCGGTCCAACATGGCGCTCTCTTTGGAAGAGGACCTGCTCCCCACGTAGATATAAAGGGCTGAACCTAAGGTAACGACAGCACAACGTTGCTCATTTTATTGGGATTATACACTAATAAAACCATACTTAGGAATGGTGTGTTACCTATTCTGCCATGTCCTTTCAGCTAGATGCCACTAAATTCTACAGACTGGACCTTTAAGATAAACCAAATATTCTGTATGATTTTGCAACGAAAACTATAGTACTTTGCACAAACATAAACAGCTGAGTTCCGTCTTTAAGAAATAATTCGCCCAACAATGTAATATTCTAAAATCCCCTTACCTGCTCTTGAACCGTTCAAAGTATTCTACATTTAGGAAATATTATCAATTTTTTAGCACAAATGTGTGCGATTTGTAGATATCTATGATTTCCACTGACCTGAAACCCCAAACGCCCTGCGTGAGAGAGCAGTGGCCCCAGGTCCAACCCCGCGTGGCCCGGAGGCGGGCTCTAGGTCTTCTGCATTGACCAACTGAAAAGGGAAAAGGGTTTCCATTTTGATTCCCATTCCGACATCTGGAAACGTAGCTCTGTGATGTCATGGTTGAAGCCATAATTTATACACATTTATATTAGGGTGAATTATTCCTATTTTATTGAGGTCATGACATTTTACTGTTATGTATGCATCCTCAAAACGTGAATGTAAACCAATAGCGTTACAGTTTAGAAATCATCAAATCTGAAACATTGATGCCAGTAAAACGCTTAGCTCCTGACTAACTTTATTAACTGGCTGGCCTTCAAGCTCTTCTAATCACAAAGAAAGGTGTTGGTGTCGGCTGAAACCTCTTTTCTTTGTAACTAAACAATATACGTGATGCTTATCAGTGTGCAGAGTATCCTTATGTAACGATGAGGGCTCATAAGAAAACAAAATGAAAATATATTTTTTATATAAGTAGTCATGTAGAAGTTTTGCATGAATTTGCATGTTATTTAGTATATTTTAGCTCATATACATTCAAGTTGCTGAAGCTAATACTTGCGAGCTATATTTGAATTGAATAAGGATGCAGTGAGGGGACATTTTGGGGGAATCTCTTTACACATCTCCCATCGTACTTACTTTAGCTTTAATACAAATAATGGTAAAAACATTTAAAATACATTGATTGAAGAATGCTGTTTTGTTTTAGTTGAACATGTGGGAAATTAATTTAATGCCAAATGCCCAACATGTAGATTTGGAAGTATTTTTAATCAAGTATTTTAATCAAGAGGATAGGCGACTTTCCCAGACGACCAGCTCAATATTGATAGTGCAGGCTAATTCAATGTGAATATGGGTGCTGTCGATCAATAGGGATTAAATGACCACAACCGGACAAGCAATTTAAATGTGAAACATACTTTGCAATACAAGTGAGCCATTAAACACACATACTAATGAAGTGGGAGTTTCATTTATTTAAAGTTTCTGTAGATTTTCATGCAGATGTTTTAAAGACCTACGTAGTGCCTACTGCTATTGTTGCTGCTATATATGCCACATAGTTCATTCCGATAAGAAATATATTTATTGTGTTCTCTATCAAGTACAACTTTTTTGATTTATGGATGACATAATCATGCTTTCAAATGTGTGTTCTTATATAGGCTATGATATTGGACAGTTTTGTTTTGGATAAACCTAGAAACTCTAGCACAAACACAAGTTATGCTTTATATGTATATTTATATGCTCCTTTTCATTCAGTGATAGCTTATGCTGTTGCATGCTGTTACACACTGTTAAAGGATGTTACAGGCTGCTACATGCTGTTACATGGGGTTACACGCTGTTGCATGGGGTTACACGCTGTACCCTGCTACACTGAGCCAACAGCGTAGCGTTGGCCGTGGCAGGGATGGTTTTCGTGTCATCGTGGCCATAAGGAATTTAAAAAAATGTATCCAAACATTCAAAAAAAACAAATGATTAGCCGAAGCTTGAAATGATGTATAATGGGCAGCCGTAGTAGATTAGCAACAAGCTAAATGTAGGCTACTACGCAAGCACATGCCTCCCCCTCTCGCTTTGGACTGGTGACTGCATCGTGTAAACACAGAGCTCTTAATCTGATTTAAGGAGTGAGGAGATGGACGCAGACATTTGGGTTGACTGGGATGACTTCAAGTTATTTTATTCTGTTTGCGGTGCCAGCCGATCACTGCCGCTGAGGCTAGTATTAAAATGGTGGCACCTCCCTTGCTAACCCTGCAAATGTGTTAATAAAAATCATACAATTGATATTGATGCATAGTTTAATTAAGGTTTTTTTCAGTGGCGTAAATATCGACCGTACAACCGGTGCCCCCCCCCCCGCTTGGAAGTCCTGTCCAGGGGCACAAAAAAATGATTTGCACCGGCTTTGTCTGTTATATAACATAATCAAAAAGGTCTAATAATGACAGTGAACACCCGTTTTGCTCCTTTTGCCCCAGACGCGCCACTAATGATCAAAAAGCTCCGCCACGCTTAGCTTTTGTGCTCAGTGTAGCTCCGCTTCTGACAATAAAAGGGTTTCCTTCGATTATTTTCTTTTGCAATAATATACATGTTAACTAAGTGAAAAAATGTGATCACTGATGCAAAATAAAGAGTCAAATTTTGTAAAATCCCATGTATCTATCTTTGTGTCTGTGTGAGATGTGGATGTTTGCCGATAAACTTCCTTTGTTTCTTGGGAATTACAAAAACCTTGTGAGGTCATCACTACCTGGCTTGTTATGGTGCTGCATCACCAGAATCTACTAATAGTCATAATTTGCCATAATGGTTACCGCACTGAACTTGTACATCAGCGATAACTTTTGTAAAAAAAAAATTGTCAATGCTGCCGGCTGGCCAATGAGATCAGAAAAGCGCTTTTATTATGACTGCCTGGCTATACTTTGGCCACCGCTTGGCATACTTTATCACCCTGCATTATATATTTACTGTATATCTTTAATACGATCAGAGGTCAGGTTACTATTTAGGGGCAGAACTCAAAAATGAAATTCACACACGGGCACGCAAGAGACAACACAAATACACTAACACTTGGACTTACATGCTCTCTCTTATTCTAATCCTCAGGACAATGTCAGCCAAGTGATGTCTATTAATATCCCAGCGGGGGCTTAGTGGGGAGCCATAACTGCCATCGCCACCCGCCCGGCCCTCCAGGGATTGCCCTAGGTGATACTAAAGCCTCAGTCCATCACTAGGTTAGCTCAGTAATAGGCAGGGCCACTTCTGGCGGGCCAGGTGATGGAGGCTTGGTGGAGTGGTGAAAGGGGTAGGGTTACAGCGCCAGGCATTCCTCTCTCGTCATATTGTTATGTGAGCATGCCCAGTTGTCCTTCCCCTGTTGATTCAGAGGCAGGGGCCCGGCAGTCTGTTCAGAGCACACGCTACTGAACGAAACATAAGGACTTATTTGAACTCAAAATACAAGTGAAACATCAACAAAAATCAAAAAGCAATCATGAACTTGAAACAAAGAACCATCAAATCTGATGAACTCCCAGTACAATCGCTGTTCCTGACTAGAGGGATTATGGCCCCTTTCACACATTCATGTTGAAGATATTCCACCTTTGGTACGTTCCTGTGACCCTCACATTCTAAGATGGTACATTTAGAAAACCACTAAATATCCCACATCCACTTGCGTTTGGTTTTCACCTGTGACATTAAAACAGACAGTCAGACTATTAAAGCCCCAGGCAACACGCTCAATCCAAATTATAAGTACATACTTAACCATGTGATTAGGTTTGACCTCCCGGTCATCACCCACTTAAAACCCAACCCATGTCCCCGAGTTTTTCAACTATTTGACCAATCACACACTGCACACTCACTTCCTCTTCCTGTTTGAAATGAGGGACCCTTGAGCCTGACGGTATGCTTCTTGAGTAATGTGATATATACATGTGATATATATACTTGTATGTGTATATATGTATGAGATACACATACACATATTAAAAGCACAAAGTTCTTTCTTTTGGATTATGTGGAGCAAACTCAGGAAATAATGCTTGGCCTCTTAACAATAATGCGTTTCAAACAGCTCTCCCAGTAAACCTGTGGTCTATGTTGTTTATCTCTTAGTGCTGTGTGTCTCTCTGGCTCTCACCTGTTAATCGACCATTTAATAACAAGCAGTACCATTGCATTTTTTCCAAAATGCTTGATTTAGAAATTGCCAAACTTTTTTATTAATTGTTTAAGACTGCAGTCGATGTGTTGCCCTTTCCCTCATAGGGCACCTCTTTAATTTAGGCCTGATGTAATCTGAGCCCTTTATTCCTTGTGTTGGACAGAAATAGAAAGGCAGAGCATTGTTTTATAGAGCCTTTTGTCACTGTCTGCGTCTCTCTCCTCCTCTGTCATCTGCAGAACTATTTGTACCCTCACCCTATATTCGTTAATAGGTCAATTCAGACGATAAGTGATCAATAGTCTAATCTCTGCTCAATGTAATAGGGGTAAAACACAACGTGCTGATATATTGTGCCGTGTTATCCGTCTCCTTGGTGCTAGCGGGGGTTGAGGTTGTGTTGGTGTCAGCCAGCAACAGGGTATGTGTGCTGGGGCGAGGGCGGGTTAGGTTAGAGTTACAGGATTAGGAGGCTGTCGTTGATTTGGGAGGAGAGTTTATTGTGGCCAACATTGCCATGGGCGGGGTATAAGATGCATGATGGGGTGGCTGGAGCCTGGCATATAAATGCTCTTCTCCATCTTCTCCGTTCCCCTCATTGCCTCTTCTGGTGCTCCCGTGTGCTAGTGATCCACCAGACCCAACCCCCTCCATCCCCTGGACTCACAAGCCCAGTGTTAGCTTCACGTTAGCCAGCCCCAAAAGCCCCTACACTCCCGATCACCATGGAGGCCATCAAGAAGAAAATGCTTATGCTGAAGCTGGACAAGGAGAATGCACTTGACCAGGCTGAGCAGGCGGAGACGGACAAGAAGGCAGCGGAGGACAGAAGCAAACAGGTAGGGCCATAGTGCTCCAGTTCCATCCCTGAGGTTCTGACCTCCTCCCAACAGCGGCTGGTCACTGCATGCACTACATTATGTTACACCAATGTGTTGTCTGAGCAGCCATTCAACAATATTTGTACTTTGTTGAGTCTTTATTCAACATTTTGCTCTTTACTTAAGATTTTGACGTTGGGGTGAGAAACATTCATTTCATTAGCATTTAAGTGAATAAATGTATTGAGTGGAAAAAGGATTGAATGTGTAAGAATACACATGTTTAAAATGAGGTTCTTAGGATTTAACGTTATGCATTAATTAAAGAGATTTGATTGTAACAACGGATGGAGCCTGTTCAAGAATAGGTTGATACTGTCATCCATCTGAAGCAACTGTGTCCAGCTGAGTGAGGGCTGGTGGGGCGTGCGACAAGAAAACATTCTGTCAATGCGACAGCCAGTGCTAGCTGCTAGAAACTCGATCTGGTATTTATGACACCAGAGCCGGAACCGGCTAATGGCTGAGGATAGAATGATGGAGAAGCAATCTGGGGGGTGAAGGGATATAAATGGAGAGAGATGAAGGATCAAAAAGGGTATTCATATCAGTGCACATCAAGGGACAAAGACAAGTGTCTATTGGGGCTATTTATAGCCTCCCAGGCTACGACCAATTTACCAATGGAAATAATGACAGGGAATATGGTCCCAGAAAAAATAACAGGATGAAAGATTAATCGATTCTGCTGTAAGAACATCAATATATGCGTACATATATGTTTGTATATAAACCATTAATCGTTAATAATTAATTATTATTAATAATGAACCTCACTCATAAATGTTGCAGTTCTCACAAGTTCTCCTTGACATGTGTCAAACTCTCTAATTCTAACTTTGACCCTCACTCTAACCGTCGCTTGAAGCATGAAGATGAGCTGATTCAGATGCAGAAGAAGCTGAAGGGCACTGAGGATGAGCTGGACAAGTACTCCGAGGCCCTGAAGGACGCCCAGGAGAAGCTGGAGGTGGCGGACAAGAAGGCCGCTGACGTGAGTACCGATCTGGGGGCAGACGCTGAGCACAAGGTTGGGCCGGCCATGGGGCTCACATTCATCTTCTTTTTTCATTACTATTATTAAAACAACATCAAACCAAGTAGAGTGGGATCCCTACCCCGTCTCCTCTACATCATTCCCCTAGATTCTAGAGCAGACGGACAGCGCTATTGCGTGTGGAAAAAAAACAATGCTCCGCTCTCCGCTTTCCCCCCTCCCCTCTCCTCGATACCTCCCATGTTCTCCATGTACCCGACGGCAGCTGCTGGGGGATTCAGGGCTTAATGTGGTAGTGATGTCAGCCATTCCGGCCTTGACAGTTATGTTAACCATGGACCCAGGCCATTTATGGGGACAAAGTCCACTTCAGATTGCTTATGATATGCAGGGGGCTCTTTCTGCGCCTAGCCACACTTTTAATTTAATTTTAATTAGCTGCGCTGTAGGCTGAGGGTCTCGCCGTAGAAACACCTTGCATTGTTAACGTAGGCCTACTCATACGAAACTGTTTGTTGTCAAACTGGAGTGGCATTTTCAGAACCCAAATGTATTGAATTGTTGAAGGATAAACTGAGTGAATAACAAGTATGGATCCAAGTTACCCCTCTCACGCAGACACCCCTTTTGTTTCTGCTATTTATTACCTTAGACTAAACGCTCCATTTAACGATGGTTACACATCACTCATTATGTGGCCTATAATTAAGGTTTATTTTGAGGCATCTCCTTCTTGGAACATTTTCCTGTTCCTGCGTTTGATAGGTTAACTATAAATAGGGCTATGATGCCACCAAGTGGCAGACAGCTGAAAAGACATGCCAATGTCCCATTGTCCTCATTTAAATAAAGGCCTCAGAGACTTTCCGAAAGGCAATGACTCAAATTGGTCAAGGGAAATTCTCGATCTACTTTCATTATTTTAAATGGCAATGAAGTGGGTTTTAAAAGTCTAACCCAGGCCAGCCAATGCATTAGGCATATTTTAAATATTTGAAAATCCTTCATGAAACCGGACGGAGTTAACTTCTTATTCGCTATAATAAACATAAACGCATCACAGCAAAGAACATCCTCGGCTGCATATTTTTCAATATTATCAGATTTAGAAGGTGGCATATTTATTTGACCTACTGTAGTAGGTAACTTGGCATGCTTAAAACATGCACCGTCATTCCAAAACACTCCCAAACCAGCTATTGCAGTAAGTTTTAAAATGATTTTGTACAAGTTGTGGTAGGCTATAAGTTTTTAGAAAATGTTTTAGTTCAGTTCAGTAGCCTACTTGTATGTCCCGAAAGGTAAACTTGGTTTAAAGCGGTGGAAACGACACAAATAGGCCTACAACATATAAAAAGACATGAGGCAAAACAACCTAACCAAATACAACCGATAAAATAAAACACCAGTGTTCGTTAATAAAAGTCTATTCCATTTTAATTATTTAAAAAAAAATTTAGTCCACACTCTTCTTCGTGTCTTTTTATTTAGTTTTGAAGACTTATTCATTTTTGCAAAGGCATAGGCCTAGCCGTGCGATGGAGGTCGACATAGTGTTATTCTGACCCAGGGTCAGTCTGGTGTATCGCTGCACAGGGCGGAGTCTGGAGGCTGCTGGAGCGAGCAGGGACTTCACTCGTCCGCTCCTCCACAGGCTCATGTGGACGTCATCGTTCTTAGTGCAGAGAGAAGCTCTTTCTTTGGTAACACGCAGAGATGATGTCTGATAGTGTCGACGCTGTGAAGCGAAAGATCAGAGTGTTACAGCAGCAGGCTGACGAGGCGGGAGAGCGAGCAGAGTTTCTCCAGCGACAGGTGGAAGAAGATCAGACCTCCAGAGGTCAGGTAGGCCTCGTCCAGGGGGCCCGAGCGACCACCAACCCGCCAGGTTATGTTACTGTCCGAGTTGGCTACAGCTGTCCTAAGGGGTTGTTGGTCTATGTTTTTTCTGCGTTAAAAAGGCTTATCGAAACTGTTCCGAGAGCCATCCTGGAGCAGGGCTATCAAATCTGACCCAACAGAAGAATGGTCCTGCTACAGTCACAGTATTCCACTTTATTTGCATCACAGTGTGTTATAATGCGGCATTATTAGCGCAAGATACATGAGGGTCAGCGTAAGTTGACTGCCCAAATAAGGGTTCCTGGATCCACCGGCCTCAGCCTGGGGCCAAACGTCCCATTCATTCTGCCCTAGTTTGTGTTACCGTTACCAAGGCAACGGAATGCAAACAGTGTGTGAGTGGTGTGTGTGTGTGTGTGTGTGTGTGTGTGTGTGTGTGTGTGTGTGTGTGTGGGGGTCTCGTTTGACAACTTTGACCCACATAAAGATACTAGTAGATCGATTACTTCATTCATGCATTAATATTGATAGTAGTTTCTTATTCCAAAATAAACTCTGCGTCTGTGGCTGTGTGTCTGTGTGTGCATGCGTGTGTATTTGTGTGTGTGTGTCTGGATGGTATCGTGTTAACGGCCTCTTGGTTCTGCAGGCAGAGGCGGAAGTGGCCTCCCTGAACCGCCGCATCCAGCTGGTGGAGGAGGAGCTGGACCGTGCCCAGGAGAGGCTGGCCACCGCGCTGCAGAAGCTGGAGGAGGCCGAGAAGGCCGCGGACGAGAGTGAGAGGTCGGTACATAGTCCCATCGGCCTGAGGGGCATAATGAATATTCAAATTAAGCAAATAAAGGGTTAATCAAAATATATATTTTGTTTAATATCCAAATTTAAAGAATCCAATCACCAATCGCACACGTGTTGAGACTTTGGGAGATTAGTTCCATTGATTGAATATAAATAGTCATTATAAAAATGAAAAGGGGGGTCCTTTAATCAGAAGACATCAAAGTCACAGAGTTGGTAAATGGTCACCACCTGTCACAAACAAAAACGCCCGGGTACAATAGAATAGAAGCATCTTTTGTCATTGGGTTAAATACAGTCTATTTACACAACGAAATTAAGGTGCCGATCTTGTTCAGTGCTTTTTAAAATAAAAACATTAAATAGTATACAGTACGAAATATTAATAAATATATAACACCAATACACCTTTCCCCTGCCTTCCACTTAAGGCACATTTAAGTGTCCGACACCCTCCCTTCCCTCCCAGACAACAACCCTCCCGGCTCCCGCCCACATATGTCTAAATAGCACCAGGTCCAGGAAGGTAAGCCTTATGAAGATTGTCCAGAGGTAGTGGTCAGAGTACCACAGCTTTAGATCTCAGAGTACCGCAGCTTGCTATGCAGTAGGTTAGACTTGAGTTTACTTTCAACCTCCAAACTGAATTTACTCCAATTTACTCGTTACACGTAAGGAACAGTCCTCCACATTCTTCCCACTTTGAAGTCCCAGACTCTGGAACTGGTCCCAGTAGTACATGACGTGTTTGTTTTAGGGCGATGAAGGTGATTGAAAACAGGGCCCAGAAAGATGAGGAGAAGATGGAGCTGCAGGAGATCCAGCTGAAGGAAGCCAAGCACATCGCTGAGGAGGCAGATCGGAAATATGAAGAGGTGAGATAAGGCTGCGGTCGGTCTGTTAGCAGGAGGGCTCTCCACCTCTCCCTCCTCACCGTTCCACACTCCTGACATTTGGATTCTACTTGCCATTTACTCTAGTATATATATATGTATATATATATACATATATATATTTATATATATAATGCAGCATTTAAGCTGTGGATATTCTCAGGCTTATCTCAGAGGCTGAGGCTAGCTCTATTGGGTCCTGGCCCTCAAACTACAGGCTGCTGGCTCTGGTTCTTTTAGGTTAATAGCTCTAGCCGTTCAATGCTTGGAATCTAAGTTCTGATGGAAACCTCTCATGACCTCCATGCAGGTGGCTCGTAAGCTGGTCATCGTTGAGGGAGAGCTGGAGCGGACGGAAGAGAGGGCGGAGCTGGCTGAGGCGTGAGTACTCACCGTTGAAACACTTGATGAGTTTTGAATGGCAGTGGTGTATTTGCTGTGTGAGTTATCATGCTTGCTTGACACTTTTGGATAGTTTTACCAGTGACCTATCAGCATTCCACTCATGTGTGTAGGTTAGTTAAGTCTTACTCTTCAACTTTTGTTTAGTTATTTAGTTTAATTCAAACTGCCAGGAAGATCCAACCAAACAGCAATAACTGCTCCCATTTATCAGGTGGGAGTATTTCAGAAAAAAGGAAAGCTAAATAACAGTTTCCTGTAAATAACAGTTCCTGTAAATAACAGTGTTCTGTCGTGTGAGGGGGCAACCCGGTATCACACGATTTTGTGCTCATGCTCACAAATTAAATTAATCAGCGGACAGGTGGCGCATGGTCAGAGTCTACTGGCTACCTTTTTAGGATGGGATTTTATTGATAACATTATTGACATCACTATCGATCAACATTGACTACAGACATGTCCTGGTGACTTTAGGCGACCAACTGGTAACACATATTCAGACTTTGAATACCAATTATCAAAGTAATGTATTTTCCCCAGAGCAAACAGGTTTAATTCTTTGCTTTTGCCGTGTAAGCCTTTCACTGGTTGTTGCAACACATTTTGTACGTTAAATAGTTCTCACAGAGATTATTATAGATCATCATGACTGTTCATGATCCCATCCATGTTTATGGAATGTTACCGGGTAAATATTGAGAAAATCTGGTTCAAAATAATTCCTTTAAAACTATAATTTAGCATCATGTCAAAGCTTATCGGTAGTTGCCATTTTTACATTTACAGATACATTGGTACTATTATCCCGAGAGGAGATTTGTACATTCCCCTTTCCCATATCAAGGGTTGCAGCCTAACCATAAGATGCATGTCTGGTTTCCTTTGATGTGTCAACGTATGGCTGTCGCTTCCCAACCACCCCTGCCTTCCAACTCCCACCAACCACGCGCTGCTCTCTCATTCCTGCACGTTGTGGTGGTCTGTGACCGCCCGCTATCAGCCAAGCTAGGGCGCTGGAGCATGAGCAAAGGGGCTTTGACCAATCATTGGAGACCCTCCATGCCTCTGAGGACCAGGTAGACTCATTTCAGATTTACAGCAGCCAGGTCAACCGTTCTCGCTCTACGCCCATGGTTGTTGCATGCGCTTTCCTGTGCCCTCCCTCATTGCGTGTTCCAGATCTTTGCAGGTTATAGGTCTAGAACAAGCACCTGACCACAGCTCGTTAGAAAGTATGATTCTTCCAATTTTGGCTGGTGAAGCAGTAGGGTTAAAAATGGGAAATGATTGTTAGTCTCTCCATATTGCAGCTCAAGCTGTGGCTTGCTCCAGGCTCATGCTGTTGTATCGACAAAAAACACTAGAAACTAACAACCTGGGAAACTCTCCTGCACATCTTTTCTTTCTCTCTCCGACATTTCTTTTCTCATTCAAACTTTGATGTTTCGACTGATCAAATCCTTTTTGTCTGTTCCACCGGTTATCCAACTGTGTTTTCCTGCTCATGTCTCCCCTGACCGCCCTCTCTTCTGTTTCACCATCCTGTGGCCCTGCCCGGCTGGGTGCTGTCTCTTCCTCTGTCCCCCCTTGACACGTACCACCCCCTTCCTATGCTCCAGTAAATGTGCTGAACTGGAGGAGGAACTGAAAAACGTCACAAATAACCTTAAGTCTCTAGAGGCGCAGGCGGAGAAGGTAGGGCGGCAGGCTAATCCCGTGTGTTGTCAGGGTTTCTGTGTGAGAAAGAGAGTAGACGAATGATCTAGTTCAACCTTTAACGTTGGACTTGCAGTAAATATTTTTTTTTTGCAAATGACAAATAATTTTTGTCATTTAGTATATTTAAGTCTCTATACTTTTTTTTTTATAAATATACATTTATAAGAAAATAATCGATATTCGAGCTACAATAAAAGCAACACATCGATACATAAACACTATAATGATGATAATGAAATGATGATGAAACAGATATATATATAATAATTTTATATTCATCAGTTTGTATTCATTAAAAGGGCAAATATGACAAATATAATAAATATAATAAATTATTCTTAACTTTTGTAGAGGTCACACCTCTGGATATTATGAGTTAGGTAGGCTTTTGTAGTTGGCTGTTTTTAATCACTCATTGAACAAGAACTTTGGGAACAATTCCTTCTGGCGACTGCCTTTTGGATAGACCTTGAAAGGTCAACCAGTGAATTCTTACCCTGGTGGCTTTGGATTTCTGACTGCCTGCAGTAGATGTAGGGAGGCTGAGGAAAGGTTTATGTTAATCACCACATTGGTCATATTGAAATTACGTAAATCAATAATTATTTCTTTAGCTGTGCACAATTGCCAAACTAACTGTGCATTTTTGTCCCCAAAGTACTCTCAAAAAGAGGACAAATATGAGGAAGAGATCAAAATCCTGACGGACAAGCTGAAAGAGGCAAGTTTATTGGCTTCAAAAAGCCAATTGATCCTAATGCCCATTGATCACATTCTTTACATTGTGTCATGTTAGGATTGTTGTATTGTTTTACTCACAATGAAAGGATCCTAAAAACATTGGTCCCTATACAAATAAACCAACTCATTGAAATGCTGATATTGAACCTGTGCATTTTTAACTCTGCAGGCTGAAACCCGTGCAGAGTTTGCAGAAAGGTCCGTCGCAAAGCTGGAGAAGACAATCGACGATCTAGAAGGTAAACTGGTGGTGTTGTCTGTTTCTCTGAGACAACGTACTGAAAATATGTCTGTAGAATTTGTGATGAAATGTTACTCATGTAGCATCAAGCGAGATGATAGGGAAAATTAAACGCATTTTCCTTGTCATGCTTATGAAGACTTCGCGCCTTCAAAAAAATGCACATTGCATGAGAACTTCCTTCCTTTCAAATCCCTTTTATCCAAGTCTTTCTTTCTGCTCTCACCTTGTTTTTCTCCTCTGTCCGTCTGTGGATACGCCAACAGACGAGCTTTATGCACAGAAACTCAAGTACAAGGCTATCAGTGAGGAGCTGGATCACGCCCTGAATGACATGACCTCTATGTAAATATGCTCTGAGTGGTTTTCAACTAGCATGCGGTCGATTGATTTTAAATAATTCACAATTTAACCAATTTCTAAATGAGAGTTAGCGCCATTGGCCAAATGTGGTCAGTACATAACTAAATTAAGTCCTGCTTATTTCGTAATTGCGATTTAGTTTCTACACACCCTTTTTGAATTGCATGTACTAAGCTGTAAAACCTTTTGACCGACTTTCTTGTTTAGAAATGTCATTGAATCAAGGGATTGGCCAAATTAATCATGCATGAAGGTGCAACATCTACCATTTGCACGATGCAAATAAGGGACTTTTCATAAGCAATATGTGATAGTGACCTAAAAACGCTTTATGCTGGATAACATATTTCCTTTAATGCTATGTCTTAATAAGAACATCCAACATAAATACAATGAATACACTGGTTATTCTTCATTGTGTCCTATTTTCAGATAAAATGTCTTGGATTCGGCTGTACTTTCAAATTCTGGTTGCAAGACTCTTCTCCAAAGCCTTCTCTGCTGGGTCTCATCACCTTCTTCGGATACTAACTTCCTCTGTTTCCTTTTCTCTTTTCATGGTCTTTCTTTTTCTTTTCAATTTGTATACTTTAATGTACAATCTCCAATATGCCTCCTACCTATGATGCTCTTTCTGAACCCTGATTGTTTCTTCCTCTGCTCTACTTAGTATCTGTGTTTTCATCTCATTGTTCAACATTCTAAACTTTTTTTTGAATTCTCTATAAATATTGAATCCAGCTGTCTGTTTATTTTCAAATCTAATTTCACTTTATTTAGGTGTTGCTTTTCCCATTTCTAAACATTGATCTTAATTTAATGAGATTGTCAGTCCCACCATTTCCTTCCCAGTGAAGTCAGGTAATATCAGTAAATTACTAGCGAGAGTCTGTCAAGGAGTGCAATAGTCATGATGGGGGGACATAAGATGGGAAGTAAAATTAAATAACTCTTGTTTGAGTGATTTATGAAAGCTATTAAATGAGCAAAAAATATGAATCAGATAATAACAGTTCATTAATTTGTAGCAAATGTAGCTCTTGGCTAGATTGTAGCTTTTCACAACTTTAGATTTGGTAGACGTCAGTATTTCATCAGTGTATTGACGAAATTGGGGCACAATAAAAACGAGCATACCGACTTTGTTCCCTTTAAAAACGACTGGATTTAATATATTGATTAATACTTATATATATTTATTTTTGCGAATCTAATGATACTGTTGTCAAATACCTGTGAATATAACAGAACTTTATCATTAAGAAGAGGCTTTATCCAAAACTACAAGTGAGGTTGAGTACAATTCAAAGCACACAATGAAATTGTAAATGTTGCAAGAGCAAGACCCTAAAACCAATTAGCATAGTCATATTATGATGAATGGCCCTTGGTGCATCAGTACGCGTCATTTGATGAGATGCTTTTCTAAGATGGGAAGATTTACTACAAAGGCTAGGTAGCTTGTTCTACCATCAAGCTATCACACATAACAAGAGGTGTGACCTTTAAATGTAATGCAACAATGGCAATGCATTTCATTTCCCTGAGAGAAATCTTCTTGTAACAGCTTTGTAAAATGACAGTCATAGGATAAATCTCAATACTGAATCCTACAGAAAAGCATAGAGATTAAATTAGACATTTTCAGGATTAAAAATAAATTAATTTGAGGATAAAGTCAGAAATACGGTCTGGTGAAAACGTAATTTATAATTTGATGTGACAACGAAATACTCTCTGTGGCACATCGGGATCGTTTTCTTACCTTTATTTTACCGTTCAATTACTTTATTCACAGGATTCTGAGGCTTATCTTTGATACTGTATTATATTATTTTCCAGCAATACTGTACTGGGATGAGACTTCCATCCTCTTTTCCAGTCATCACGATCCTCCATGCATGCCCATGAATATCAAAACAAAAAATAACATAAAATAAGTTAGGATAAGGGTTCTCCACAGGTGCTCAGATCAAGCCAATGATTTGAATCGTCAGGGAAGGTTAAAGGTGTATGTATCAACGAAGTGAGATAAAAAAAGATATTTGAGATTGAGGGTCTTAAACCAGACTTGCTTTTCGACTTTCGAAAGCTCCTCAAAAAACATCATTCAGGTAATTGTCTCTTGCTACCCACCAAGGAGTCTGCCACACTCCATCCAGGTGGCCTTACTGGGCTCTTCTAACACCGTGAAACGGTGATGATGCTCTTTTGCAGAGTTTGGAGGATAAAAGGCTGACAGAGCAGGTGCCATGTCCCCGATCTCCCGAGTGTGTTTGGTGATGGCTGGTTTAACCTGGGCCCATGGATGGCGCAGGTGTTCAGCCTTAACCAGCCCTGGATTACCATCACTCTGATTTAGGCCCAGTCCAGCTGCTTAAACCAGCCGTCAACAACACACACTCTACAGTCATATTTCACCTGTGATTAATTAACAATTCGAAAATAATTGGGGGATGCAAACTACGCTACAAAACCGTGAGCTTAATCCAACAAAGAAAGTTCAGCTATAAGAACTTCACCGAAGGGATAATTTTCTCAATGCTTTTGAACATGTTTAAATGCATGTGGATGCATTCAAATTACTCAACTTTTTATTTTTCCCTCTCCAGACATGCTGTTGTTGGCCAGGTCTGAGCACATGGAACTGCATTGTACCCTTGACCAGACCCTGGCTGAACTCAATAACCTCTGAACATCTTGAGCAGAATAAAACACATTTCTAACTTTTCCCTTGGATTAAATTGTATTCTGGTCATAAAAACTAGTAAGATGTACACACGGCAACAATACAAATGAGAATCAATTATCTAATTGATAAAGTTTTCACGTATATTGATTTTGAAAGTGGAGGACTTCCTTTGATTATACTTTCCGTGGCTGTTCTGTTTCCTTCTATAACCCGAAAGGGCGGTTTAAAGCTGTCCCAGGATGCCATGGGTTGGGGAATAATCTATATTTGCTCAATTTTGCAGGTTTTAAAATGTGTTGTAAAAACTACAGGAAATAATTTGTACTAATTTAAGCAAAACTCAGTCAATTAAATATCTGTGTTTCGTTCTATATGCTTTTGAATTTGAAAGTTTAATCCATCTTGAATCCATCTATGTAATTCAATTACTCTAATTGAATCAGTGAATATCATAGCTGGGCGCACAGTATAAACCAGACCAATAGCAATTTATTCTATGTATAGTTTGTGTTAATCTAGCATCGAAACATGCCTGCAATATTGATGAACAAATAACGTTTCTATTTATCTTCGCGTAGTTGCAAGTCGTTTTTTTATCTGCCCTTCAGACCTTTTTTTTTTTTACAAACAGGCCGAGGTGTTTACATTAACTAATTTGGTTCAAAGTATATGAGACATTAACATTAGTTGAAGTATTTACCAACTGTAAAAAGTAAAATCTAGTATTTGGACATATGGTGTTCATGTTACTGTTCAAATTAATTTCCTAATTGAATAATGTAGAAATGAATTCCTAAGTCAACAGTAAATTATAGGACAATAAGTTAACTCTTCAAACAACTTTTATAGTAAAGTGCTACAGAGCTCTGATTATACTGCTTTAAAGTTTCATTGCGTGAAAAATCAATTTTTTGCTAGAAATTAGATCGATTTCTCAACGCAAAGAGAAAGTATGTAGATTTACTTCATGGCTTGCAGATTTGTCCCAAGACAATGCTGAAGGGCAAATTGCATGAGGAGAAGACTTATCAACTAACATTTCCAATGGCTCTGCGGGCTGCGGCATTTCGTATTGTTGTCCCGTCGTCCAGTTCAGCAGTGGATTGGACACCAAGAGGAAGGTAGGCAATGGGTCTACAGTGCTACAAGTTAACGGATGGGCAATGATAGGGGAAAGAGGCACCGTTTGGTCCGAAATGAGCCAGGAGTGGTCTAAAAATGCAATCTTTCTATACAGAGGCATGCCCAGTCAGGTATAGATATGCGTAGTGCAATTCAAACCTAATGACTAGAAGTCAGTCATTATCAAATGAAATGCAAATCAGTCTTACCATCACAGCACCTCAATAGAAAAAAAAAAAAAAAGCGTAGTACACCCTGTCAATTTCACTTATTTGAGTAACAAGGATCCCCAACTGAAAAACTACACATGGCACAATAGTATATTGGTTTTATTCAAACATACAAAAAAATCTAGACACTCAAAGTAAATGTTGAGGCAGTCACCTGGGCCGTGGACCCAGCCGTCGAAGCAGAGGATCCAGTCGTCGAGGGAGTCAACAACAATGTCCCAGTCATAGAACCAGTCGTCGAGGAAGTCGAGGCAGGGGACCCAGTCGTCGAGGCAGGGGACCCAGTCGTCGAGGGAGAGGGCTCGGGAGTCGAGGCAGAGGAGGCAGTGGTCCCAGTCGTCGAGGCAGAAGACCCAGTCGTCGAGGGAGTGGAGGCCGGGGACCCAGTCGTCGAGACCATGGACCTGGGAGTTGAGGCAGAAGACCCGGGAGTTGAGGCAGAAGACCCGGGAGTTGAGGCAGAAGACCCGGGAGTCGAGGCAGAAGACCCGGGAGTCGAGGCAGAAGACCCGGGAGTCGAGGCAGAAGACCCGGGAGTCGAGGCAGAAGACCCGGGAGTCGAGGCAGAAGACCCGGGAGTCGAGGCAGAAGACCCGGGAGTCGAGATAGTGGAGGCAGTGGTCCCAGTCGTCGAGGGCATCGAGGCAGTGGTCCCAGTCGTCGAGGGCATCGAGGCAGTGGTCCCAGTCGTCGAGGGCATCGAGGCAGTGGTCCCAGTCGTCGAGGGCATCGAGGCAGTGGTCCCAGTCGTCGAGGGCATCGAGGCAGTGGTCCCAGTCGTCGAGGGAATAGAGACGCTCGTCGTGGCAGAGGACCCGGGGATCGAGGTAGTGGAGTCAGTGGTCCCAGCTGTCGTCGAGGGAGACGTCAGTGCCATCGAGGCCGTAGACCCAGTCAGTGAGGCCGTGGACCCAGTCGTCGAGGACGTCCAGACAGTGGAGTCAGTCGTCAAGTCAGTAGAGTCAGTGGATGCAGTCATTGAGGGAGTGGAGGCAGAGGACCCAGTCGAGGGAGTGGACCCAGTCGATGAGTGGGTCAGGGCAGAGGAATCAGTAATCACGGTCATCCCCTATACCTGGAGCTGACCATCTGGGACCCCAGCCTCTGCGGAGGAACCTCCTGCGGCCCTACCATGGCCAACACCTGGGGGGAGAGCGGAGGGTGTTCAACTTCCGGCTGTCACATGCACGGAGGATGGTGGAGTGCGCCTTTGGCATCCTCGCCAACCAGTGGAGGCTCTACAGGAGGGTTTCGGCCCCATGAGTGATTGTTTCATACAATGTATATATGTAATTACATTTTTTCGTGCCAAAAACAACAAATTTCAAACTCATGTACCTAATGTCCCTTAAGGAGCTCCGTAGGCTAATTTATTGTTTATTTTTCTCATTTGTTTCAAGATTTTTTCAACGCAATCGCAGAAAAATTGTCTATGTATAACTAACAATATGAAAGCTCTTGGCCACCCGTTTCTACTTTCTTTGATTCTGATAAATTGTTACAATTCACGGATATATTTAATGCAGGTGCGCTGCTCTGTAGGCAAACCGCGACGGAAAGAAAAAATAGCTGCTTCATCTCTTCTTTTTAGAATTCTTGGCCTATGTCTTAATGTTTATTTTATCTAGCCATCTATTGTCTTGTTTATTTGTAGGCTATGTGAATGAAAGTCTGCGTCGATGCCTCAGTGTCGTGAGCGGACGTTGCCATTAAATTTGTGCTTTTTGGCACGAAAAAAATGAAATGACGTCCCAGAACACGAAGGAATAGATTAAATGACGGGACAGCGTCACATATTTCCGTGAGACTGGGTTGAAAGATCAAGGTGAAGGTGGTACGGTCAGAGACTGTCAGATGGCTGACTATACAGGGAAAAAAGGGTGGTTCTGTGAGGAATAAATCGGGCAGGTGGCACAGCGGGTCCTACCACCTCCCTCATCACATGCCTGGAAGAGATCCGGAGCTGGTTGAGCAGGAACTTCCTGAAACTCAATGGAAACAAGACCGAGGCCCTGCTCATCGGATCCAAATCCACCCTCACTAAATCACAACACACCCCAGCTCCACTCATAATTATCGATGGATTCCCAGTACCCTTCTCCTCCAAAGTCAAGAGCCTCGGTGTCATCCTGGACAACACCCTCTCATTCGCACCCCATATTCACAACATCACCCGGACTGCATTCTTCCACCTCCGCAACATCGCCAGACTCCGCCCATCACTGACCCAATCCAGCACTGAAATCCTAGTTCACTCACGCATAGACTACTGCAACGCCCTCCTCACCGGACTCCCCACCAAACTCATCAACAGACTGCAGATCATTCAGAACTCAGCCGCCCGGATCATCACCCGCAACAAATCATCTGACCACATCACCCCTGTCCTCATTCAACTTCACTGGCTCCCAGTACACTACCGTATCCAATACAAAACCCTACTCCTCACCTACAAAGCTCTCCACAACCTAGCCCCCAGTTATCTCTGTGACCTCCTCCAAGAATACACTCCCTCCCGCTCCCTCCGCTCAACCTCTGCTGGACTACTATGTATCCCCACATCACGACTCACTACAATGGGTGCCCGGTCATTCAGCTGTTCAGCACCCAGGCTCTGGAACTCCCTCCCCCCACACATAAAACAATCAGACACCATTACAACCTTCAAGTCACAACTCAAAACTCACCTGTTCAAACTCGCACACAATGTCTAACTGATCACTGTTTTGATTGTTTTTTTGTTTTCTTTTGTCTTGTTTTTGTTTTATTTATTTCTTATTGCTTATGTTTATTTATTTTTACACAATGTCTTGTTTTTTTAAATAATGTATGATGACTATATGCTCTGTAAGGTGACCTTGGGTGTCTTGAAAGGCGCCTCTAAATTAAATGTATTATTATTATTATTATTATTATTATTACTTCCTGACGGACCTCTCAGTCGGCGATCAGGGAGGGTTCGCACTGACGACAACAAAGACCACCACCATCTGAGTTTCGGAGGAGAAGGTTGTTGTCCCGGAAGCTTTCGCTGGGCAGCGGATGGAGGTGGAGCATGAAGGTGCTAGCGATGGTGCGGGGCCCAGTCAGTGGGGTCCATTTGACTGACCAACCACCGACAGTGCGGCAGCCGCCAGAAAAGAAAACTGCGGTCATGCCAGCCGACTCATTGAGATCGGCGGTCAAGCCAGCCGACCCAGTTTTTTGCCGTACCTGTATATACTAGCCATTACGGTAATAGCGTCTCAGAACTAGTTTAAAGTAAAAGCATTCGTCGGGTACATACTAAAAGACAGTCAATAAAAGCAAACACTATCAAAGGAAGTGTACGGCCGTTGTGGTATTTACTTTCAAAATAAAAGCCCACCAAACATTCCAATCTGAGACATATTACATATGATTTTGGATTCAATTTAAAAGACAATGCCCTGTTATTTCAGGCTAATTTCACTTCATGGTTATAGTTCAAGACCCCATGGGGTCACCCAAGACGTTTCAGAACATTCTGATGTGGAGTTTCAAAGTAAAAGCCAACCCAAATGTCCAATATGAGACATATTACATATGATTTTGGATTCAATTTAAAAGAAAATGCCCTGTTATTTCAGGCTCATTTCTCTTCAGGGTTATAGTTCAAGACCCCATGGGGTCACGCAATAAGCTTCAGAACATTCTGATGTGGAGTTTCAAAATAAAAGCCAACCAAAGTTTCCAATATGAGACATATTAAATATGAATTTGGATAAAATTTAAAAGAAAATGCCCTGTTATTCCAGGCTCATTTCACTTCATGGTTATAGTTCACGACCCCATGGGGTCACGCAAAAGGTTTCAGAACATTCTGATGTGGAGTTTCAAAATAAAAGCCAACCAAAATGCCCAATATGAGACATATTACGTATGATTTTGGATTCAATTTAAAAGAAAATGCCCTGTTATTCCAGGCTCATTTCACTTCATGGTTATAGGTCACGACCCCATAGGGTCACGCAAGAAGTTTCAGAACATTCTGACATGGAGTTTCAAAATAAAAGCCAACCAAAATTTCCAATATGAGACATATTACATATGATTTTGGATTCAATTTAAAAGAAAATGCCCTATTATTTCAGGCTCATTTCACTTCATGGTTATAGTTAACAACCCCATGGGGTCACGCAAGGAGTTTCAGAACATTCTGATGTGGAGTTTCAAAATAAAAGCCAACCAAGAATTCCAATATGAGACATATTAAATATGAATTTGGATTCAATTTAAAAGAAAATGCCCTGTTATTTCAGGCTCATTTCACTTCATGGTTATAGTTCACAACCCCATGGGGTCAGGCGAGAAGTTTCAGAACATTCTGATGTGGAGTTTCAAAATAAAAGCCAACCAAAGTGTCCAATATGAGACATATTACATATGATTTTGGATTCAATTTAAAAGAAAATGCCCTGTTATTTCAGGCTCATTTCACTTCATGGTTATAGTTCAAAACACCATGGGGTCACGCAAGGAGTTTCAGAAGATTCAGATGTGGAGTTTCAAAATAAAAGCCAACCAAAATGTCCAATATGAGACATATTAAATATGAATTTGGATAAAATTTAAAAGAAAATGCCCTGTTATTCCAGGCTCATTTCACTTCATGGTTATAGTTCACGACCCCATGGGGTCACGCAAAAGGTTTCAGAACATTCTGATGTGGAGTTTCAAAATAAAAGCCAACCAAAATGCCCAATATGAGACATATTACGTATGATTTTGGATTCAATTTAAAAGAAAATGCCCTGTTATTCCAGGCTCATTTCACTTCATGGTTATAGGTCACGACCCCATAGGGTCACGCAAGAAGTTTCAGAACATTCTGACATGGAGTTTCAAAATAAAAGCCAACCAAAATTTCCAATATGAGACATATTACATATGATTTTGGATTCAATTTAAAAGAAAATGCCCTATTATTTCAGGCTCATTTCACTTCATGGTTATAGTTAACAACCCCATGGGGTCACGCAAGGAGTTTCAGAACATTCTGATGTGGAGTTTCAAAATAAAAGCCAACCAAGAATTCCAATATGAGACATATTAAATATGAATTTGGATTCAATTTAAAAGAAAATGCCCTGTTATTTCAGGCTCATTTCACTTCATGGTTATAGTTCACAACCCCATGGGGTCAGGCGAGAAGTTTCAGAACATTCTGATGTGGAGTTTCAAAATAAAAGCCAACCAAAGTGTCCAATATGAGACATATTACATATGATTTTGGATTCAATTTAAAAGAAAATGCCCTGTTATTTCAGGCTCATTTCACTTCATGGTTATAGTTCAAAACACCATGGGGTCACGCAAGGAGTTTCAGAAGATTCAGATGTGGAGTTTCAAAATAAAAGCCAACCAAAATGTCCAATATGAGACATATTACGTATGAATTTGGATTCAATTTAAAAGAAAATGCCCTAATATTTCAGGCTCATTTCACTTCAGGGTTATAGTTCAAGACCCCGTGGGGTCACACAAGAAGTTTCAGAACATTCTGATGTGGAGTTTCAAAGTAAACGCCAACCAAAATCTCCAATATGAGACATATTACATATGATTTTGGATTCAATTTAAAAGAAAATGCCCTGTTATTTCAGGCTCATTTCACTTCATGGTTATAGTTCACAACCCCATGGGGTCGGGCGAGAAGTTTCAGAACATTCTGATGCGGAGTTTCAAAATAAAAGCCAACCAAGAATTCCAATATGAGACATATTAAATATGAATTTGGATTCAATTTAAAAGAAAATGCCCCGTTATTTCAGGGTCATTTCTCTTCAGGGTCATAGTTCACGACCCGATGGGATCACGCAAAAGGTTTCAGAACATCAGAATGTTCTGAAACCTTTTGCGTGGATAGTTCAAGAACCCCCATGGGGTCTTGAACTATAACCCTGAACTGAAATGAGCCTGAAATAACAGGGCATTTTCTTTTAAATTGAATCCAAAATCATATGTAATATGTCTCATATTGGAAACTTTGGTTGGCTTTTATTTTGAAACTCCACATCAGAATGTTCTGAAACTTTTTGCGTGACCCCATGGGGTTTTGCACTATGACCCTGAAGTTAAATGAGCCTGAAATAACAGGGCATTTTCTTTTAAATTGAATCCAAAATCATATGTAATATGTCTCATATTGGAATGTTTGGTGGGCTTTTATTTTGAAACTCTACATCAGAATGTTCTGAAACTTCTTTCCTGACCCCATGGGGTCGTGCACTATAACCCTGAAGTGAAATGAGCCTGAAATAACAGGGCATTTTCTTTTAAATTGAATCCAAATTCATATGTAATATGTCTCATATTGGAAACTTTGGTTGGCTTTTATTTTGAAACTCCACCTCAGAATGTTCTGAAACCTTTTGCGTGACCCCATGGAGTCGTGATCTATAACCCTGAAGTGAAATGAGCCTGAAATAACAGGGCATTTTATCTTTTAAATTGAATCCAAAATCATATGTAATATGTCTCATATTGGAGATTTTGGTTGGCTTTTACTTTGAAACTCCACATCAGAATGTTCTGAAACTTCTTGTGTGACCCCATCGGGTCTTGAACTATAACCCTGAAGTGAAATGAGCCTGAAATAACTGGGCATTTTCTTTTAAATTGAATCCAAAATCATATGTAATATGTCTCATATTGGAAACTTTGGTTGGCTTTTATTTTGAAACTCCACATCAGAATGTTCTGAAACTTTTTGCGTGACCCCATGGGGTCTTGAACTATAACCCTGAAGTTAAATGAGCCTGAAATAACAGGGCATTTTCTTTTAAATTGAATCCAAAATCATATGTAATATGTCTCATATTGGAATGTTTGGTGGGCTTTTATTTTGAAACTCCACATCAGAATGTTCTGAAACTTCTTGCCTGACCCCATGGGGTCGTGCACTATAACCCTGAAGTGAAATGAGCCTGGAATAACTGGGCATTTTCTTTTAAATCGAATCCAAAATCTTATGTAATATGTCTCATATTTGGTGGGCTTTTATTTTGAAACTACGCATCAGAATGTCCTGAAACTTCTTGGGTGACCCTGTGGGGTCTTGAACTATCGCCCTGCAGTGAAATGAGCCTGGAATAACAGGGCATTTTCTTTTAAATCATATCCAAAATCGTATGTAATATGTCTCATATTGGAATGTTTGGTGGGCTTTTATTTTGAAAGTAAATACCACAACGGCCGTACAGTTCCTTTGATAGTATTTGCTTTTATTGACTGTCTTTTTGTATGTACCCGACGAATGCTTTTATTTGAAACTAGATCTGAGACGCTATTACCGTAGTGGCTAGTATATACAGGTACGGCAAAAAAGCCGATCTTGATGAGTCGGCTGGCTTGACCGCAGTAAAAGAAAGCTGGCCTTCAACCGAACATAGGCCTACCTGAACCACTGCTGCTTGGTCTGTGTCCTCATGCAGAGGGCTTGTGCATATACACGAGCTGTCTGCAAAACAGTCAAGGCCACCCAGGGGGATGGAAGAGTGAGGTTAACATTGACCATGTCTGTCATGATGAAATTCCTCCAACAAAACAACCTCCAGGAGCTGCTTTCCAATGTGGAGTTGGTGGAGGAGTACCTTTTGTACTGGGGTGTGTTCACGTTAGAGTACAGTAGTGGGTGCGTGGTGGTTTTATAGTTATGTTTTCAATTTTTTTTCAGTGTTTGTGTGCCTAATTGTTTTAATTCCATGTTTATAGATGTGTGAAAAAAGATATTATGTTGCCCCGTTTCTCGTCTGCGTACAATTCAATTGTGTTCAAGCTGGGTTTGAAGACACTATGGTGAAAGGCATGTGATGGAATTTGAGAACTTGCTAAAAACTTGTTGAATGTCATGCAATAGATTTCTCACTGATGTCATACTAATAAGCAAACCACTGGCACTTCTTGGCTGAATTATAGTGTATTGAAAATAACATGCTGACATCAGCACTTTCTACAACTTCATTTGCCAACATACCATTTTGTTAATAAGTTAAATAATCAATGATGCTGACGTAAGTGAGTGACGGTATAATTACTTCGACATCAGTGGCCTTCTTGGTGGAGGTAAGACTTCTTGACTACTTCGGGTTGATTGTGTATTTAAGTTTAATGTGAGCAAAAAGTGTTGTTTTGAATAATTTGCCTTGGAATAAAAAGCTATGGTGTAATCTTTTGGAGGATAGTAGTTGGCAGTACAGGTGTTACACTGTGACCCCAGGGTGCGCTGTTGCACATTTTCTGCAAAATGCACGAGTTAGATGGCATGAAGTCGTTCATGTGCGGAAAGATGCACGAGCTTAAAACGTGATATTTGCATTGATCACGCCGATTGGGTGCATTCGTTTTGTGACACCGGGCAATAGCACGTTTAGTGGCTGCGGCAAAATTGTCGATTTGTCTTTACCTAGGCCGTGTGTGTGTGTGTGTGTGTGTGTGTGTGTGTGTGTGTGTGTGTGTGTGTGTGTGTGTGTGTGTGTGTGTGTGTGTGTGTGTGTGTGTGTGTGTGTGTGTGTGTGTGTGTGTGTGTGAGAGAGAGAGAGAGAGAGAGAGAGAGAGAGAGAGAGAGAGAGAGAGAGAGAGAGAGAGAGAGAGAGAGAGAGAGAGAGACAATACATAGGGAATAACATGAAAAGGGTTTAAACAAAAATATTTTCTTGTTTGATAATTTTACCAGTAAGTACACTCCCAATGGCTTTTGTAAGTTAAAGAGTATTTTTCCACTGTTTGAAAAGAGGAGGGGGGCCGCAGTGCAGGGCCCTCTAAAGGCATGAGGTCATCAAGGAGTAGGGGAAAGGATATCAAATGGTTCTGGAGCACTCTGTTGTGTCATGTAATACCTAATGTGTCTGAGGCACTACCCGATGTTGTTCAAGGATTGTGTGTGTTGCGATGAGGTAAACCAAGTATCCCCCAAATATGTGTCGGTTTTGCCAAACTGCTCTGCTTTGCAAGTAATTATTCACTTGACACATTGAGAAGGACATCCCAAAGGACGACTGGAAAAGGACAAATTTGTCTTTATTTACACATTTTGAAGTCCTCATCAGTTTTACACGAACGGTTCATAAATCTGTGACATGCCTAGGCTTTTCTGGCCAATTATTTTCTATTGGCCTGCATCCACGTGGCAGGACTTTTCTGTCTGCGAAATCAAAAGAAGATGGCTGACATTATTTTCATTCTCATTAGAAAATTCTGTATTCAATAGTTTAAACTCAGTTGTTGGAAGTGTTTCACAGATGCTGGGTCTCCTGGTGTAAAAATGCTAAGAAATGTGGAGGCCATGTCTGTGAATGAGGTTTGACTCCCCAGCCGTGCTGCTCTCGCATGGGGAGACATACGGCCACAGTCCAACACAGGGGCGTAGCCAGGACAGTATTACTGTGGTACCCAGCTCGGGCCATATATTTCAGCTTTCTTTAGACCGTTTCCGTTCAGATTTATTAATTTTATCTTTTCAGTCTGTAATCAATCAGACCCAACATGTCTGGCTGGCATTTCCAAGATGCACCAAAATCACAATCAAAGACATAAGGCACAAAGGAGGAAGTGGGTTCATTTGCGGTTAAAGATTCCAAAGCTGAACGTTTTTGGAATGGCAAAGTAATATTTATCATGAAGAATATGTTTCATCAGGATGATAAGGTCTGCAGTGGCCTAACTTGAGAATTAGATTGTATGTGAGTTGAGCATATTGCCTTGAAGGAATTTGCCTTATATCTGCCTTATATTCATGACATTTTTTTCAAGTTGATTGAATGCATTTCAATCAATATTATGAAATGATCAACATGGGGTTTGTAGCAGTACAGGTGTGGTAGGGCTAGGGCCACCTGCAATGAGCAGGTGACCTGCAATGAGCAGGTGACCCTAGGGGTCCCGCACACTTGGGAGTGAGCTAAAGAACTGGGGTCTCTTTTATATGAAACAGGGCCTCAGGACAGGTTCATCACTTTGGGGGTTCTGGCCCTAAATCATCAAATTCTCGCAACGTCTCACCCTGCACCCCCCTACTTCTAACAACACATATATCCGAGAATGGAATGATAACAATTAAGAAATAATATGAGCAACATGCTCATTCACTCATTTTCATTTCTTAATGGCTTTGGCAAAGGATTCTTAAACTTTTTGACTCCAAACTTTGTAAAAGTGTCCTCATGCCATTTGTTTTTCCAGGCCCTAAGGCACACGTTTCTACCTCGATAGCACCTGAAATGGGGCACTGGAAACCAGCTGCTGTTCAATGGCCATTTACTCTGATGGTGGATGTCTCGTTAGAAAAGTAATAAAGGAGCCCAAAGAAGCTTTAAGCCTTTCAAATGTGTTGCCCTTGAATCCTAGTCCATCCGAATGTCATTGCAAGGCCTTTTTGAAGACTCACGGTACTACCGCAGTAGGACTTTGGGACTGAAAGTTTTTATATGAATTTGTGTGTTTATGTGTGTGTGTGTGTGTGTGTGTGTGTGTGTGTGTGTGTGTGTGTGTGTGTGTGTGTGTGTGTGTGTGTGTGTGTGTGTGTGTTTGTGTGTGTGTTTATCCATCAATGTAGGCAATTTATATTATCAGCTTTTGAAATTATTGATTACGTTTAGTTTTATGCTAAAAATAAAAGCTTTTAAATTGACTTTTTTTGCGAAGCAACGGCAAACATATAATCGGTTTTCCCAACAACACTACGTCAGCTTAGAGGGTGGCGCATTCGCCTAGTCTGTCAGAAATGTTAGCTTCCTTAGCCCTCGCAATAGCAACGAAATAAAAAATACCTTATACACATAAAAAATAAATTACATTGATGAAGGAATCACATTAAAAAGGATTCAAGAACGTAGCTTGATAATTATCCCCCTCTCCCTCTTAATACAATTATTAACTTTATACACGGCCTGAAGGAATATTCATAATTTCTAACAAACACTGAGAGAATTTAAGACTTCCGTCTTTTTAGAACAATTAATATTTATAAATTAACTTAGAGTGGGATTATTAGGAATTTCTAGCTTTTCTGCTTGATTACAATTTAAGGGGGAGCGTCATGCTTGCTATTATCTCAAACACTTTCTTATATTATAAAATAGCATTAATGTTATTTTTGGATAACCGAGGTAAGCCATTGATAACCATGGCTGTTTTCCGTTAACCATTGGCATATTCTTTTTCATAAGGCTATGTTTGGTCAACTTCCATCTTACCTACGGATCCACATCCCTTCAATAAATACAAAGCATCATAAGATCATGTGTGTGAGCAGGACCAAATCTGCCTGGCTTTGATCCATTCACTGTTGGCAACAACAATACCATAGCTTAAAGGCCTGCCAGGTCCTTTCAGGGAAAAATGTGCTTTAACAATTACTTCACGAGTCACCAGTAGGTCTAAATGTTTCATGACAGAGAGCGGTTAACCGACTCCAGATAATGCGCACCTCTATAGTGTCATCCTTATCCTCATCATCATGTAAAGAGCCAAATGGGCCAAAAACACCCTTTATCAAGCGTTGCTTCATTACACTGTCTCTGTTCCTTTCTCCCTTTGTCCAAAGAGTTGCTGCATTGTCCATGCATGGGTCCTTGAATTCATATCATTTGTGGACTTCCAGACACTCATGTGTACCTTCTAAAACCACACACTCTTTTTCTTTGCGATTTCAGCTTTTGTCTCATTCCTGACTTCCTTCTCTGTATTTCCTGTGGGAAATGTGTTGCTTTGATGTGGCAGAGCTACCCCCAATTGGAGTTGCTATCTCATATATAGCACAATAACCTGAATAGGTGGATTAACACCAAAGGGTCTTTCAAAACTTTTCTTTGTCATGAATCTGTTTCCGACAGTGTAATAAATTGTGATTAATTGCCCCTTTTATTTAAGGGATTGTTGCCATAATGGTTGTACCTGGTAAGTACTCTGCTGGTTAGCGTAGCCTGCTGTAACCCTCCAGCCCACTGACCCACTGACCCTTTAAATGATCTCTTCTGGATGCCCTTGATGCTGTCCTAATCCCTTACAGTGATAGAGAAGCAGCCTATTCCACCCTGATCATTCTGTGTTCAATTAGAATCACAACGGAAACACATCACTGTTCCCTCAGAGCAATATTCTTTTGACGCACATTAACCCTCTTATTGTGTAAGGGTCCAATTTGACTTGTTTCAAGGGGAAATATTTCATAAATATTATACATTTGGTTTATTTTGGAACAAGGCTTTAACTTAGACTTTTCAGATCTAAATGTGGCCATTCTATTGTAGTTAGATCACTGCATTGGTGTTCAAAGTTTCAGCAGGCTCAGTCAAGGCTAAATAAAACAAAGGTGTTCAAAATCAACTATAGATGAATGCAGGAAAATATTACTTTGAGGCAAAAACTAACTTCACATATTTTTTGATATGTGAAGTGTGAGAATAACATTGAACAAGATGGATACCTTAGGATGCATGCATTTTAGTAGGGTGGACCTCCATTCTTCATGAGGCGGATGGGGGTGCAAATAAACAACATAATTGCTTAACTTCAAACAGCTAGTTATACATAACGTTATAAAACGTATTTTTGTGGGTGTGGGGCTTACTAGCAATAGTCACAACAAATTAGCCATCAATGAGACACAAATATATCACAAAATATATGATAAAAAGTCAGTGGACGATGGGTCTGGCTGGATGAATCTGATTAAACTGTGCAACATCTTAGTCAATGCCCCCCCTTACATTTGACCAATAATTGATAGAAATTTACTTTAGAGTGAATTATTCCTTTAAGTTGATACCTTTCTAGCCGTCACTGTCTGCCATTCACTGTGAAGCTCAGTGTGGTTTGACAACAGGGCCGACAGAAGATGAAAGATGAACAGGACTTAAAGCTCCACTAAAGAAAACCTATTTTTAGCAGTCCCATTCTGCAGGTCATCTCAAAGATAGTCGACTTTGGAACTACAATCGAGACCAACCCTGTTCCAACAGTAAATTAAGGATTTTAAATAGCTCCCTTTATTCCCAACTGGAAATCACTTGTCATTTACAGTATTTATGCTTGTTTGGCTCTCCAACTACCGGAAATTATGTACAAAGAAGGCTCACCGCATACCTAATCCCACAGTACCATTCTCCGCAGGCAGAGATCGGTCAAACATCCTGCTTCCATTAAAAGGGCAGGTGACTCCATTCAGTGGACGCCATAGTTAAGGGCTTTCACTGTGCTCCAATGAAAGGATATATGATACAAAAAGCTGTCTTAACATGTTACCGCCGCTGCTGGAACAAGCCCACTAGCCCTGAGGCCAAGGGTATCCCGTCTCAATATAAACAGAGTAGGGTGTCCCATGAAAAGAACATTTCATCACTGACTAATGCCTCTGTTGTTAGCCAGTTCCTGTTTGCCAGAAGAACAGTCTGCTCTCGTGTGTGTGTGTGTGTGTGTGTGTGTGTGTGTGTGTGCGCGCGTGTTTGCGTGTGTGTGTGTGTGTGTGTGTGTGTGTGTGTGTGTGTAGAGAAGAGATTCTTATACAGTAAACAGATGGACCCAAAGTGTATTTGATTTTTTATTGTTTCAGCAACTTCATAGCAATCAGGTCGAGACAGCTAATAGAAATATCACAAATAAAAAAACTTCAGATTTACCATATACATATAAAAAATAAATTACATTGATGAAGGAATGACATTCAAAAAGATTCACAAAAGTAGCATGATAATTATCCCCCTCTCCCTCTTAATACAATTATTTACTTTATACGTGTACTACGCATGTAACTAATGTGACAAACATTTGAAAACTTTACAAACATAAACTGGGTACATTTCTGGTTAATGGTTACATTTTGAATAAGATGTATCATATATTTCGCTCCTAAATCCCACCCCTGGCATTCTGCGTAGGGGGGCAGTGTCCAACCCAGGCACTGAGGAACCGGTCAGGGTGGTCCTGTAAGTCCACTGAAGTCGTTTTCAGTGAAGTAACATCGAGAGACTTATTACAGCACAGTACAGTACTTTTCCATCGGTCGATGTGTGCGTAACAATGGGAGCGTCCAGGTGGGGGGGAAAGTGGTGGCTGTAGGAGCCTCAGTCACTCTGCCTCCGAGCCCGGTTTTCCAGGGGTCCTATCGTGGTTTCCTGCTCCCTCCTCCGTTTAGCGTTGTGGGCCGCGGGGTCCAGAACCTCCGAGTGGGCCGCCTGCTCCAGGGGCCGGTGGGGCTCCGACAGGTTCTGCAGCCGGGTGTAGCGCTTGCACTTGCAAGACGTCACCACCGTGATCCGGTAAGTCCTGGAGCTGCCGTCCTGGCACTGCAAGCGGATCCGCTGGGTCCGGGTGCGGTCGATGACGCAGCGCCACTCCTGGACCTCTCTGCGGCTCGAGGAGCGGCCGTTGTGGCTGCCGCCGATCCAGTTGGGCAACAGGTGGGTAGGGAGGCATTCCCCCGCGCAGACCAGCTCCTTCACGGGGTTGAGGCTGGTGCACTGGCCGTCCGAGATGTACTTGGTGGAGCGCAGCTCCCGACAGCCCACCTGGTTCTGCTCCAGACCTGAAGCACATGACTCAACGTTACACACCACATCTCCTACATGCGTCACTGTCTTCGAATGACGAACTTTTACTTTTGCCAATGCATTGACCGATCAAGGTTTCTGTTTGCATTATTTATCAAAAATAGTAACATAAATTGTTATTGAATGGATATCATCCACATTGTTATCGTATTGTACTACACGTTATGATGATGTGAAATTATTGTATATGTAAACAAATATAATTGTTTTATAAAGTATTATAGCCCAGGCTATATCTTGTTGTAATGTATCCTCTTGTAGCATACATTATTTTGCACTACAATAGGCCTACTTACAAGACATCTTCAATATAATCGACATCACTGTAATATCATTGTGGTATCCTTGGCAGCCTAGGTTTATTTCAATGTATTGAATAATTTCGGAATATATATTCTGTTGATCTAGAGGACCTCCATGCATTTCCTTCAGACACGTCATGGTTTTAAAGCGATCCTATAGTGAATCGTATGAATTAAACGATATTAATTAATTTATTTATTCATGAACTCACCTTCGCGCGGAGACTCCATCTGTCTCCCGCCGTTCTGCGCGCGGTTTAACGACTCGTTGCTCGGGACGTCCGGGACGACATCCAGCGCTGCACCGTCCTGCAGCTCGGTGGCATCGTTCTTCACACTTTGCCCTTTCCCAAAAAGTACGATGAAAAAGAACAGATGGTGCCATTCGCACCTGGGATGTTGCATCGCTGCTCCTTGTTCAGTCTACCTGGAGCGTGTTTGTGTAAGAGATAACAGGTGGGCCTTTATACACAACTGAGGTGGTGCAGAGTCGTCCTTACTACATATGTGTCTCAGCTGCTTATATACCGCCTGCTAGGGTTCACAACAATGCACCTAGTTTTATGAATGAAAAAGGCGGGTTTTTTTCGACTTGAATGCCCACCTCCGTCACACCACGCGCGTCGTCTCTTCCCAGTCCCTGCCCATCTCTTCCCAGTCCCTTCCCATCTCTTCCCAGTCCCTTCCCATCTCTTCCGAATCCCTTCCCATCTCTCCCCAGTCACTTCCCATCTCTTCCTAGTCCATTCCCAGCTCTTCCCATTCCCTTCCAAACTCTTCCCAGTCCCTTCCGAGCTCCCAGTCCCTTTCCAACTCTTCCCAGCTCTTCCCAGTCTCTTCCTAGCTCTTCCCAGTCCCTTTCCATCTCTTCCAAGTCCCCTCTCATCTCTCCCCGGTCCATTCCAATCTCTTCCCAGTCCCTTCCTCTCCTCTGAACCTCTTGTCCCAGGAAATCCTGGCCTGCAACACAATCACTCAACATATAGGACCCAATGTTGAGGGGGAGAGAAGTGGACTATATTGTAGATATCTGAATCTGTACAGTATGTCACATTTCAGACAGAGAAATTGGCTTTTTTCTACACTGTTTTTCTACACAAAGCAAAATCGTGTAGTTCTAATGTTAGATTTAAGGAATGACCAAATAAATGCTTTTTATTTGGAACAAACGTCCTACTGCAACGTTTATGACCCAGATGGACATCTCTTGGGGCGCAATTATACAAGTCAAACAATACAAAAATACATTAAAGGGTCATCAGTGTCAGCCTATCGATATATTATTTGTTGGGTTTCCTATTTAATTGTAAGCCTATTGTAGGCAACCACAGTTGACTTTACAATGGATCTCCACCCGATGGTAATTAAATCAACATCGTAGTTCCTCAACAACCACGTTACAGTCTTGGCTCCATTCATGAGATCACCATCCTTAACCACAGCCTTACACTGGCGAAACAAAGACCACTAACCACTTCATCCTACCGAAACTATGCCCCCAGAGCAGGTGTCCGCTTACAGGCCGTTCCCATGCGGTGCTCTGACAAAGAGCGTGATCCACCTGCCTCCTCTTTGATACCAGAGGAATGAACCCCAACCCTAGACCGTCTGGCACACGCCATTACTACTATTAAAGACAAGGCGGCTTCTTCCTTCACTTTCTTTGTTATTCTTCCAGAACAAACCGTCTTCTCTAAAGGACCTTGTGTCCTGTCCCGGGGAGGCTCTAGGGTCATATAATATGAGGTGGGGTCTCACCTACAGTAGATCAGATCCGTCTTTTACAAGCTGCCCTTACACCTCATATGATACCATCAAAGCCACTGGATCCGACGCGCTATTTGCTCATTTCTACATCTCCAGAATTGGGAACTTGAACCTCAGCCTTTTGTCCAGGTCTATAGTGAGTGTTGGGTGGCGGAGGTGCGTGTTGGTTGGGGGTTGATACACTCCACCACAGGATGTGGCGGTGAGTTATGGCTCTATTGACATGTAACGTGACAGCGTCCTTGCTTATGCCTCCCAGCGGTATCCTTGGGACGGGACGGTGTCTCCCGTGGGACGGCACGGAACGTGCATGCGGGACAATGCGCCCCCTCAGAAAGGCTCTCATGTGGACCCCTGCACCGCCGCGGGATGTCAGCAAGTGTGCGTGAGAAATTGCGCTCAAAGATGATGTTCAGAACGATGCATCCCTGAGAGGGTGGGCTGTGCGCTCCGGAGTCAGTGTGTATGTGTGTGTGTGTGTGTGTGTGTGTGTGTGTGTGTGTGTGTGTGTGTGTGTGTGTGTGTGTGTGTGTGTGTGTGTGTGTGTGTGTGTGTGTGTGTGTGTGTGTGTGTGCGTGCGTGCGTGTGTGTGTGTGTGTGTGGCGATCTGGGTGGCTTTCTGTTATAGCCTACTGCTACTAGCTGCCCTGCCAGTCCTTCTTATGGAGTCGAACTGTACATTCTTACTCTGACCAGAAGAATCAAATGACCTTCTACCTTTAACATAATATCTAAGCACAACCAATTCTCTCTTCAAACCTAAAAGTAACCACCTAGAACGAAATGTCTCAATCTAAACAATCTTTAAATTATAACTAAATATGTTCCCCTTTTGCATTTAACCTTCTTTTATGCTTTTTTAGGTATCCAAACATATGCGCCAACAATGCCATCTAGGGGCAACGATTATATCACACAATATGTGAAGCCATCCGCTATCGGGTAAAACAAAAGGACTTGTCCCGCTTTCCCATGAGGCATCAAGTATTTCTGTTTTAGTAAGGGTTCGGTGGGGGTCTGCAGTGTATCCATTCAAAGCAAAAACATCAGATACCATTCGTCTGAAGAGTCCTGGCCAATAATAATGAAGCTGTTCAATCTGCAAGACCAGGAATATTGTTTTGGCATCTTCATTTACTGTCAGCAATCAGCAACCACATTTTCGATATGTGATTGACAAAAAACATAAAGATGTTGTTACACTTCTTTTCAGTATACATCACATCGCACCTCGCACCCGAGTCCTCTCTCTCTCTTCTCTCCCTCTCCCCTTTCTATATTCTACTATATACTTTACTGTATCTACATCTATGTCTACAACAGTCCAAGCCCAGAGTGCAATGCTTGTACATGTAGCTGCTTCCTTATTTTAAGAATGCTTAAATCAATTAATCTAATTATAGACATTTAATAATACAACTTTATCAACAGCTGAAGCAAAGGAGCCCTGATGGTTAAATAGGAAAAACAGAGGTCCAATTATTATCTGCTTTAATACAAAAGCACTTAAAACTACAAACTATTCTTTCATTTGAATATGTATGATTATATGTTACATTTCAGATTAATTTCCCACAACAAATGATCCGTAGAGCGACAATCTGAAGCAACGACGGTGGGGACCGCTGCACCGAAATCACAAAGAAAGGAGAGAAACCATGATCAGAGAAACCAATGAAATCAGTTGTTCTTTCCACCCTGCAGTTGTTCTTTCAACCCTCCTCGCTATCCTGCATCCGGCGACCGATGGGATGAGACCGCAGCCAGCCCACCGCCCGGGTGGTGGGGGTGGTCTACGGCTGCTGGTCCTCCCTCTCACACACGGGTCCCTGGGCCGAGGTCGAGGGGCAGCCCAGGAGCTCCGCGGTGCAGCCCCCCGCGGCGGCCACCTGCTCCTCCGCCCGCACGCACAACGCCTGCAGGAAGTTAGCCGTCTCTCGGACCAGGTCGCTCTCGTCGTCTGCAGGGGCACAGAGATGAGTTAAAGAGGCGCAGCGTTGAGCCTTCATGGTTTCCATGACAAAATGGTAACAACAACAACAACAACCGCTAGTGCACAGCTGGAGGGTTCACATGCGGCTGTGGAAGGTGCACACACTGCTATAGAGGCACATGACGTCCAATGGCTGTTTACATCGGCTCCAGGCTGCGTTCACAATCAAACTAGTTCAATCACAATCCATTTCACACTAGCATCAGAAAACAATCGACTTAAGAAGACTGATGTCTGATTTATGGGTGAAAGTGGCGAGTTGACCACTGAACACGGGCAGCTGAGGACCATGGATAGATTATTATGACGTTTCCCATTCCCAGTCAAATGCAAAAGCGTATGGAGCGGTGAGTTCCATTGATCTTTGAGCGGAGAGCAGCCTGTCAGGAGACCCTACCATCCCCGGCAGAACGGTCCATCCCCGTTGCTTCTTTTCCCATAAAAAGCTGCAGGCAGTGATGAATTAGTTGATACACCTTTAAGCATCTCCGATTATAGGCTACTGTGTAAAACGCTGTTTAGAATTAACGTTTGTATCATATATGCAGATATATCTAAACAGAACAGAAAGGACCCATCTGAAACCTGAACCTTTGAGTTCTTTGATCCTGGGAGTGTCGTGGTTGGCTTCCGGCGCCTGCAAGGCCAAGCACATCTTCTTATGGGAGAACCAGTGGAGCCTCTGGCACGCCACACTGCAGTAGGTCACCTGGGAGACACGCCGCAAACCTTAAACACTCCTCTGAGACTGGGAGAATCAGCACTACTGGAATAGAGTGTTGATGTTTCATTGAAGCCTTTAGCAGACGCTTTGCTCCAAGTAGCTTTACAAGTGAGCGTGATAACAATCAAAGCACACAATGTTACAAAGTGAGTAAGAGTGCTGCATGACCTAGTTGTAACCTGATCTCTTACAAAATAAATCATGCCAATATGAGGTAAAAGGTGTCCAAGGAGTTCAAACGTGGGCTTACTGATTTGCAATAGGAACATCTCTTCTTTGCTCCCCTCTCTCCACACGTGAAGCAGAAGTCTGCGTCCACCAGGGCCATCTGCCCCATCAGAGCTTGGGTCAGCACAGAGAAGGCTGTTGGGTCATCTCCCTGGAAACAGAACCACCGTAGACATGGTTTAGAGAGAGATCAAGGTCTGGCTAGTGAGGGAGACCACCTACACCCATCTGAACTGGATCCAGTTTAGAATTGAGCACAACAATTATAATCCATGCAAATGTTTTATGTATTATTCTTCTGTTGTAATTTGATACAGATCAAAAACAAAACCATTCACACCAATTAATATTATCAGTGTGCGTCCAGAAGGGGAGAACACTGATGTATTTGGAATTAAAAAACTCCTGATCTGGGTAAGATGGGCAGATTTAAATACCCATAAAAGAGTGATGATAAGATCATAAGCATGTCTAAGAAGGAATCCCTATGCAACACATCTTGAAACCTACTTCAGGCTTATTAGTCTGTCTGTTCTGAAATACAACTGCATGGTGTTGGAGTATGGGGTTGACTCACGATCTCTACCGGAGCGATGCTCTTCACCAGCTGCTGGAGGAGAGCGGCCTCACAGTGGGGGAACTTCCTGATGCATTCGCGGATAAATTTCTCCTGGTTCTGCAGGAAGCCGTCGCTGTCTCTGCCCTCCAGCAGACTGAGCAGCAGCAGGTGTGAAGGTAAATACCACACACGCACACGCACACACACACACACACACACACACACACACACACACACACACACACACACACACACACACACACACACACACACACACGCACGCACACAAAAAAAGTCTACGTTAGAAGAGCCACGCTTGGGTGTGTTAGGGGTGTTTTTGTGTGAGTGTAGGAGCGGTCCTTTTTATTTTTATCATTATTAATATTTATTTTTTGTTCTTCTGGTTGTTCATTATTTCCATTAATTCTTGCTTTCGTTATTCATTCCTAAACTGTAAAAAAAACCCTTTACTTTAATCGCTGGGCCATTTTGTTCCTGTGTTTTGTTCAACAAAAAGACCAATTTGATTCAGAGTCCAGAGGAAGTCCCAGGAGGAGGAGAGCCCACCTCATGACCAGCGCGTCCAGGTGGTCGTCGCAACCGCGGAGGTGCGTCAGGCAGCGCTGCAGCACGCAGCTGATGTAGTGCATCTTCATTGCCAACACCTCGTTCATGTCCTGCTGCCGCAAGCACTGCTCACACAGCAGGTCCATCACGCCGTAGCACTGCTCCAGAGCCTCCGCCGCCAACAGCAGGGGGCTCCCCTGGACCAGCAGCACCATCTGGTGGCCAGATACAATACTTTATTCATTAGAGCTCCTATTATACTACTTTTCTGGTCTTAATTGTATTATTAGTGACTCATATAGAGGAACCTGACAAGAATCACAGCACAAAAAACTATGTCAATTTTCGGGAAACTCATCTGGGCGCTTTCAGCATTCTGTCAACACACTCGGCTCGCCCCCCTCCTGCCAACCCCACTCCGTTGTGATTGGTTACCTTCCGAAAATGCATGTTGCAGCATTACCGTACATGGAAAATCCGGATTGTTCTACGTAGATAAATCCCGGAAATTTGAACAAGTGAATCGCGACCGGCGTCCCTAGTGTTTAGCGCTCTGCACAGCCACCCCGGACGGTCAGCACCCCGGACGAGTATGGTGGAACATGACTATAAATCATTAAAACAACGTTTATAGGTCATAGAAGTCGAAGAAGCATAATAGGTGCTCTTTTAAGGTGACATATTATACCACCGGTTGTGAGTGTTAAGCCGTTAGAAGCCATTTTGAAAACATGCATTCTTCTGACATCAAAAGATGGCTTGTTCACCTAGATAACACTTAATCTTTTCAAGCAACAGGTTTTTAAACTAAGACTGCTCTATGTTAATCTCATAACCTTTTAACCTTTATTTAATGGTCATACTGGAACTATGATGTAAACGTAAACAGTTGCGTTTTCACTTTCAACAAATAGATACTCTAACAAGCATCAACATCATTTACTTTAACAACATTTGCACATCACTTTCTCTTTTTTTTTTTTTTCTCTTACGAACAGTCATAGTCTTTTGGGTACACTGGAGGTACTCTCACTCTGGAAGGGACAGGTCCTTCTTTTACTGGTGTCTGATGCCCCGAGTCACAGGGATTTGCAGGTGTGACAGGTGTGTTCACCGCAGTGGGTGCACCATCCTCAGGTAAGTCGGTGCGTGTTGCTGGTGCAATAGGGGTGGGCGAGAGATGGTACCTGTTTCTTCGCAGCGTGCCCCTAGGCGTCTCCACAATGTAGGATCTCGGAGTGCCTGCATTTGACACCATTGTGCCTCTCTCAAGGATGTCCTTGACCCACACATAGTCACCCTGTCGGAGGAGTGGCATGTTTCGAGCTCTGTGACGACGGACGTAGTTCAGTTTGTGCTTTTGTCTGTATGCCTGTTCAGTTCTTTTTAGACTGTTCATGTCTGTCCAGCCCGGGTTAAGCTGAGATGGGATGACAGGGACAGGTGTTCTAATGTTCCTGCCCATGAGGAGCTCTGCTGGACTGTGTCCGTTGGCCAGAGGAGCGGCGCAGTAGGCCATGGGGCCAAGGTAAGGCTCACTGGATGTCTTCAGGATACCCTTGATGGTCCCAACGGCCCGCTCTGCTTCACCGTTGCTTTGTGGGTAGTGGGGGCTGGATGTGACATGGCTGAAACCCCCACTCTCGTGCAAACTTGCTGAAGTACTCAGATGCAAATTGTGGCCTTGTCTGAGCGCACCACATCTGGTATGCCATGACGTGCAAGTATGGATTTGAAGTGCTCCACAACCGCCTCAGATGTTGTATAAGTGAGTTTGGCTACTTCAAAGAATCTGGAAAAGTAGTCAACAATGACCAGATAGTGCTTATTATTTTCTGTCTGAAATAGATCTGCCCCCACAGTGGACCATGGTCTTGCTGGGAACTCAGTGGGTTGCAGTTTTTCTCTAAAATTGGTTCTCCTCCGACTGCATACATCACAGTTCTCTATCCGTTGTGTCAGGTCTTTGCTATGGCCTGGCCACCACACAGATTGCTTGGCCCTCTCTCTGCATTTAGTGAGTCCCAGGTGGCCTTCATGCAGTTTGTTCAACATTTCTGCTCTAAGTGACACTGGAATTACTATTCTACAGCCGTAAAGTAGCAAACCCTCATTAAAGGGAACGCATGAAGAATTCTCCATACAAAGAGCAATCCGTCCCTACCTGCCGTTCTCAGGTGAGCTAACAGTTAAAGGGGACATATTATACCACCAGGTGTGAGCATGATTAGCATTACAAGCCGTTTCGAAAATCTGCCCCATATGACATCACTAGTGGGCGTGTCCACCTAGATCTGTGCTGGATAGATCAGTCTACCAGCCTACCCTGTGGACTGAAGTAAACAATGCTCATCTATCCAGCACAGATCTAGCTGGACACGCCCACTACTGATGTCATATGGGGCAGATTTTCGAAACGGCTTGTAAGGCTAATCACACTCGCACCTGGTGGTATAATATGTCCCCTTTAACTGTTAGCTCACCTGAGAACGGCAGGTAGGGACGGAATGCTCTTTGTATGGAGAATTCTTCATGTGTTTCGATTTCCTTAAGTCTTTTTTCTGTAGCTGGCAGGTTTGCCAACACAGTGTCCAAGTACAGGCTCACCTCTTCTTCCTGTAAGCCCTCCGCTGTGTCCTCGATTGGCGCTCTGGAGAGCACGTCAGCAGTGGTGATGTCGTTGCCTGGCACATGTTAGATGGTGTAAGAGAACCTCATCAGCCGCATACGTAGACGCTGTATGCGAGGTGGCGGTTCATCCAGACTCTTTGAGCCTAGCAGGGGAACCAAATGGCCCATGATCTGTCTCTACATGGAAATCCTTTCCCATAAGGAACTCTGCAAATCTCTCACAGGCCCATGTTGTGGCTAAAGCTTCTTTTTCGATTTGAGCATACCGCTGTTCGGTGTTGCTCAGGGCTCTCGAAGCATATGCCACCGGCTTCTAGTCTTTTTCATTTCGTAGCTGGAGGAGAACAGCACCCATGCCGTATGAAGATGAATCTGCTGAGACAAGTGTGTCTGCATTTGGGTCATACAAGGCAAGACGCGGCGGTGCTCTAAGCTCAGCCTTAATCTGTTCAAAGGCTTGCTGCTGTTGTGGACCCCAGGCCCACATGTTTGACTTCCTCAATAGATCTCTGAGGGGGGGGCGTTTTCTCCGCCAGGTGAGGCAGGAATTGTCCCAGATGATTGGTCATTCCCAAGAAGCGCCTCACCTCACTGACGTTACTGGGCTCTGCCCTGGCTTTCACAGCGCCAACCTTGTCAGGGTCTGCACTGACTCGTGGCGTCGATAAGTTGTCCCAGGAACTTTATCCTGCTCTTTGAGGAGTCACATTTGTCATTGAGTGTCACCCCTGCCTCCTGCAGACGTGTCAATGTCTTCCTGAGCCTCTCATCATGCTCACCCTGTGTGGCACCCCATATGAGCACATCGTCCATCTGACATACAACACCTTCCAGGTCCTCCAGGATACGAGACATGCGTTTCTGGAAGTGCTCCGGAGTAGCAGTACCGCGCTGTTGTAGCAGTACCGCCCAAATGGCGTTATGAAGGTGGTGCGGAGAGAGGATTCTTCGGATAGCGGAATCTGCCAGAATCCAGCATTGGCGTCGAGGTTAGAAAAGTCTCTTTAGCATCCAGGCTTATGTTATTCACGCGAGCAACCAGTTGAGGTGTCATGGCGGCTACTACTACACTACTACTACACACACACACACACACACACACACACACACACACACACACACACACACACACACACACACACACACACACACACACACACACACACATAAACAAATACACACAAACAGATACACACACATACACACACACATATGTACTCACACAAACATCCCTATACACATACACACGTACACACACAGACACACACACACACACACTCACTTACTCACTTACTTCCCTGTTCTTACTATGTCATTCCATGTTGTGGGCTTCTACCCGTTTCCTATGCTACTGCGGTGGATAGTGCGCTGTGTGCTGCAGCCCTGGAGGACGAGGGGAGGAAGAGCCAATCACCTTCACAGGGTTGAGGTTGGTTGTCATGACGATCTTGTGGAGGGGTCCCGCCAGCTTGGGGGGCAGCTTGGGTTCCTTGTCCTGGCCCTGCGGTGTGGTGAAATAGTCCAGCCTCGCCCGGGGAAAGAAGTTATTGATCACACTCACACAGTCGTGCTGGCCTGCAATGAGAATGGCAATGGATTAAGTCAGGGGGTTTACATCAACCTCACAAGGATTTGTATCATTTGATTTGCTATTATTCACAACAAATTTAGATGACTTTATTAATGATGGTTGGAAATGGCCAACACTTCATACTCAGGCTGTATAACAACGCATCAAATTGCATTGAAATGATTCCTGCTTGAATACAGCCTGGATGCAACAGAGTTAAAACAGGGGGAGCCCCATACATTGGGGGCCCAACCACGCCTGTGGCTCACCGACGAAGGCGGCCATCTGAGCAGCTGTCCGGCCCACAGAGTTAACCACGTCAACCTCCGCGCCCGCGTCCAGCATCATAGTGGTGATGTCACTTTTTCCTGGGAACCACGCACAATGTAGGAGTCGATCAGTGATCCGTCATCAGTAGCTTGTTTATTTATTTTCATGAACATCATTTTATTTAAACACATTCATGTTTTACAGAAGTGTACAAGATCTGGGAAGTATTTCGGAATAAGATATGGATTAACAGAGGGGTTGCACACATCCTGAAAAAAGAGGTGCCAAGACCTACCAGACAGGCCGGCGAACATGAGGGCGGTGTAGCCGTATTCATGCTGGTTGCAGTTGACGTCGGCCCCGTGTCGAAGCAGCAACTGACACATATGGGCCTTCCCCTTGTACGCAGCATGCATTAACGGGGTCATGCCAAACTGGATGAATGAAGAGAGAAACAGGTCTGTTGTATTGGTTCCGCCATAAAATGAATTATCAGAATCTATAACCACTGCTGTGCCTTTTGTTTTCAGGCTAATGAGAGAATTGTCTGAGCTGACGAACGTTCTGTAGTGTACCATCTACACTAGTCAATTACACCTCACTTCTCCTTCTGTGAAGGTATCCGGTATGGCAGGCCTCTAGGCCTCAACGGCTTTGTAAGTAGTAGTAAAACAAATCAAATATAATCGACTGGATATTTTACCTTAAATCAAATTTAAACTTGTGTATTATCAGCTAAAGTTGTGTCATTGTATTGAAGCTGAGGCGATGTAAGGCAGCGATGGCTGTTGGTTCTGTTTGGCACATCAGTTCTTGAAGGACAGGAAGCCCTTGAGAGACAAAGGCCTCCAAAGGGGCTGTGAGTTACATTGAGTGGCGTGGCACCATTATCTAATACTGCTCCCGGCCCTCCAGTCTCCTCCATATGTCTTTCCACAACAATAAGAAGCATATGTTGTCTCCCACAATGGTTACAGACCACATCACTCATGATGTCGATACGTGAGGTCTAGAGTTTTTTTAGCGGGTCCCTTTTTCTAAGCAGTGTTGTCAATCTCAGACAATTATTAAACGAAATTAGTTTAACAGAGTAAATCTTCCTAATTATACTCCTGCTGTTGTTCCTCCGCTAATCAGGGGAGAGGAGAGTATCATGTTTTTCCAGTAAGGAAAATAATTTGTATATGAATGCAGAATGAATAAATAAATACTACAATAAATGCACATAAAATAGGATACCTCATCCAAGCAGTTGACTCGCATATCTTGGTTGGCTAGTAGCTTTTCAGCCTCCGAGACGTCACCTGAAGAAAGGATTGAGATTTAAGGTGCAAGACGAATAGCTAATTATATATATATATATATATATATATATATATATATATATATATATATATATATATATATATAAAGGGAGGGGGCAGAAGTGCTTCGGGTTTGGAATGTAATGTATTAATATTCATAGTATGAAAGAAGGCTTTAAGGGCAAATAAGATTACTCATTTGATGGCTCTGACCCGTGAGATAGTTATGAAATTCCACACTGAGAAAATATCAGAAGATAAAAATACCACCATTCATGGGTTTACATAATGACTAAGGACAACTAGAATTATACTTTTCAAGTCATTGCCATCAAGCTATGGCAATGACTTATTGGGGCCAGAGGCTTTACCTGAGGGTCTATATATATATATATATATATATATATATATTGAAGCAACTTTTCAATGCAGGTATTATTTAAGCAATAGATCCCGCCAGGCTGTGGTATGTGCTCATTATACCACTGTTAAGGGGCGTTGTCCGGCCCCGACGCGCAGCGGAGGGCGGCGACCCCCTTCACAGTGGTATAATGAGCACATGCCACTGACTGAAGTGATCTATTGCTTTTATACAACGGTTACTGTTATGGCGAAACGAAAGTCATAGACACACTACATTTAAAAAGAAACCAAGAAAGTCAAAGTAGCCGTTTTATTAAAGAATACAAAAAAGTAGTCCCTCCTGGCTGCCGCTATGCATCGACGGTCGCTATGCAACACACTTTAGCGTCCCTCCGAGAGAAGGCTCCGATAGAGCGGATCGCCGGCAATTTATCCTATGGAGCAGTTCACTCGCCGTGTGCCTACGCTTTCGTTAGTCTCTCCATCGCCTTGCTCACTCCCGGAGTAACAACATTTACACCCTCTCCATCATCCAACATATGTTTTACTTTGTAACTGTTTCTACTTCCAGGCGCGGAGTGATATGCAAACTTTCACAAAATGATCGGGCGTCATAGCAGTTATGTATACGCTCATTATACAACAGTTGGGAACCAATCAGATCGCTGGATTCAGGTCCCCCGTTGTATAAATATATATAATTTTTATAATAGAACTAATGATACCCAACAGACGTGTTGGGTTTTTTATAGTGTTTCGTTATTATCACGTTAAAAAACAATAACTAATGCAGTAACAGCTGAAAACATTGTTATCCAAAAGCCCAAAAATTGTATACAAGATAGATAGTACTCACCAGCAGAGATAAGTTCTAATATCGCCCTCTCGGACGCTGAAAGATCCCCCTTTTGAGGCGCAGCCATGGTTTGCTTGAGGTAGGTGTTGAGGTAGGCTGAATTGCAAAACCTTTGCCTAGGCCTATTTGCCTTGTCTTTGAGCTTCTCTCACATGGCAAAGGTGTTTTTATACAGGAGGCAGGAGAGGTCTTTCTCTTGCAGAGATTGGCCCACATTGGAATATACCATCATACAAAGGGGGGAGGTGAGGTAAATTGTATTTATGCATGAGGCTTGACCACTAGGGACAGAGTGCTAGACAGTGTAGAACGCATGGGTGTGAATTGATCTAAATTTTATGAAATGAGAATATCTATTTCAAATGCAGCAGTAGCCATATTTGGTATCACAGATCGAAGACATCCTATAGTAAGGAAAAGTTATAAAAACATATTGGCCTTTGTGACTACTTGCACGCAGAAGAATATTATTACACTGGAAATCAAAAAACCTTTTTTCCTTTTTATTTTCTTTTCTTTTCTTTTTTTTCTTTTGACTTAATTACTGATTTTATCACTTCTAGGCCAATCCAACTGTAAAACAGTTTTTCGGGTACAGTTTGTGAGTATATGTGAACGAATACATGGTGACATTTGGCACGGCTAAGTATGGTGACCTTGCTTACTATATATTATTTTTATTGTATTTATTTATCCATTTCCTTCTTTTTGATATTTTAGGTGTGTGAACTACATGTTCAAGTGGGTGGGGTGGGTTTGATATTGTTATTTGTATGTGTATAGAAACAAAAAACAACAAAAACCATGGATATGGCTGCTAAAATGTATGCTCAGTATATTCTGTGTTCATAAACATTTCCAAATAAAAAAACTATGCAAAAAAAAAAAAGTAAATGTATCGTGTTAACTCTGGGGATGATTAACAGATTGGTCACAGAAGATCTTAGTGGTCTAGATAGAACCTTTATGTCGTGTAGTGCAAGCCTATCAGTTACATACGTTGGCCCTCAACCATAGAGGGATTTATAGGTGAGCAGCACGATTTTTCAATCAGTTCTGTTACATACAGGGAGCCAATTGAACGGTTTAAGAAATGAAAATAAATTTAAATCTCTAGCAGCAGCATACTGAACAAGCTGGTGTTGAACTCTAGCAGCAGCATTCTGAAAAAAGACCTGTAATGAGACAATTGCAGTAATCAAGCTTGCTAGTGATAAAGGCATGTACAAGTTTTTGTAAGTCTTGAGTGAACATAAGCCTTTAAGTCTTGCTACGTTTTTAAGGTGATAATAGGCAGATTTTGTAACTGATTTGATGTGACTGTCGAAATGTAAATCTGAAGCCTTCCAGTTTTAGCACCAAATAAAACTCGGTTTTGTCCTCATTTAGTTGAAGGAAATGTTGGCACATCCTTTATCTTGCTCAATACACAACAGCTCTATGGGCCGATAGTCATCTGGTTATAGCGCTACATAGATTTGCGTGTCATCGGCATAGCAATGATGGTCAATGTTATTATTTTGCAGGATTTTTTTATTCTTTTTATAACCTTTATTTTTCCAGATAATACCAGTTTCTTATTTACAATATTGATCTGGTCCAAGGGGCCCCACCAGGAATAAAGGTACAAATAACAAATACACAGGCATGACTCATTTATGCAAACATAAAACTGATATACAAATACACAGCCTATGTACAGAAAGATAATGGAAAACACAAATGCACTAAAACTGGTCAGGGGACGGGCGTAAAGGTCTGGACAGGGTATAATAAATAAGAGACAACAAAAATGAAAGGGTTGTAAGGGTGTGTGTGTGTGTGTGTGTGCGTGTGTGTGCATGTGCGTGCTGTAACAGGCGGCGTTTAGCAGGACCCAGGTGCACAGACTGACGACGAGCGTGGAACAGTGTCAATAGTTTATTCGGATACAGGATCGGCAGGCAGGATAGTCCGATGGGCAGGGATCAGGAACCGGCAGAATAGTCAGACAGGCGGGGATCAGGAACCGGCAGAATAGTCAGACAGGCGGGGATCAGGAACCGGGAGAATAGTCAGACAGGCAGGGATCAGGAACCGGGAGAATAGTCAGACAGGCAGGGATCAGGAACCGGGAGAATAGTCAGACAGGCGGGGATCAGGAACCGGGAGAATAGTCAGACAGGCAGGGATCAGAGAGCAGGCAGGATCGGTGGTAGGTCAGGATTTGAATCGCGGGAAAGCACTGTGAAACACAAGAGACAATCTGGCAGGGAATGTTTGGGAGGAAAGGACTGATATAGGGGAAACACAGGTGAAGGTGGTTGGGTTAATTGGGAGTGATCAGGAAGGCAAGCAGGTGAATGAGAAAACCAGAGGCGGATCATGACACGAGCGTGTGCGAGCATGCGTGCGTGCGTGCGTGCGTGTGTGTGTGTATGCGAGCAGATGCGTGCGTCTGGGTGAAAAAATATATATAATAATTAAGATGTGTCAAGGTTATATTGTGTGTGAAGGATGTATTCAAGTGAGAAACGGTAGAATCAACAGGAGCAGGGGGGATCTACTAAGACATACTTAAGTTTCTGCTTGAGGATGTCTTGAATGTAATCCAATCAAAAGCTGCTGCAAAATGAAAGGACTTTCATGTCGGAGTCTGCGGGTTTGGAGGGAGGGCCAGTCAACCGGTTTGAGAAGTTCACATTGGTGTTTATTAAAGGGCGCATTGGTGGCAAAGCGGATAGCTGAATGATGAAGAACTTCCAGTTTGTGTAGCGCTGTTTTTGAAGCCATTTTACGGATTGTATCACCATAGTAAAAGATGGGCAGGATGGTCCTTTTTACAAGTGTAAGTTTAGCAGAGCGTGTGAAGGATGCTTTGTTACGGAGGAGAAAGTCCAATCTGGCTTTCACTTTAATCTGAATATTAATAATATCGGTGGAGAATGAAAGGGAAGAGTCCAGCCAAAGCCTTCGATAATTATAGGACTTGACAAACTCCAGTTCGGACCACAAAGGATCTGGGGGGGGCTGGAGGTGTTGGTTTTGCGATCGAAAAGTATGCATTTTGTCTTTTTAGAGTTGAGCCATAGGTGGAGGTTGTGGAAAGAGTGCTCAATAGAAGTGAGGCTGCTTTGAAGAGTGGAGGCTGCGGTGCAGAGAGAAGGGCCAGAGGCGTACAGGATAGTGTCATCCGCATAAAGGTGAATCCGGGAGCTGCCTGCAGCCTTGGCCACATCATTAATATAGATGGAAAATAGGGTAGGAACCAAGATTGAGCCCTGAGGCACCCATTTAGTAATGGCTAGTGGCTCCGACATTTTTCGGTGTATTGGCGTCTCTTGTATTTCCACAACGAGACTGTAGTTGGGGTTATCTCAGCCATGGTTGAGTAGGAATTAGGGGAAAATAACTTTGGCTTTGACTCCCTGCGGTACATGAACTGCGACATGCTGCCTGCTGCCGGTTGCCGCGAGGCACCACCCCCGCGAAGCACCACCACCCGGCAGCGTGCAGCCGGCAGCAGGCAGATGTCGTTTACAAGTTTAATAAGGGCGATCTCGGTGCTGTGAAGAGCCAGGAAGTGAAGTTGCTGGAGGACAACTTTCTCAATGCTTTTACTTATGAAAGGTAGATTTGATATTGGTCTGTAGTTGTTAATAATAGAGGCATCTAGGCTCTGCTTTTTTATATAATATGTATAAACTATAACATCAATAGTAAGGTTCCTTCCTCACCATCCCTCCCTCTCTCCCTAACAATAAAAACCCCGTACTTGACATCATCATTTCCTTTTTGATTTTAAGTTTGATTACATTTAATGATGTGACGTGCTAGCAATGTTAACCATTTTTCTAACGTACACACACACACAAACACACACACACACACAAACACACACGCTGCCTGTGCATGGAGACAGCCACAGAAAATGTATGTTAAGTACATGAGCTAAAATAAAACAAGCCTCAAAATATTCATAGAAAGAAAAAATGATCTTACATTTATGTAGAACTTCAACTTGAAATATACTTACATGAATTTGAAGAAATAAACTAGACAACTATGTACAGTCAACGCAGCTCGACTAATACATCATGAACCAAATATCCTTACAACTGACGCAAGTTTGAGTGACAGGACTGATGTCCCTCCCTCGCCCCTAATTACTATTGGACACGTGCCCATCTCCCGCCCCTTAATACTAATGTTATTGGGTCAAATCGAAACGTAAATGAAATTTGGTGGTGGTTGAGAGCACTTGTCAAATTACCAATCTAGCTAGGACCAACATTGAATGGCCAAACCTGCTGTTCCCACGTCCCAACGTCATTACATTTCTAATTGCTTCAGCTTTTATTTTGTAGCGAGAAACAAAGATGCAAAGGAAAAAATGTATGTAAGTAAAAGTATACATTTTATTGAGGAAATGTAACTGAGTAAAAGGGGAAGTTGCTAGAAATATAAATACTCAAGTGAAGTACAAATCCCGAAAAAACCTACAGTAACAAAGTATTTCTACTACGTTACTATAAACTACTGTATACATGTGTAATCATGACATTTGATACATCGATATGATTAAGGTGTAAAAGTATAGTGCAGTGTAACAGTGATATAGAAAAAAATATCTTCTGTGAACAAGAATTGTATTTATAATACAATTAATATTGAAGAAAACAGCAGTTTCAGAATCATCTTTTAAATTTGATTAATATTGAACATGCAAAAAAATTCACACTGCAAATGATCTTTTAGTTATTAATTATCCACCATAAAACTTGATTCTTATGGCAAGCATTTGATTATTATAAACTTTTATCAATGGTGCTATGTACATGGCAGCCCTCTAGGCAGGGCCGGCACTGACCATTTTGGTTCCCCAGGCGACTCGACATTAAATCGCGCCCTGGACAGGGCATCCGAGCGGGGGTGGGGGACGACAATGTGTACGCAGTACACATTGTCCTGCGTACTACGCAGAGGGTTTCAGTGCGCCTTGGTCGCCTATGCCGAGCGCCGGCCCTGCCTCTAGGGGTCACTACACAGCAATGTGCATGGGCAAAGTCAGGCTTAGAAATTCTAATAACATTGTTTGGTACACAGACACAAGTGTCACAGACATTTTTTGCACACCTGATCTGGAACATATCTTGAAATGCAGGCCTTTCCATACACTTAGGGAACTTCACTCTTGTTATAGGTCTACATACCTTTGCATGCTAATGATTGGTTAGCATTTGAGCTAATAAACTCAGCTATTGGCAAAGAACAGAACTCCCACCCTGAAGGAGTCTTCATTGTCGAAGACAAACCTCAGGTCAGTTCTCCCCAGATTTCATCAGAAGTAGAAACGCCCAACCGCACAAATTGGAAAACATTAGACAATGTTTACACCGATGTCGCAATGAATAAAAATACAAATCCACACCAAATGTACCCATTAACTAGATTAAGAAGGGGTTTTACAATACACAAAAAAAAAAAAAGCTGTCAAGTGGAACAGTTTCACTTTCCCCCCATAGAGACAGACCTCGGGTGTCTGTAGTATAATCCCTCACCCCGCCCCAAGCATTTCTTAGCCTTTTACTGGTCTGGTCTCTCTCCAGGGGGGCCGTCCTCCACGGTGAGCAGTATATGCTCCCCCATTGGGTGCTCCTGGGTCTCCAGGGCCTGCCGGAGCTTCTCCCAGAACAGGTTTGGGTGTGCGTCTGCGCGGGACCAGCTCAGGTAGGTTTGTCTCTTCAGGAGCCTCCTCATGCGGTAGTACGGAGAAAGCTGCTGCATGGGAATGTCCTCCAGGAACACCAGGATCAGCACGTCCTTCTGCTCGTCAAACAGACGGAAGCTGGGGAAATGGAACAGGGAGAGTTGTTTTTCTTTTAATATATGTGAGCTCTTTAACCTTTAGGGGAAGGTTGGCCTGGGCTCATGCCCATATGAAGACATCATTGTACCTGGGCACCCACCCCCACCCAGCAGCACACAAACCATACCTATCTACAGAGTTGCATTGGTCCTATAGTAGAAATACTTTCTGACTGTACTCAAGTACTTTACTTGATTATGTTTTTTGACACATTTCCAACTTGCTACAATTTCTATTTCCAGTTTCCCATTGTCGGTTATGAGAAAATAACCAGGTGGCAATGTGGTGTTTTAATCGTTCAGCCCCCTAAAGTGTGGTTCTTTTTCATTACAGACGTGTTGTGGACAATTGGGTGACCTGCTCAAACAGGGTAAATGCAGGATTCTTTCCACAGACGCCTCATGCACCATGTGCAGTCACTGAGACACGTTGCAAGAAAATAAGTTACAGAATTATTGTTTTGGTTACTTGTCCCATCCTTATGCACTGTATTATTGCCGTGCCATATTATCCCTTTAAAATCTTTGTGCACGCCCAAAATCTAAATTGGGTCATGCAGAGGCTGGTGCGAAACAAGATTGGATTTCACTCACTAATAGCTGCGCATTCCTAACAAATGACACCCCAATAAAAGCTCTTAATTCTTACCTATAGCAGCTATTATTAAAGAAGTTTATATACACCAACTGGGTTTGCCGGTTGCAAACTTTTGGCTCAGTGGTAATAGCGTTATACCACGTCTGCAAGATGTACCGACACAAATGTGTAAATTAGGCTTTGGTCCGTTGCACTTTACAGTTTGAGGGAAGATGTATGAGGGTTGTACAATATGACCACAAGTACACATGTGAACCAGATTTAAAGAACAACCATATTCTGGTGATGCATGTAAACTCTGGGATCTTACCTGGCAACCTGGATCTCTCTGGAGCACCATTCACTCTCCAGGTAATCGCGACTGACCACACAGATGGTCTTCCGGCTGCCATAGATGGCGTCTGTAATGTTTTCCATGATCGGTTTACCTGAAAAGCATCGGTCAGTGAAAATAAATTTGAATAATATTTTAAGTACACTTCTCTGTGCTTTCTCTGTGTCAACTCTCTCACTAGACAAACTGATCCTAGTTGTTTATAATAAAACCAGATTGCATTCATGTTATGAGGGAGTTTTAATTGATTTTGCATATCTGAGAGTTTTCTTGTCTGTTTAATTTGTGTGGCCCTTCCTCTGTTTTTTAGCTTGTCAGTTGTGCCTCTCATGCAGTCGCCTCTGTATGACGCCATTCCATGGTGAGTCTCAAACACAACATCAACTGTTGTGTAAAACAGCCATTTCCATTTATTCGATATTATAAGTATTTCTTTGACATGTTTGGTAGTCTTAATGCTAAACTCTTTGAAATGTTCTTGCATTAACATTGAGCTAAAGATATACCTATATTATTGTTTTTCATGTAAATAAGGCAAAATGTGCTATTTATAATATTTATCTGTACAATTCATAATATTCTGTATATCAAAGATTTATTTTTGATTTACTGAATATTATCTTATTTTGCAACTTACCATTGCTTATAGCTTTCTAGTTTTATATTGCAGGGATGTATGTTCTTGCCTAATTACCTGTTACAAGTTTAAGAGACTGACAAAAACCATTGATTCACAAAATATAAAACCCACTAAGAAACTAAGCTAATGCAGAAACTGGTGCTGTTAATGCAAAAAAAAAAAAAAGGATTCTCTGTATTGTGACTCTAGTCACTATGTGACTCTATATGATTATTAGGGGTCAGAGCAGCAAAGCTGCTTGGTCCCCTTGTTTCTGTAGCGTTTTTTTTTTTTCTCAAATTCTGTAAAAGTCATGATGCAGTCTATCACCTAAGTCAAAAACTCTTGTAATTTTCAGGTATGGTTACCAATAACCCCCAATACCCATACACCCAAATGTGTGGGTACTGCACCCAAAGATGGCGCTATTGTAAAAAATCATGGATTAGGTTTATTTCTCCTCACAAGATTGACCTGGACTCAAAATTCTTTCAGAATATTAATCTCTAGAATCAGATGCATTTATAGAACCCCGGTTGCTATGCCCTAAAACGGTTTACTTTTCCCACAATTGCATATTAAAGCTAAACATGATAAATAGATTTACAGGATACCAAAAAAAATCGAAAATCGCCACATCTTAAGACCAAGCCTCACAAAAATCGTCGAACCGAATTGTTTTATTCAGTTCCATTTGAGAAATATTGGCCAATAAAGTTGGAGCAGTTAGCCCATTTTTCTTATATGACCATTTTGTTATTGTATAAAAAACATACGGCTGTTATTAGGTGGATACCAATACCCCCCACTACCCATTAACCCAAATTGTGGTACTGCACCCAAAGGTAAGGCTATTTAAAAAAAAATATGAACTAGCCTTATTTCTCCTTACCAGATTGACCTGGACTCAAAATGTCATCATATTAATCTCTCAAATCAGAAGCATCTTTTCACCCTGGTCTTCTGCTAAAAAAAAATGTTTTTCTCCCACATTTCATAGAAAATTCAAACATCCACAGTCAACCCATTTTGCCCATATGACCGTTTTGTTATTGTCTAACTACCATACGGCTATTATTAGCAGGATACCATTAACAGTGCAAATTTTCGGATCTGTGCTCTTTTAAGAAAGCCCTTAATTATCTTGTGAATTGTGTGCTTGGAGTTTTCTTGATGTGTGCTTATCAATAGACATTTTCAGCATGTGAATGAGGCTTCATGCAGTTCAGGATTGTCAGTGGCTCAACAGGATAAGGCCTTGTACTGGTGATGAGAGTTTGAATCCTGATTAGAGCATTCTGAACAAGCTGAACATGACATTCTCTCATTGCCACTCAAACACAACATCGAACAGCACCTGAAATTCGTCAGGCAATCAACATTCTGACTCATTCGTTTCCAAGAATCGGTCTGCCAAGACACAGTATGGCATTAGGGGAACTTCTTCGTTAAAGGGGACCTATTATGCTTTTTCGACTTTTATGACCTATAAACGTTGTTATAATGATTGATAGTGATGTTTAACCATACACAAAAAACGATGTAGATTTTCGGGAAACTCCTCTCTCATTCCTTGAAGCGTGCGCGCGGGCAGATTTGACCAGGCATATGGGGGCGCGGCAGGAGTGCCTCAACGTAGATGATTTCCCGGAAATGTGAACAAATTATTCACAAACGTTGTTCCGAGTGTTTAGCGCTCTGCACAGCCACCCCAGACTGTCAGCAGGGAATACGTCGAAATGCATGTACGTCATTATTTGACGCTCTAGTATGGTTAAACATGACTATCAATCATTATAACAACGTTTATAGGTCATAAAAGTCGAAAAAGCATAATAGGTCCCCTTTAACCATTTTTCCTTCATAATTAACTAAGTCATAATTATATTTCTGCCGATAATTTCAAAGATTTTTCAGGTATTCTTTTTCAGGCTTTTAAGAAAGCCCTTAATTTACTTGAGAAATGTGTGCTTGGAGGTATCTGGATGTTGTATGCTTATTAATATACACTTTGAATATGTGAATGAGGCTGCAGTTCAGGTTTATCAGTGGTTCAATAGGATAATGCCTTGCACGGCCGGTGATCCTTAGGTTGAGTGTTCGAATCCCGATTATAGCATAATGAACAAGCTGAACATGACATTTGGGCATTGCTTTGCAGCTCACCTGAAAGCCGAGGCACAGTATTGCATTCAGTGGAACATCTTCATCAACATCTTTCCTCCATAATTATTTGTCATATTTATATACCTTCTATTAGTGTGTTCTTGACTTTTAATTTTGCTTGGATCCCGTAAAACACCGCTTGCGGTTATATTTTCTTTTGAAACTGCTCCTGCAAGGAGCTTTACCAATTATACAAATAGTTAAAACCAAGGGGGTAGGAACCGGGGGGGACAGAGGGGAAGTGTCCCCTCCAATATTGGAGAAAATTATACCGGGGGGAGAAAAATATTTTATTTTGAAAGCGCAACACAGCGTCTTGTCACCGCTTCTCATTCTAAAAAACTGGATGATTGAGCCTGCAATTAAAGAATTGATTTGATATTTATCAGTTCATTACTGACATTCAAAATGTGTTCTCCTTTACATTTGCAAATGTATCTTTCAAACCATTAAAGGATCTGTCAGGTTTCCGATATGTGTTAAACTCATTCCTACGCCCCTGGTTCAAATACACCATGTCGGAAACGCTCAAACTTAATTCAATAATCTGTGCGTTGTGCACATTCAAACTAAATCTGTTGGAATGTAACGCTCTGTTGAGCGCCACATTAGATTATTTATATACATGCAGAACAGGAAGGATATAATCAGTGGGCAATAGACAAGAGTCAAAGCCAAGATTTATTGATTCAAAGCCAAGATTGAAAAATATATATTTTTAAATGTATGCATGAGATGCAGAAAGGCAAGCATTTAAGGATGAAGAACTGGAGGAAAAGAGAGTGGAAGTAGGGTTGGGTAGGGTTTGGTTAGGGTTAATTTGTGTTTAGAGTTATCTTTTTATTTGAAGGACCAGTCAATTTCCTAGTCAACCACCAATGCAATTCCCTGGTCCTTCCTATGTTGTAATTTCATTTTTTAATTTGATCAGTTTTGTTGATGTGGTTTCATTTACTCAAGCATAATACACATTTTTCATGTCGAATGGTCATAAACAAAGTTAATTTTTTTGTTTTCTGTTACATAACGTATCGCAGACTCTGATTGCCTTTACTGTACACGGACCATTCCGTGTACAGTAAAGGCACCAACCGAAGGCTCATTTTGAGTCAGGAAAAAATCTCCTACCATGTTTATGATCATCTAATAACATATCCACTGGCAAGTACGATGTATGAAAAAGTGTAGGCTAGCATGTATGCTAATGGAGGTGCAGAGGATGTTCAGGGTAGGGCTCCTCACCTGGCTGGAAGTCTCGGTGGTGCAGACACAGTCTCCAGCCCTGCTCGTCCTCCAGCTTGGGCAGCAGCTCCCCCAGCACCCAGCCTTCATCGTTTGTGTTGTAGGAGACGAAGGCGTCGTACTGATGAGCACGCTTGTCCTTGTTCTTTGAGTTGTAAAGGAAGGCCAGCATGAGGTAGTACGCGTAGACCAGATGCCATTGTAGAAAATGGTGGGTGAAGGAGACTGCTAAGGTCATGATGACCGCGCATGCCGTTGAAATATAACAGATGAAGTCTGTGTCTACTGTACAAGAACTGAAGTCAATCTGCAACATTTCTCTACCTTTAAGGTTTGGAGGGTAGCTGCATTCAAAGTTGTATGCATCAAACACTTGTGTTTGCTTGTTGGTGATTACCCATTGGTGGAACCACGCGTTGTCACAGTTACAGGTGAAGCTATTACCCTGCATATTCAGGTAAGTAAGTGCCGACAGAGACAGCATCACTGGCTCTCTAATCACAGAAAAGGTATTATACGCCACATGCAAAACCTCCAGCTCTGTGAGATTAGCATGGAGCAGAAAATCTAGAGACCTCAGCCATGTCTTTGACATTTCAAGACTTTTTAGTTTTTGAATTGAGCAAAACAAATTGTTGGGAATGTCTGTTAAAAAATTGTCAGACAAATAAAGCACATTCAAATTAGGAGTATAGTTGAAGGTGTGTGGGTGCACAAATTTAATATTGTTAGTTTGCATATAGAGTATTGACAGATTTGTCAGGCCTTGCAGAAAGTTTTGAGGGAAATTGGTCCGCTTATGAGATCTGATCTGATCTGAAATGTACAATGTATCTAGTTTTGAAAGCTCAGCAAATGGTGGATTCAGAATGGGCTCTACCGATGCATATTGAATGCAATTTCTACGCAAATTCAATGTCTTTAAAGCTTTCAGTTCAACAAAAGTACAGTTTGAAATTTCATTTATTTTATTTGATTCGAGATCAAGATGTGTAAGACTGGACAGTCCAAAAAAGGTCCCATCTTTAAGTTGTTGTAATTGATTCCCTTTTAATGACAAATACTGGAGGGAATTCAGAGCTCTAAATCCTCCATGAACTAGATCAGTGAGTTCATTGTTTATCAAAGAAAGAGTTTTAAGATTTGGCGTGTTTTTTTTGAAGGCGCCGTTTAATTCAATGCTGCTGTTTTGGAAAATTAATTCATTTAAATTGACCAAATCTTTGAAAACACAATCCTGGAGGGCTACAAGAGGATTATTGTCTAGATGGAGAACTCTGAGACGTGTCATATTGGAAAAATCATCACAGCCAAGAACATTGATGTTATTGTGGCTGAGATCCAGTTTTGTGATTTGAGTTTTCCTTACAGCATTGGGGACCGATTTGAGACAGTTATTCTTTATGTTTAAAGTGTCAAGCTGCCTAAGAGATTGAAAAGAATTTTCAGAGATGTTTGTTATCTCATTCATCCCCAAGTCCAATATTTTCAGATAACTACACAAGTGCAGCATGTCTGATCTAATAACTTTGATGCCGTTATTTCGGATTTCAAAAGTGCTCAGCTTTAGGATTTTGCAGGAAACATCGATTAGGGCCTGCAGACTGTTACTTATATTGTTTAACTGCAGATAAATCAGTGAGGAGGAGGAGTTAAATGTCTCTATTACTTCCTGCAGTCCATGTAATGAGGAGCGAACCCCACTGATATCTAGTTTATGCACGCTTCTAAGGTATGATGTGTCATTCACCTCCCAGACGATACCATTCTTTATACCATCCCTAAGGTTCAACGTTTTGAGTTTGGGAAAGATACCTGCAGTGAGCCTAAAGAACCTAAGCTCATTCTGAGACAAATCAAGTATAACAAGTTCTGTAGACTTATTTGACAGCTCCCAAGAATGAAAAGTGGAAATCTTGTTTGCTGGAATGTACAGGGTTTGTAAATGTGGTGTATGTTGTAAGATGTTTGTTAAGTGGCGCAGTTTGTTATAGCCTAGGTCCAAAATCCTAAGCTTGCTCAGAGTCTTGAAAGAGGCTGGTGCTACAGTTTGGATCTGATTGGAAGTCAGATACAATTCTTTGAGATTGACCAAGCCATCAAACATACCCTCCTGTAGCTTATAAAGGCTATTGTTCTTTAAAATTAACACCTCAAGAGAGAGTTGAACGACAAAAGTGCCAGATTCAATCTTGGAGATCCTGTTGCTTGTCAGGTCTAAGCGCAACAGATTTGGCATATTTTCCAGATCTGTTTTATTGAGTGTAGAAATGGTGTTTCCAGACAGTTCTATACTTGTGACTCTTGCTGGAATGTCCTTTGGAAATACTTTAAAACTGTTCTTCCGACAGATGACCTGTGTGTTCTGTTTGACCATGCAGTCCTTCAGCGCGTAACTAGCCGTTGGAACAACAAAACTGTTCAAAAAGAGATATAATATTCCAAATGAACAAAAACGAATTCCCCTTAACGGCATCTCAATTTTCGTTTCATTCGAACACACAAAGAAGATTGTAGATGTTAGTAATTTCCAAGACAATGGATCTCCACTCCTAGCAAGTGGATCTTTGGTTTTGTTCCTTCATTTATTTCAGTCCGAGGAATCCCTCAGGTTAAAACCGCCAATCCTAAAAGACTGTCAAACAGAGACACAAAGATACACAGACAGCGGTCATTAAAATCTGCTATCAAAATACTGGAATTGAAGCATAGCATCCTCAGGCCTACATGATGTAAACATCCTCAGTTAAACATAATCACATGGTATAAATCTTTTGTAGGAATATAATGAATTTGAATCATAGCCATATTCCTCCATAATAAAACCATAACAAAAAATATATATAAAAAATCAAAGGAGAAATCCTTTTTATTTCAGGCTAAGCAGTGCTGGCCTTAAACCAATTTGAACATGAGCAGGTGATGTACCTGTTGCTCCTGTAGGGTTGCTTACATTAAGTCCTAGTTATTGTTATAGTTAGCGCCGACAGGGCAAATCGGACACCGACGCGCAGCGGAGGTGTCTTGCTTCGCCCTGAAGGGGCTTATTTTCGATAATGACCGGTGACATTCTATACATTGTCCCTTACTTATTACATGGCTACTTGCCAAAACGAAAAAATAACTTCACACGCTGTGTCTTTTTACAATTTATTACCAGAATCTGTAGTGTTGATCAGCAGAGAAATACTGTGCCATAGACGTTAACGTCGCTTAGCAACCGAGTACGCTGGGGTTGACAAGTTACCGGACTACTTGCGGAGTGATACGAAAGACGTCATTAGAGGCAAAAAGTCCCTTATTCTCCTTGGCAGCGGTCAAATACACTTAGCAACGGTGAATTATCAAATATAATTCACCGCCGGAAGTTGTGAAGGGCCCATGCAAGTGAACGGAGCGTTCCACGGTATTGAGAAGACCCGTGTAATATCTTTCAGAGTAGAACATTCTCTACTTCTGTAACCAACATTCCAGCTAGTTTAGTATCGGCTGTAAATGACCGCCAGCCAATCGGAATGAAGATGTCTCTCGCCGTCGTTGTTCCCAGGAAACACGCATGAGAAAGTTCCTATTTCCTACCAAACAATTTTGTTCCTTCAACATGGTGCGCGAAAGAATAATTGCTGGTGTTGCAGGCCATCGTATATTGAACGACGCAAGCATGTTCATTTACAGGGACATGAATAAAAAGGCAAAGGCGTGCAATGTTATGGCCAAAGAAGTTGAGTTGTTAAAATGTCCCGGTTTCCACCAACCACTATGAAATGTCCCCTTTTGTCCGCGATTACATGGCCAACATGACTCTTATTATATAGAATATCTATATTTTTAGAAATTAATTTGAGTGCCAGAATGCTCATTTCACAGCGGGAACGCACGCTTCATATAGCGGGAATTCAATTAATTTTCTCTCCATACTACTGATCTAAGCAATTGCAGGTAGGCTACATCGGGTGAACAGATGTCTCGATTTTCAACCCGGTATCACGCCAAGGCGTGAAATAGATACGTTGGTCCACATCGCAAGGCGTGTTCAGGGTCATGCTTTGCCTGACCAAAGCGTGAGGAGTACACGCTTTCTTCTCCATTCTAAATTAATGGAGGAATAGCACCAACAGGGGGCGAGACTTTCTCATAGCATTTGGTGAAATTGTTACGTAGCCTATATTCATCTTTATTATCTGAATGGGAAATGCAATATTTTAGGACAGATACACCATGATTAAACGTGTTTCTAATAACATTTCTAGCGAGAAATATACCTTTGCCTTGCATAATCTCCAGTAGCCTAAGTGAATGTGTATGATCTTTATTAATCGTTATTATCTGAATGGGAAATGCAATATTTTAGGACCGATTCACCGTTAAACGTGTTTCTAATAACATTTCTAGTGAGAAATATACTTATTACTTGCATAATCTTCAGTCAGTGATTGTGTCTGATCTTTAGTTTTATAGTTAATAGGAAGATCTTGTCGGCTCTCTCGCATGTTTCAACGACGTCAGGTTGCTAGGGAGGCTGCTTTCGCTAAACTAGCAGCACACGTGTTTCCTGCGTTTGTGTTATTAAACCAGGCCCGGTTCTACGGGGGTGCATAAGCATGCATTGCACCCCCCAAAAAAATTGTTGCACCCTCAATTGAAAAAATAAAAATAATAAAAAAGATTTTTTTTTTTATAAATATGATAAAAATAATGAAATACTTGCTCACAAAACAAATAATTAAGCAATGAAACTTGTGACAATTTCCATTAAATACCGTTGAGATATGAGCATCCAACATCTCTCTGACTGTTCACCAAACTGACAAAATCACTCCGCATTTATGTATGGTGTTTTGTTTATATGTTGCTTGGCAACAGTCCGCTCAGTGGGGATCTATTTTTGCTGCCGGAAGCAATTTCATTTGTTTATATGATTAAATAAACAAACAAATCACAATCTATTGTCAATTCTTATTATTAACAGTACATTTTACTAGTATGTCCGATGTTGTATAAAGCAATATCACACTCGAGGTTGCAATGTTGTCGCTCTATATCAGCGCTGCTGTGATTGGCCGCCGGCCGGCATCGTGTGTCATGCCGGCGTCGTGTGCAAAATGCACGCACCCATATCTATGGTGCGCACGGTAGTGACGTTGAACTTCTTCGGCAGCAACAGTTATATATACGTTGGATATCCGTTGGATATCCAATACATGTATTAAATGTATTATGTTCATAAGAACCCATATTTCTTTTTATTGTATTTATTTACAATCGTGTTAACTTTAAGAGTATTATACTGATTCGTTTTTGTTCAAAGTTCAAGTGTTCTTTCCTTGTTCAGCTAAAATCTGTTTTATTTTTAAGTGGCAATGTACAATTATTTGTTATGTCAAATATCCTGCCACAATTTATAAAAAAATAAACGTTATTTTTGAATTGCAGTCACATGTTTTTTTTTAGTGTAGAATTCTGTTATTTTTTACACCTCACACATCACACATATCAAAAACCTATCTCATACTCAAAGCTATCTAAGATATCAATAAGCTAATGTTGCAGCTGAAATGTTCTCCACATCACAAGACATGATATGATACCATCTTTTAAGCACAGTAATTGTTTGTTGTCCCAACATGTCAGTAGAACTACGCAGAAGTGCGTCTATGGTAGGAAAGGCCTATGTGTAAAAAAGCGAAGTCTGAACTGAAGCTGGGTAGCTGGTTTTAGTATAGTACTGGTGCACCCCCTGTAATCTCAGATGCACCCCAAGGCATTCTGTCCTGGAACCGGGCCTGTATTAAACCGTTACTTTATGTAACTTTTAATGATATCATCTTGTTAGAAACACGTATATCTGAGAGCCAACCCAGTTTATGCACGTTTTATGCACCCACCCACACACACACACACACACACACACACACACACACACACACACACACACACACACACACACACACACACACACACACACACACACACACACACACACACACACACACACACACACACAAACAATGCATTTCACTGCTAAAACAACAAAAAAAATATTCCCTCAAATATTATTACTTTGAAAACATTGGCCAAAAATGGAATATCTTTTTTATTTGGGCTGCCTCTAGGACATTTTGGGTGGATTTTGTAGGACCGTTTTTTGCAGGACCTGGCAACCCTGCGCTGTTGCCCGAGGTGCTGAAATGCTCCGGAACAGATCTGGATCCACCATGGCCAAAAGACTTGTATGAATTCATGCATTATCATTCCACTTGAACATGTGTTTTTACAGAGTGGTGGAGGGATGACATGTTTGCCAACCCGGAAGTGAGCGTCGCCCTGGGTTAGAGCTTAGATCGGGCCCAGAAAATCAAGCCCGACCCGGCCCGAGCCGACACATTAACTGTAATTATGAGCCCGAGCCCAATTTCAACCCGACAATACATATGTAACTTTGTACACATTTGTTACTAGGCCAACTCTGCTAAATATATATGCAAGGGATAATGTATAGAACGCCGGTCTTTGTCGGGAAAACAAGCCCCGACAGGGCGAACAGTACACCGACGCGCAGCGAAGGTGTCGCCATGAAGGGGCTTATTTTCGATAATGACCGGCAACGTTCTATACATTATCCCGCTTATTACACGGCTACTTGCCAAAACTTCACATGGTGTGTCTTTTTACAATTTATTCGTTATCAGCATTCGTAGTGTTGATCAGCAGTGAAATAATTTGTCCGCAAAGACGGTGTCGTCGCTTAGCAACGGAAGACGCTGGGGTTGACAAGTTACCGGACTACTACTCATGCAAGTGAACGGAGCGTTCCACGGAATTAAGAAGACCCGTGTAATAAAGGCCTTTAATATTTCTGTTTATGGCATAGATTTCTCCTCAGATTAGGCCAATAAACCAATGATAAAAAAATAAATAAAAAAAAACGTTGATCAAAGGCCCGGCCCGAGGATAGTGGTGGGAAATATCGGCCCGACCTGGCCCACGGGTCGGGTCGGGTCTGGTTCGGGCTTGGGCAGAGAATCTAAACTCTACCCTGGGTTCCCTTGATAAAAAGCCAACGGGTTTTTCCGTTGGATTTTGGATTATTGCAGAAAAAATAGCATCTTTGAAGCACCTCCTCAAAAACTGAAAATAAATAAATAAATAAAAATAACTGTGCTCCAAAGAACGAAATGTAAACCAATGCATTCTGAATGGGAGTGTTTCTCCGTTTTTTCCATGCTTAACAGAACGAAATTTAAACCCATGCAAATAAAGACTTGCATTCCTAACTATCTCGAAAAGACCGGAAAAGGGGCGTGACCTCCAACAGTACAGTCAATGTACATAACACAGAGGTTAGTTTCTAGTCCCCATTTTTTGTGGGATGGAGGTGTACATTTGTGGCTTAAGGCGTGTAGACACAGCTGGCCTGTGGCCACGTTTTTGAAGCCTGGGGTCAGGCTTCCTTGCATAAGGTCAACTGGAGATTATGCAAGGAAAAAGTATATTTCTCGCTAGAAATGTTATTAGAAACACGTTTAATGGTGTATCTGTTCTAAAATATTGCATTTCCCATTCAGATAATAAAGATTAATATAGGCTTCGTAACAATTTCACCAAATGCTAGGAGAACGTTTTGCCCCCTGTTGGTGCTATTCCTCCATTCATTTAGAATGGAGAAGAAAGCGTGTACTCCTCCCGCTTTGGTCAGGCAAAGCTTGACACTGAACACGCCTCGCGATGTGGACCAACGTATCTATTTCAGTCCCGATTTTTGATTTGCGTGTCCCGAGCTCAAATGTCCCGGTTTCCACCAACCACTATGAAACTTCCCCTTTTTGTCTCCGATTACATAGCCAACCTGGTCTTATAATAGCCAGATAACTCAAAAACACATAGAAAGAATAAAGCATCCAGCATATGATTTCAACAATGTATGAAACAGGAATGGTCGCACAGAGGAATGCTGATGGAAACCAGCGGACGAGCGCTGGGCGGAGACGTTCACGCATTTCAGAAACAGGGAGATACCGCACAAAAATCTATTTCTAATTTGTCAGTTTGTCGTGTGTCTGCCTGGCACAAATGCTCCCGTTGAGCAGATATTTTCCATAATAAACAATACTACACACACACACACATACACACACACACACACACATACATACACATAAGCACACACACACACACACACACACACACACACACACACACATACACCCCCCCCCCCCCCCCCCCCCCCCCCCCCCCACACACACACACACACACAATTAGACATATGATAGCAATCAAATAATCTAGCACGTAAGCAATCATTCCTTATTCAGTGTTTCATGTATTTATGCTTATTACTCATTTTCTATTGACCAAAGATGTGACTATCTTGTGTTTTTGTGGCTCGGAATCAGCAGCAGCACTTGCCTCAACTACTACGAGTATGTAGCAGGAAAAAAGAGAGAGCGATATGAACGATATGAGCTGTAAATATTTTTGACAGCGATGCGTTTTGAGCTAATCAGCGATTTTGCATCTGTTACAGCTTTTGGAGTGAGCGTACGGTTAGAGAACAACAAAATTCTACTTTCTATGATTTTGATTTAATTTCAGAAAATATAGCTCCTACATAATCGTTAACTGGTTTGCTCTCTCTTCTCCAACGGTTTCTTATAAAGATGATTATAATGATGAAAATAAAATGCATTTTCCTCACAAACTAACCTAAAAGGCAAAAATGAACACATGCTTGAAATAGTAATATGTTACTTTCCTTCTTGCAGAAAGATAATGTAGGCCTACTTTAGTTTAGCTGTACTGTAGTGAAAGAAGTGGGTTCAATTGAGTTCAATACTTACTGTACATAATTCTATTACTAAAAAATAATAATATCCAAATTCCACTGTAGCCCTGTACAAAAACCACAAGTTACAGAGCATAAAAAATAATTAACTGTATAATAAAATGCTGTGTTTAATGTTCATAAATAAATAGAGTTCATAATAATAAAATGGGTTAAAATGTGTGCGGATTAAAAGCATAAATATAATACGTTTAATAAAACTATTTACAGTTAAAAGATAAATTAATATAAAGGTCTTTAAGTTTATCAAGGCTAAAATATTTGTGAATTCAGGATATAAAAGAGGAAGAAGCCGTGTTTATGTTTAACTTAACCATTGACCTGTCACACGTAAATCATTTAATTTGTTTTGTCTTTGGTTGTATTAAAACTTCACAAGCCAATCCGAATAAAGTCTCAACGTGTAAAGGGCGGGACTAGTGCAGCAGGTTAGCGTGGGGAGTAGTGAGCACATGTAGAGAAAGAAACCTGACCGGACTGAGAGCTAAGAGGAGGCATCGTAGTGTGGGAAGCAGTTAAGTTTTATCGTGAGGTCGACTACTCGTGGTCCTGATTTAAACTTCTTTGTGACCTGCAAAAAGGAGCTGGACGTTGGAGAGAGGGGTTTCCAGCAGATGGCCCTGCTGTTTTCTGTGTTTTCTTCCTTGTGACTTCGCCACCGCCATTGCCCACGTGTGTGTTTGGATTGCCACCGCCATTGCCATTATCTTCGTGAGAATATCATCCCCCAATCCCTTTCTGCCCCTACTAATTACACCCTGGATTCGTGAGTACTGATTTACACATTGCACGTGCTTTTATTTTGAGCTCAAGCTGAGTGAAGCGGCCAATACAGTTTTTAGGCCCCACCGCACACAAGCTTCAACTAACAGGCCTGCAACGGGTTAACCTAATTTAAAGTGTGTTGTTAATTTGATTGTGTGTGGTACATTGAGTTTGCATTGTTGTAAATTGGAGAATCCCGTGCATCTGATTTTATTTATTTTATTTGTTTATTTGTTTTCTTTTCCTAAAATACATTCGACTAGTATTTCATTTTGTGAATAAATATGTGATTGAATACTTTTACATTTAAAATACAGTTGGGGTGGTCATTTATTAAAATTATCCAACAGTAACATATGAATCAAAGTTGTAGTTTCCTACAACGAGCCCAGGCCCAGTCTTATTGTATTAACCACTCTAGATTTATTATTTAACTACATGGGACAAGGGTTACATAAATGGAGGCCCCGCTGGGATAATATTAAACTAAAATGAATTAGACAAGCAAAAGTAACATGACCCCACAACTTTAAGAGCATTTATTTAAAGTAATGTGCTAACAGTAACTAGAAGTAATTAAAGTAAAGTACAACAATGGCAGTCCTAGCAAACAGTCCATCACAACGTGAGCTAATTAACTGGTGCAAAGGAGAATCAATAGATTTAAAGCATGCCTTCCTGTTACATGGAGTGCCTGAAGGTGTTTCAAGAGAAGACATTGAAGAAACAGCAGGGACCATCAAAGCTTGGGGAAGAGTTAGAGTTAAGGGAAAAATGTTTCACCATCAACAGCAATCGCTGATGGTGTTATGTGAGTGTCGTGAAGAGATCGACCCCTCTAAAATCCCACCTGAGATAATGCCTATAAGTGGAGGAAGTAGTTGGAAAACTGTCTGCTACACAGAGCCTCAGCTTGATAACTTTGAAGAGAAGCTACTTACCTTTTTGCAGAGTGAAGGGAGAACCTTGGAGGACATCCAAGGTCTATGTTCCCCCACCAAAGAAAGTAAAAGCAACCCTGAAGACATCATCCGTGCAGTCGGTGATGTTATGAGCAGAACAAACAAACAACCTGACAGTCACCCATACAGACGTCTGCGGACATTCTCCGGGATCAGTCCCACTCCCACTGGAGAAGAGACCTTAGACAACTGGTTGGAGCAAGCAACACTCTTAGTAGAGGAAGTTGAGTGCTCGGACAAAGAGAAACGACGTCGGATACTGGAAAGTCTCAAAGGGCCCGCCTTTGAGATCATTCAAGCTGTGCGCATGACTCAACCTGATGCTAGCCCACGTGAGTACATAGAGGCTATAGAGAGCATTTTTGGTACAGTAGAGTCCTCAGAAGAACTATATCTGTCGTTCAGAGCCCTCCACCAACAGCCTGGTGAGCGTCTGTCTGAGTTCCTACGAAGAGTAGAGAGATCTCTTGTCAAAGTAGTACAAGGAGGTGGCTTACCTGTTAGCGCTGCCAACAGCACTCGTTTAGAGCAGCTTCTTAGAGGGTCCACCTCTGAACTCATGTTGTTACAGTTGAAAATTAGGGAGCGGAGTAGTAATCCCCCTACATTCTTGAACCTGTTAAGAGAAGTGATGGAAGAGGAAGGTCGCCAGTCAGCCAGACAAAGCCAAGTGTCACACCTGCGTCCTCAGCGTGTACGCACCGTCCAAGCTGAAAAGGAGAAAGAACCTGAATCAGTCTCTAGGAGTGAACTGCAAGCTCGGATTCAAGAATTGAGAGCGCAGTTAGAGCAGAGAAGCAACCCACAACCTCAGCCACCATCTGATGAGTCCTTTAACGGTCTTACAGAGAAACAAAAACAGAGAAATGAGTCACAGAGTGAACTGCAATCACTAAAGAAACAAGTGAAAGCACTAGAAAGTAAAATGAGTGTAATGGCAGTGAATTACACATCAGAACAAACACCCCAGCCACACCGATACAAAGCAGCTACGGGTTACAAGCCCGCTCATTCCAGAGTCTCCTCTCCCCGACAAGACAATGATGAGTTTTTCTGTTATCGGTGTGGGGAAAATGGCCACATAGCCACCAGATGTACTGCCCCTGAGAATCTTCAGAAAGTCATTAGAAAGCTCATACGCTTGGCGCGTGTTTCCCCTCTTTCCCACAAAGAGAACCCGCAGCCTGCAGCTGAAGAACACTTTGTAGCTAGAACCAATAAGGTTGAAGTCCCAGAGAACAACACTGACTTACCTGAAGGTCTTGTAGGTCCATCATTTATTCACACCATCAAAGTAAATGATGTAGTCTGCGATGCTCTCATCGACAGTGGGTCCAATGTGACTATCATCTTTGAAAGCTGGTATAACAAACACTTACTTGATGTCCCGATAAAACCCCTCTCTGGCCTTGGACTCTGGGGCCTTGCTGACACTGAGTATCCTTACAAAGGATATGTTGTTGTTGAGATGGAGTTTTCAGAAGAGATCACTGGTGTGACGGGACGAGTAGAAGTGCTCGCCTTGATTTGTCCTGAGCCAAGAAACCAACAACAAACCCCTGTGCTGGTTGGAACCAACACATCTCTGTTCCGCCGCCTATGGGAACTGGCGAAGACAAAAGGTGACGAGAACACTGTGTACTCAATGAGAATACAGTCTGTTTATGCCCCTGTTAAAGCACAAGAGCAGTCAACAAAAAATGAAGTTTTGGGACAGATAAAGTGGGAAGGACCCGGTTCACTCTCCATTGCTCCAGGTGCAAAGTACTATGCAACGTGCAAAGTGGAAAGACAAAGTGCCCCGTCCAAGGATCTTGTACTGATCGATGCACCCACTGACCAGTTGCTCCCCAACAGTTTGCTGGTACAGCCTGGTGTGCTCTCAGACGCCAACATAGACAACAACAGTTTCACTGTCCTCATTCAAAATGAGTCCAAAAAGACAACTTCAATCCCAGTTGGGACCGTTGTTGCTGAGATGTATGCTGTGGACACAGCTACCCCAGTCAGGCCTTCCGACCTCACAGCTGAAACCATAGACCCAAGTCTCTTTAATTTCGGAGACTCTCCCATTCCCAAAGAGTGGAAGAGTCAGCTTCAGCAGAAGTTAGCTGAGAGGCGGAATGTTTTCTCACTCCATGAGTGGGAGGTTGGTCGTGCAAAGGGTGTTGAACACCACATACGCCTGCATGACCCCAGACCCTTCAGGGAAAGGTCAAGGAGACTAGCCCCTGCAGACATAGACGATGTGCGGCGGCACATACAACAACTGCTGGCAGCTGGAATTATCACAGAGTCCCGTAGCCCATACGCCTCACCGATCGTTGTAGTGCGCAAAAAGAATGGGAGTATAAGAATCTGTATTGACTACAGAACACTCAACAACCGCACCACACCAGACCAGTACACAATGCCACGCATTGACGACGCCTTGGATTCTCTCTCCGGCAGCCAATGGTTCTCAGTCTTAGATCTGCGCAGTGGCTATTACCAGATAGAGATGGCTCCGGAGGACAAAGAGAAGACAGCGTTCATTTGCCCTCTTGGTTTCTATCAATTTGAGCGCATGCCACAAGGAATCACAGGAGCGCCGGCAACGTTTCAGCGCTTAATGGAAAAAGCTGTTGGTGATATGCATCTTCTGGAAGCTCTCGTGTACTTGGATGATATCATCATTTTCGGCAAGACACTTGAAGAGCATGAGCAACGTCTTTTCAAGGTACTGGATCGACTAGAGGAGGTCGGATTGAAGGTTTCTATTGACAAATGTCAATTCTGCCAGCCTGAGGTTAGGTATGTGGGTCACATCGTTTCTGCTAATGGAATAGCTACTGATCCAGACAAAGTGGAAGTAGTCAAGCATTGGAAAGAGCCCACTCACCTGAAACCTCTGAAGTCCTTCCTCGGATTTTGCAGTTACTATCGAAGGTTCATTGCAAATTACTCTGCCATTGTCCGTCCTCTTTCTGAGCTCACCAAGGGTTATGCCCCCACTTGGAAAGACCCCAATTTCAAAAAGAGTGTCGACCCAAGCAAAGTCTATTTCAAGCCATCAGAGCTTTTCGGAGAACGGTGGACTCAGGCCTGCCAGGCCGCTTTTGAGCGTATCCGTGACTGTTTGATCAATGCCCCAGTGTTAGCATTCGCTGACCCCACTAAGACGTACATCTTACATGTGGACGCCAGTATGAATGGCCTAGGCGCTGTCCTGAACCAGGAATATCCTGAGGGCCTCCGACCAGTAGCTTTCGCCAGTCGGAAGCTTAAAGACTCAGAGCACAACTATCCAGTCCATCAATTGGAATTTCTGGCATTAAAATGGGCTGTCGTGGACAAGTTTCACGATTACTTGTATGGAGCTAAGTTTACTGTAAGAACTGACAACAACCCATTAACATATGTGTTGACCTCTGCCAAACTCAGTGCAGTCGGACATCGTTGGCTTGCTGCCCTTGCCACCTACGAGTTCACCATCCAATACCGACCTGGGAGGCAAAATATCGATGCTGACTTGTTGTCTCGACAATACTCTCCAGAGGAGGCTAAAGAGTGGACTAGTGTCCCACCTGCTGGCATCAAAGCCCTCTGCAAGCGAGCCTGCATCAGTGGAGAGGCTGATGTGCCCGACAGATTGGTGGACCAGTTGGGAGCTCCTGCTGCAGCTGTACCAGAAGCTTATGTGTTCCCAGTGAACCTTAGCATGAACGTGCTGGATCAGCTAAGTCCGAAAGATATCCAGGCATCACAAGACATGGACCCAACAATTGGGCCATTAAAGAAGGCACTGGAAAAGAATAAAGGGCTGACACGCTCAAAAAATGATTCACCTGAGACTGTGTTGCTCTTACGCGAAAGCCGAAAGTTGGAATTAAAGGATGGATTACTCTACAGAGTAAAAGAAAAAACATGCGGAAAACAGATCAAACAACTTGTCTTACCAGCCAGATACCGCCCAATGGTGTTAAGGTCTCTACATGATGAGTGCGGACACATGGGAATGGAACGCACTACCGAACTGATCAAAGACAGATTTTATTGGCCGCGAATGACAGCTGAGGTTGAGCAGTACATTCGAACCTGTGGTAGATGTATCTCCAGGAAGACACTCCCTCAGCATGCCTCGCCCTTGAATCAAATAACAAGTAATGGCCCTCTAGATTTAGTCTGCATTGACTTTTTGCAGATAGAGCCTGACTCTAGAGGTGTTGCTAATGTGTTAGTAGTGACAGACCATTATACACGTTACGCACAAGCATTTGCTACAAAAGATCAAAAGGCTATCACCGTTGCAAGAGTATTGTGGGAGAAGTATTTTGTGCACTACGGCCTACCTGCACGGATACACTCGGATCAAGGACGAGATTTTGAAAGTCGCCTGATCAAAGAACTCTTGTCCATGCTTGGGGTTCGGAAGTCAAGAACATCCCCCTATCACCCACAAGGGGACGCACAACCAGAAAGGTTCAATAGAACACTTTTAGCAATGCTTGGTACCCTGGACACTGTAAAGAAACAAAGTTGGAGTCAACATATCACCCACCTGGTACATGCATACAATTGCACCAAGAATGATTCCACAGGATACTCCCCTTATCATCTCATGTTTGGAAGGGAGGCAAGGTTACCCATTGACATCTGTTTTGGGATCTCGCCAAATGGTGAAAGTGAAACCTCTTACCAACAGTACGTCGCCAGGATGAGGAAAGAGTTACAAAAAGCCTACCAACTGGCATCTGACGCTGCTACAAAGAGTCATCTGCAAAACAAAGCTCGCTATGACCAGCGTGTGAGAGATTCACCTTTGGAGAAAGGTGACAGAATTCTCATTCAGAATTTGGGTCTAAAAGGCAAGCATAAACTCCAAGATCGATGGAAATCAACACCATATGTTGTTGTGGAGAAGTTGCCTAATCTGCCTGTTTACAAGGTCAAACCAGAGCATGGTACAGGTGTGGTAAAAACTCTTCATCGAGACCACCTGTTGCCCATCGGGTACATGGTTAGGTTGTCTAACCAATCAGATGATACAAACTCTGCTCGGAGACCTGTAACAAGAGCTCAACTTACCCGGAAACATCTATCAACCAAGTCTGAAGAAAGTGACACAGAGTCCTCAGGCTCAGAGTTTGAAACTGTCCACAATCCTCCAGATTTTGATGTGGATGAGGTCAGGAAACGATTAAACATGATAGATCAACCTGTGGAGGATGAACAGAGTCAGAGTTCTGAAGAAAGTGAAAACTCTGAAGAGGAAAACTGTGAAGCTGCAGAAAATCAACAACTTACAGAAACGGAGTATGAGGAACCGCCTGAAGGTGCGGCACGTCCTCTGTCACACTCTTATGTCCAAGAGACATATACTGAATCTGCGGAAGATTTGCAAGATTCAGAAGAGGGAGCAAGCTCACCTCTGTTAAACAGAGCCAGACGTGATAAAGCTGCCAAAAGCGCTAGAAGTGAAAGTGAAAGGTTTTCTACAATCCGGAAATCCCTGAGAAAACCAAAGCCATCTATGAGATTCACTTATGAGAGACCTGGTCATCCATCTTGTGAACCAGTTACCATCATGCACCATGGCATGGTCATCCAACTCAAGTTAAACCCTCCAAACCAAGACAACAAATCAAGGAAAAAGTCCAAAACATCCAAAAGGTACATGGAGGAGGAGAACAAAAAACACCCTTCCAAGTTGAAGAGAGACAAAAGGTGTGATGAGGACATCTACACGTTCAGAAGAGGGAGGGTGTAGCTCTGTACAAAAATCTTCCAAGTTAAAGAGAGACAAAAGGTGTGATGAGGACATCTACACGTTCAGAAGAGGGAGGGTGTAGCCCTGTACAAAAACCACAAGTTACAGAGCATAAAAAATAATTAACAGTATAATAAAATGCTGTGTTTAATGTTCATAAATAAATAGAGTTCATAATAATAAAATGGGTTAAAATGTGTGCGGATTAAAAGCATAAATATAATACGTTTAATAAAACTATTTACAGTTAAAAGATAAATTAATATAAAGGTCTTTAAGTTTATCAAGGCTAAAATATTTGTGAATTCAGGATATAAAAGAGGAAGAAGCCGTGTTTATGTTTAACTTAACCATTGACCTGTCACACGTAAATCATTTAATTTGTTTTGTCTTTGGTTGTATTAAAACTTCACAAGCCAATCCGAATAAAGTCTCAACGTGTAAAGGGCGGGACTAGTGCAGCAGGTTAGCGTGGGGAGTAGTGAGCACATGTAGAGAAAGAAACCTGACCGGACTGAGAGCTAAGAGGAGGCATCGTAGTGTGGGAAGCAGTTAAGTTTTATCGTGAGGTCGACTACTCGTGGTCCTGATTTAAACTTCTTTGTGACCTGCAAAAAGGAGCTGGACGTTGGAGAGAGGGGTTTCCAGCAGATGGCCCTGCTGTTTTCTGTGTTTTCTTCCTTGTGACTTCGCCACCGCCATTGCCCACGTGTGTGTTTGGATTGCCACCGCCATTGCCATTATCTTCGTGAGAATATCATCCCCCAATCCCTTTCTGCCCCTACTAATTACACCCTGGATTCGTGAGTACTGATTTACACATTGCACGTGCTTTTATTTTGAGCTCAAGCTGAGTGAAGCGGCCAGTACAGTTTTTAGGCCCCACCGCACACAAGCTTCAACTAACAGGCCTGCAACGGGTTAACCTAATTTAAAGTGTGTTGTTAATTTGATTGTGTGTGGTACATTGAGTTTGCATTGTTGTAAATTGGAGAATCCCGTGCATCTGATTTTATTTATTTTATTTGTTTATTTGTTTTCTTTTCCTAAAATACATTCGACTAGTATTTCATTTTGTGAATAAATATGTGATTGAATACTTTTACATTTAAAATACAGTTGTGGTGGTCATTTATTAAAATTATCCAACAGTAACATATGAATCAAAGTTGTAGTTTCCTACAACGAGCCCAGGCCCAGTCTTATTGTATTAACCACTCTAGATTTATTATTTAACTACATGGGACAAGGGTTACACCACAATAACACATGTTCCTCAATCTGGACTCTTACCTGATGCGTCTGGCGAATCAAAATAATGTGTTATTGATAAAAGCTGGTTGGAAATGGTCTTTTGTGTGTGGTCTATTAGGTTGTCAATGATGAAGGAAAGGGAAGTAGTCAAATTATATAAGAAATGGTAAATTGTCTGAGAGGAACTGACACAAACTTTTTTTTCTAAATAAAATACCCTTTATGATAAAGACTTTTTGCAACTAGGATTCAACACAATCACAATCATCATCCTTGAAATTTAAAAACATTAATTTAAATGACTGATAATTAAATGACAAAATAATTAAGTATTTTGTCACTCCTGCATTTAAATATGCCCTTTTTATTTAAGCCAATCGTAAAAAGGCCGACAATCGGCAGACTGGATCTGGCCCTAAAATTATCTTGACCCCGGTGGAGAAGCTGTTAATAGACATAAATTCAGGGCACCCTGGCATGGAGGGGGTACCTACCTCCTCAGAGAGTCAGGGGCCATGTGAGGGTAACCCCACTGGTTGAATGCAGGTTTTTGTGTTTTTCTTGTATTTTAGATTTTGTTTACCTTCGAAGTAACACATGCAAAACGTGTGCGTGCCACAGTGCATATGTTCAAAATGTTATTTTTTGATAACTTGGTGGAAAACCTAAAAGTGACAATTCATTAACTTCACAGATCAAGATGGATTAGTGCTTGTAATGAAGCCGCCGGCTACGATCCAACATTCTCCAGTGGATGTAAGTCCGTTAGGACTATTTTATACTTTCTGTTGTAAGCGCCTCTCTGCATAGTACTCAGCCAATATTGCTCTTTGTATGATAGGAGGCAGATAGAAATCTTGGTCCGGACGTGGATGGGTCATCTGAAATGACTGAGATGTGCTCAGCATCTCCAACATTATAGATAAAACTACGATTTGCAAAAAACGGAGGGCTACACAAATAGTATGGAGGGAACTGATGCCAGGATTGGTAGTGTTGGCTATGTAAGGCAGGAGAAGAATATTTAATTATATTAATGATTTGCGCGAGAATCTATATCTCTCCAGCAAAAAGTCATCCGATATGCCAAGATGTCGAGCCGTGGTCTTATTAATCGCTTCCGGTGGATTGCACGAATAATTTGCGCTCCGATATCAACAGGCCTCTCATCGAAAGGGCATGCCATTGTGAATGCATGAAATTTGCGGTGAACGCGGGTTTAAATGTTCCAAACTTAACCTGCGCAAAACCTGCTCCGACCAGGTTTGATTCAGAGCATATGTTGCTATAGTAACTAACATACCGTGTTCATTTTGGAATGGAAAACCTACGGTTACCGCAAACACTGGGTTAATTTACCTGGTTATGTGATAAAACCGGCTTTGTGGGATACCCCACAGGTGAACAGATGAGCAGGAAAAAAGGCGGGAAACAGACGAAGGCAGGATGTACAGGTGAGAGGTGTCAGAGGCACGACCAACAGACACATGGTGGACAAAAACACAGAATAACCAGCAGCCTAAGTCCTATTTTACCCCTTTGTGTAGTATTTGACCTTGCTTCAGCTAAACTCGGGTTTGTTTGTGACTAAACTAACAATGGGATTTAAAGGAGAATATGTCTGCAAATCGCGGTAGCATCAACCCTAAGTATCATATGATATTGAAGCGGCGGCCAAGAAGTATACAGAGTGAGTTAACCGTAGTTCTGCTCCCCATACACCGCTCAACGCAGACTACACTTATTGAAGACCAACTTTATCCATAGAACACAGCGCACCCAACAAACAAACATGACACGCTCACTGACGGTGGCAACAACGATAAACACAACATGATAACAGAACAACACACAGCTACACGCCAACAATGAACAACCCCAACCCATTTACCCCACTTATCCTAACAAATACAAAGGACCCAGAAGTGTCTTGGAACCGCGGGGAGTTCGCCTCCCTCCCCAGCAGCAACTGCGGAGAGGGGGCGATACGGCGAGAGTCTGTCCCAGTGCAGCCCCACCACACGCCCCCGGGTGCCTGGCCCAGGCATCCGCAGGCGGTACACCACCTCGGACACTCTGTCGAGGATCTCCCCAGGTCCCTGCCAGGGGCTCCGCAGTTTAGGACAGACTCCCTTTTTTCTGACGGGGCAGTACACCCACACCCTGTCCCCGGGTGTGAACGCTCGTCCCCGACAGCGTGTCATAGCCCCTCTTCTGCCTCAACCCCGAGGCAGCCTGAGCCTGGCGGGTGTAGTCACGGACCACCAGCAGGCCATCCATCAGCCTACGGAAATAGTCCATCGCTGCACCCCCAGCAATGTCAGGCTCTGGCGGGGACCCGAACACCAAGTCCACCGGTGTCCGGAGCTCCCGCCCAAACATGAGGGCAGCCGGCGTGCAGTGGCTGGACTCCTGCACTGCAGTCCGATAGGACCACAGGACCAGGGGAAGGTAGCGGTCCCAGTCCCGTTGGTGCTGGCTGGTGAGGATGGCGGGCTGGGTGGCCAGGGTGGGGCTAAACCTCTCCACCAGCCCGTCATTCTGGGGACGGAGCGGAGTCGTCCTCGTCAGTCGGAACAGTCGGAAGGGGGGAGGGGGGGAAATATGGCAAGACATTGCGGGATGTTGAAAGAGCTGGGTAATAATTATTACCCCCCCCCCCCCCCCCCCCCCCCCCCCCCGTCATTAATCAACCCGGACCCGACCCCCCCCCCCGTCAACAACCTGGCGCAGGGGGGCCCAACAGTACCTATAGTATAGGGGCCCAGGATTTGGTGCTACGGCCCTGTGTGTGTGTGTGTGTGTGTGTGTGTGTGTGTGTGTGTGTGTGTGTGTGTGTGTGTGTGTGTGTGTGTGTGTGTGTGTCTGCGTGCAGTGTTTGTGTGTGTGCTGTGTGTGTTTGAGCTGCGGGCTGCTTGGCACAAGCGCACTTGACCACGTGTGGAGGAGTAACTTGTCAGACAGGCCTGCTATTATATAGTAGTAAGACATGAATCCATGTCGGGCCATCACTAAACATATTTACCTATTTTACAGAGCCACACATCCACAAATGCAGCACCATTCACTGTCTAAAAATAGGCATAGAGGTATAAAGTGCAAATCGTATTTGTGGTCCAGACCACTGAGCCCGATACATATCACGATACAACATTAACGAAACATTTTAAAGCTGTTTTGTTTGTGTGAATTATTTCAGAAGTGGAGTCTATTCACTCATTTATATATGGGAGGGGGGGGGGGACATCCAATATAAACTTGAATAAGATGTAAGCATTTTTTGCAAATCATTGATCATTCGACAAGACACAAGTTGTCTCCATAAGTAATAATAGTTACGAGATAAATGCCTCTCATTAATTCCCCATATCGAATACTATCGGAAACAATAGAATCCAATTTTATTTGGCCGTTTGTTGGTCGCTGGAGGATATTGGATCCTGTGTGCAGCATTCAGTTGCTGTTGTTGCTTTTACTTCATAGTGTATAGGTTATTCACATAATAGATTAAACTCATATGTCCTCACCATAACTGAATTTTATAACCCTAATCCTACAATCCAATTTACCGTGTGTCATAACGGTAAGGATTGACCCTATCCTTACCGAAATTGTTTTAATATTTTTTAGATAATAAAATAAAATGCAGTTCCTTTGCAAGAAGCACTTTGCCTGCCTATAATCTACTATATTACACTTTTGTTTCTATATTTTTAGTTATTTTGCATATCATAAGATATGTTTTTTAATATTCCTTTCATTCATCTCACATATGGATATTAATGTACTAAGGAGAACTACTGCAGTTTGTTGAACTGATTCTTTCTTTCTACAAGCCTTTTTATTCCCATTGCGAGTTCTCGTATGCATTTAGGTCATATCCCTTTTGTTCTTCTCACGGGTCGTCAGAATTGGACAGATTCCCCTTTTGGTTTGAAATATTTCCTTTTGCTACCTTGTCTACCACACAAAGACCCTTGTACACCTTTCACAAGGTTTCATGACCTTTAAAGTTAAAGTTCAAGTTCTAGATTATTATAGCCGTGTGATTGGTGGGATTGGACTAGAAGCTGAGCTGCTTCCCTTGTGAAGAAGGGCCGGATCCTGCGGATGTTGTAAAGTGCAAATCTGTAGGATCGGGCCACCGCAGTGATGTTTGCGATGCAGCATAACTGACCATAACTTGTCCAGTACCACACTGGGGTTTCTGGAAGTTGGAGGAGGAGATACATTTATGTTCTCCACAGTGACCAGTAAGTCCATGTGTGGGCAATCTCTCTCTGGCATTAGGAGGAGCTCAGTCTTGTTGAGGTTAAGCCTCAGGTGATGGGCAGTGTCCAAGTGCTGACGTCTGCCAGACACTCAGATATGCGTGTTGCAATCAGGGCTTTGTCAGATGAGGGGAAAGAGAGAAATAGCAGTAAGTGTCGTCAGCATAGCAGTGATAGGAAAAGCCGTGTTTTGTAATTACAGAGCCCAGGGATCTGGTATAGAGGGAGAACAGAAGAGGCCCCAGTACCGAGCCTTGAGGGTCACCAGTTTCAATGGTGCAAGGTATGGACAAGGAGCCATTCCATGTTACCTGATAAGTGTGATTCGTCAGGTAGGATGTGAACCAGGAAAGGGCAGATTCAGCAATGCCAGGTTCAGCAAGAGTGGCAAGCAGGATCTGGTGGTTCAAATGCTGCAGAACGGTCGAGGAGAATGAGAACCAATGCAGCCCTCCATGCTCTGGCTGCATGGAGGGACCCAGTCACCGCGAGGAGAGCCATCTCAGTGGAGTGTGCCTTCTTGAAGCCTGACTGTTGAGGGTCAAGAAGGTTGTTAGATGAGAGATAGGAGGACAGTTGGTTAGCTATGGCACGTTCCAGTGTTTTAGAGAGGAATGAAAGAAGAGAAACCGGTCCGTAGTTCTTGATGTTGGTGTATTCTGGCAGTCTACAAAGGTTCTGGAACAATGCCTGAGTTGAAAAGTGAGGTGAGAAATGGCAGGATGTCGCTTGAGACAGCCTGGAGGAGAGAGGAAGGGATAGTGTCAAGGGGGCAGGTGGTGGCATGGTTAGATGTTATTATTCTGTTGACCTCGTCGGAGGTGAGAGTGATAAATTGAGTAAAGACAGAGTTGGGATGGGAGGAAGGAAGATGGAGGCAGGGATAAAAGAGGAGCTAATGTCCTTTACCTTCTGGGTACAGTCGGTAACAAAGTCATCAGCAGTGAGGCAGGGAGGAGGTGTAGGGGAGGGAGGATCGCACAGGTCTGAAGTGGAAGGGACAGAGGGAGTCCAAAGAGGAGGAGTGTCGGAGGATTCCTCGGTGGATAGTTGAGAGAATCGTTCGACAGAAGGTAATGAAGACAGAGAGAAGACGTAGAGGGAGAGAGAGATTTGAGGTTACGGCGGGTGGGGACAATGTGGGGACTAGAGAGGAGGGGGGAGGACCTCAAGGGGAGAGAAAAAGCAACAAAGCGAGAGTAACAGAGAGTAGAGGTGCCGCGGGACCTTGTGAAAATCAGGTCAAGTTGGTTCCCGGCCCTGTGTGTGGGAGGAGAAGGGGATAGTGTTAGGTCATAGGTGGCGAAAAAGTTGGTTAATTCAGGTGATTGCAACTTCTCTAGTAGGATGTTGAAGTCCCAGAGGATAACAAGTGGTGTGCCATTTTCAGGAAAACAGCTGAGAAGGGCATCCATCTTGTCGTAGAAGTCACGAAGCGGACCTGGAGGACGGTAGATCACCACAATGAAGAGCTATTACGAGCTAAAATATGGCAGCTTTGGCATTGCTTGAGGATTTGGCGCGGGGTACGAGATGCAACCGTGTTTTTCTTGGGGGTATGCGTATCCATTTTCCTTTGTAATGATAGGTCAACAAAGGCTTGTTATATACTAGGAATATTCATTGATTAACTACTGACTATTATGGGACGATCTTGGGAGGAGCATGGCAGAGCATGACAGAGGCTTTAGCGTTCCCTATTCTTGTGATTGTTTAATTGTTTATTGGCAGCTCCGGCGGACAAGCAGCTCCAGCTGGGGTAGCTCGGCGGCAGTCCGGCAGCTCAGCTCCGGGAGTGTAATCCCTTTCTACTCCATGTCTCCTCCTCCCGACTTCCCTTCGGCGGCAGCTCCGGCGGGTTGAGCTCGGCGCCAGAGAAAGGGATTGTACTCCCGGAGCTTAGCTGCAGGGCTAGCGCCGAGTTCCCCCTGCCGAAGCTGCTCTTCCGCTGGTCCACAAAATCTTAATGATGCTCTGATTGGAGGGGAGTGGGGAAGTGGGAGGTAATATTCAAATGTGCCCCCTTCCTAAGTAGGAGGGGGCGCCGAAAATGACTCGCTCGTTTGGTAGCTGGAGGCGGGCTGCCTCCAGAAATGCGTATCTCACTCAAAAAATCATGTACAGACTTGTTTCAAAGTTTGTATGCGTGTGGGAGAGCCATCTACCCACAACAATGCCCCAAATCCCAGGAAAAGTGCTGTTTTCATAATATGTCCCCTTTAAAGCATGCCCTCTTGTTACATGGAGTGCCTGAAGGTGTTATGTGAGTGTCGTGAAGAGATCGACCCCTCTAAAATCCCACCTGAGATAGTAATGCCTATAAGTGGAGGAAGTGGTTGGAATAGTGTCTACTACACATAGCCTCAGTTTGATAACTTTGAAGAGAAGCTACTTACCCTTTTGCAGAGGTAAGGGAGAACCTTAGAGGACATCCAAGGTCTATGTTCCCCCACCAAAGAGAGTAACAGCAACCCTGAAGACATCATCCGTGCAGTCGGTGATGTTATGAGCAGAACAAACAAGCAACCTGAGAGTCACCCATACAGATGTCTACGGACATTTTCCGGGGTCAGTCCCACCCCCGCTGGAGAAGAGTCTTTAGACAACTGGCTGGAGCAGGCAACACTCTTAGCAGAGGAAGGTGAGTGCTAAGACAAAGAGAAACGACGAGTAGCTAGAACCAACAAGGTTAAAGTTCCAGAACCTAACACCGACTTACCTGAAGGTCTTGTAGGTCCATCCTTTATTCACACCATCAAAGTTAATGATTTAGTCTGAGATGCTCTCATCGACAGTGGGTCTAACGTGACTATTATTTTTGAAAGCAGGGATAACAAACACTTACCTGATGTCCCGATAAACCCCTCTCTGGCCTTGGACTCTGGGGCCTTGCTGACGGCGAGTATCCTTACAAAGGATACGTTGTTGGTGAGATGGAGTTTGCAGAGGAGATCACTGGTGTGTCGGGACGAGTTGAAGTGCTCACCTTAATTTGTCCTGAGCCAAGAAGCCAACAACAAACCCCTGTACTGGTTGGAACCAACACATCTCTGTTCCGCCGCCTATGGGAACTGGTGAAGACAAAAGGTGACCAAAACACTGTGTGACCAAAACACTTTATTATAATTTGTTGTTTTGTTATGGACATTTTATTTATTAATGTTAAACATAACATAAAAACAGGCCTTGTATGGGAATATCCACGGGTTCGATAATGGCCTTATGTCAATGGCCCACATTGGTTTCATGCAGGATTGAACTGGGTGTCAGGTTGGTTCTAAGTAGGCAACATACATAAATGTCTGGTGTGTGAAATCTGAACCCAAAAGCAGAGTAAAGTTCCAAAGACGTATTTGAAGCAGAGCAAGGCTTCAGCTCAAACAACAACATGAATCGACCCCTGTTTCTCAGGACGAAATGCAAGAACACAAAATGTTGCTGTTGTCAAAAAACGGAACAAAAACTAAACACAGTAAGAAGAAGAATCATATCCAAATTCTACACAAACAAATGTTCCTCGTTCTGCTCTCTTTCCTGATGCATCTGGAGAATCAAAATAATGTGTTATTGAGATTAAAGCTGGTTGGAAATGCTCTTTTGTGTGTGGTCTATTGGGTTGTAAATGATGAAGCTAAAGGAAGTATTCAAATGAAGTAAGAAAAGGGGAATTATCTAAAGGGAACTGACACACTCATTTTTTTTAAAAAATAATATAAATGACACTGTCTATATGCAACCAGGATTCAACTCAATAACGTCATCATCCTTAAAGTTTAAACAAATTGATTTAAATTATTGAAGATGAATCTGTTTATTCTAATTTGTTGTTTTGGACATTTTATTTATTATTGTTAAACATAACATAAAAACAGGCCTTGTGTGGGAATATCCACGGGTTCGATAATGGCCTCATGTCAATGGGCCACATGGGTTTCATGCAGGATGGAACTGGGTGTTAGGTTGGGTCTAAGTAGGCAACATACATAAATGTCAGGTGTGTGTGAAATCTGAACCCAAAAGCAGAGTAAAGTTCCAAAGATGTATTTAAAGCAGAGCAAGGCTTCAGCTCAAATAACAACAAATATCGACCCCTGTTTCTGAGGAGGAAATGTAAGAACACAAACTGTTGCTGTTGACAAAAACAGGAACAAAAACCAGACAAAGTAAGAATAGCCGGGTTAGCATTAGGGTTGTAGTCCAGAGAATGGCAAAAGGTCAAAACTGTGGTTAAATCCCAAAACAGGTAGACAAGTAGGGAGACAGGCAGACAAATGACAGAGAGAACTAACTAGGTGAGCTAAGAAACAGCAAACAGCAATCTGACAAGGGGGCACCAAAAATATTATACAGGGTATAAATAGGCTGAGGTGAACAGGTGAACAGATGAGCAGGAAAAAAGGCGGGAAACTGACGAAGGCAGGATGTACAGGTGAGAGGTGTCAGAGGCACGACAAGCAGACACATGGTGGACAAAAACACAGAATAACCAGAAGCCTAAGTCCTATTTTACCTTTATGTGTAGTATTTTACTTTGCTTCAGCTAAACTCGGGTTTGTTTGTAACTAAACTAACAAAGGGATTTATTATGTAAAGATACGCAGATCTTTGCTCTGCGTATCATCATGGAACAGTGCTTGGAATGGAACACCCCTCTTCATCAACTTCGTGGACTTCAGGAAGGCTTTTTACAGTGTCCACCGAAACACCCTCTGGAAGATAACGCACTCCTATGGAATACCATCAAAGATCATCTCAATCATAAAAGCATTCTATAAACATTTTGAGTGTAGGATCATCATGGGAAATGACCTCTCTGAGTGGTTTTCCGTGCAGTCCGGAGTGAGACAGGGATGCATCATCTCCCCTATCCTCTTCCTGGTCGCCATAGACTGGATCACAAACAACAATACAGCAGACAGACCCAGAGGCATCCAGTGGACTGTTCTCCCAGCTGAAAGATCTCGACTTCGCTGATGATCTTGCTCTCAACCAACCAGTACAACATACAAACTAAAACTGATGGGCTCAGTATCAACAATTCCAAAACACAAGTGATGTGTGTCAACTCCATCCCAACAGCACCCATCCTTGTTAATGAGGAACCACTTGAGTTTGTGGAAGATTTTACCTATCTGGGCAGTCTAATCAGCAAGGACAGTGGGGCATGAAAAGACGTCAAAGCAAGGCTGGGAAAGGCTCAGGGTGCCTTCTCCCAACTCTGTCCCATCTGGAGATCAAAACAATACAGCCTTAAATCAAAGATGCTCCTATTCAATGTAGAGTCTGTTCTGCTGTACGGTTCAGAGAGCTGGCGGGTTGTAAAAACAGACATGAGGAGAATTGAAGTGTTCCATAATGGATGCCTCCGACGAAAATGCCAAATCTTTTGGCCTAATAAAATCTCCAACAATGACCTGTACAAAAAAACAGGAGGCTGGAGCATCACCAAGGAGATTACAAACGGACACCTGAGATGGCTAAGACATGTATTGAGGATGGAGCAGGACCGCATCACAAAGGTCGCCTTAAGATGGACAGCACCAGACAAAATAAAACCTGGGAGGCCAAAAACCACCTGGCGCAGAACTGTGACACAAGAGCTGAAACAGATTAACCTGTCATGGGGAGAGGCCCAACATGCTGCCAGGGACCGAGTGGAATTGAAAGTGCTCATTGAAGCCTTATGTCCCATAGGGGACGAAGAGTAGTAGTAGTAGAATGCATCTACAAAGACTAGTCCCCTATACATCAGACACGCCCTTGGTCATCCGTCGACGGACGCATAGTTTGAGCAAGGCATAAGTATAATATGATATTGTAGCAGCGGCCAAGAAGTACACAGAGTGAGTTAACCATTGTTCTGCGCCCCACACACCGCTCGACACAAACTACCTTTATTGAAGACCAACATTATCCATAGAACAAATCATACCCAACAATCGAAATTGACACTCTCCATGACGGTGGCGACAACGATGAACACAACATGATAACAGAACAACACACAACTACACACCAACAATGAACCATCCAAACCCATTAACCACACTTGTCCTAACAAATTCATAGGACCCAGATGGGCCTTTATACAACAGGCAACCAACTAGTTCCCAGGATCCCCTGCACCCACATTGAAGAGGCGTCCACGCCAGTGTTCGCCACACAGCTCCCGCCTGGGGGTTCAGTCGTCCCCTGACGACCCCATCACCCAAAACATAGTCCTTAAAGTATTCAGGGGCCCGGCGCCGCCGGTTAGGCCGCTGGATCCCCCCAGGAGCGGCAACTGCAGCCGGCAGGGTCAGGGGAGCCGACCGGGGAACCACGGGGAGTTCCGCCTCCCTCCCCAGCATCAACTGGGGAGAGGGAGTGGTGCGATGAGAGTCTGTCCCAGTGCATTATCATCATACGCCCCCGGGTGCCTGGCCCAGGCATCCGCAGGCGGTACACCACCTCGGACACTCTGTCAAGGATCTCCCCAGGCCCCTGCCAGTGGCTCCGCAGTTTTTCCAAAAGTATGTTATGGTTGAAATCCTTATTGGAAGATTTCATAGGAGCCAGTTGAAGCCAGAAAGTGAAGTTGCTGGAAGACAACTTTCTCAATGCTTTTACTTATGAGAGGTAGATTTGATATTTGACTGTAGTTGTTAATAATAGAGGCATCTATGCTCCGCTTTTTTATATTTTATATATCAACTAAGCATTGACACAGCTACAGTAAATGCATGTTTAGTACATGAGCTAAAATAAAACATCCTTTACATTTACGTAGAACTTCAACTTGAAATATTCTTACAAGAACTTAAAGATCATAAACCAGAGAACTATGTAGAATCAACGCCAGCTCAACATATACATCATGAACCAAATCTCCTTACAACTGGCGCAAGTTTGAGTGACAGGTCTGATGGCCCTTCCTCGCCCCTAATTACTATTGGACAGGTGTCCATCTCCATCTCAAATCGGGTCAAATCGAAACATAAAGAAAATTTGGTGGTGGTTGAGAGCACTTGTCAATCAAATTACCAATCTAGCTAGGACCAACATTGATTGGCCAAACCTCCTGTTCCCACGTCCCAACGTCATGACATTTCTAATTTCTTCAGCTTTTATTTTGTAGCGAGAAACAAAGATGCAAAGGGAAAATGTATCAAAGTTAAAGTATACCTTTTATTTAGGAAAAGTAGCCGAGTAAAAGTGAAAGTTGCTAGAAATGTAAATACTAAATGTAGTCAAGTACAAATCCCCCAAAAGTAAAAAGTAAAAGTACAGAAACAAAGTATTTCTACTTTGTTACTATACACCACTGTATACATGTGTATTTAATCATGACATATGGCATAGTGATAGGATTAAGGTGTAAAAGTCTAGTGCAGCGTAACAGTGATATAGAAAAAAATATCTTCTGTGTACAAGAATTTTACTTATAATTAAATTAATATTGAAGAAAAACAGCAGTTTCAGATTCATCTTCTAAATTAGGTTAATATTGAACCTGCATTGATCCTTAATCCTACTTATCCATCATAAAACGTGATTCTTACACAAACTATTTGATTAATATAAACTTTTATCAATGGCGCTATATACATGGCAGCCCTCTAGGGTTCAATTCACAGCAATGTGCACGGGCAAAGTCAGGCTTAGAAAGTTGCATTCTTTGATATGTGTTTTAGAAAAGAAAAAAAGTTTAATTTCAAATTAACAATGACCATAGTTTCCCCTTTTAAGTAAGGCCTTGATACAATAATAAGTTATAGGGCTACGCAAAGAAACAAGCGATAACGTTGTTTGGTACACAGACACAAATGTCAAGGACATTTTTTGCCCACCCGATCTGGAACATATCTTGAAATGCAGGCCTTTCCATACACTTAGGGAACTTCACCCTTGTTATAGTGATGGCAGACTACATACCTTTGCATGCTAATGATTGGTTAGCACTTGAGCTAATAAACTCAACGATTGGCAAACAACAGAACTCCCACCCTGAAGGTGTCTTCATTGTCGAAGACAAACCTCCACCTCCAACCAAACCAGTTTTCCCCAGATTTCATTAGAAGTAGAAACGCCCAACCGCACAAATTGGAAAACAGTAGACAATGTTTACACCAACGTCAACAATGAATACAAATCCACACCAAATGTACCCATTAACCAGATTAAGAAGGTGTATTACAATACACAAAGCTGTCAAGGGGAACTGTTTCACTTTCCCTCCAAATACAGACCTTGGATATCTCTATCCCCCCCCCCCCCCCCCCCATTTCTTAGCCTTTTACTGGTCTGGTCTCTCTCCAGGGGGTCCGTCCTCCACGGTGAGCAGTATATGCTCCCCCATTGGGTGCTCCTGGGTCTTCAGGGCCTGCCGGAGCTTCTCCCAGAACAGGTTTGGGTGTGTGTCTGCGCGGGACCAGCTCAGGTAGGTTTGTCTCTTCAGGAGCCTCCGCATGCGGTAGTACGGAGAAAGCTGCTGCATGGGAATGTCCTCCAGGAACACCAGGATCAGCACGTCCTTCTGCTCGTCAAACAGACGGAAGCTGGGGAAATGGAACAGGGAGAGTTGTTTTTTTATATATGTGAGCTCTTTAACCTTTAGGGGAAGGTTGGCCTGGGCTCATGCCCATATGAAGACATCATTGTACCCCGGGCACCCAACCCCACCCAGCAGCACACCATACCTATCTACAGGGTTGAATTGGTCCTTGAGTAGAAATACTTTCTGACTATACTCAAATACTTTACTTGATTATGTTTTTTGACACATTTTCAACTTGCTACATTGTCCATGCATTGATGTAGCCAATCATTGATCAGCAAGTCAGTTATGAAACAATAACCAGGTTGTGATGTGGTGTTTTAATCGTTCAGTCCCCTAAAGTCTGGTTCTTTTTCCTTACACACGTGTGGTGGACAATTGGGTGACCTGCTCAAATAGGGTAAATGCAGGATTCTTTCCGCAGACACCTCATGTACCATGGGCAGTCACTGAGACATATTGCGAGAAAATAAGTTACACCATTATTGTTTTGGTCACTTGTCTCATCTTTTTGCACTGTGTTATTGCCATACAATATTTTCCCTTTAAAATGTTTGCACAGGCCCAGTTGCCCATATGATTATGGTTAAAATAACACCCTTAACATTCAATGTCTTAATACATGTTCCCTGAACCCTGACTGGCCTTATGTCTTGATTTAATTGAGGTGAGTGATGTATTAGGGGGCATGTTTCCACTGTTGAACCGGACTGCTTGTCTTATAGAGTGACAGATTCGCTATGGGTTAACCTCACTATTGAGGCCTAAAATTTGGTGTAAATATGATTTGAGAGTTGTTAAGAGAGAGAGAGGAAAAGCAAGATTTTGAAGTAAAATTCTACTCCCGTTCTCCCTACGTTTTAGGCCAGTCAGGGCAAAGATACCCTGATTGGTCAGAAATAAGTGACGGGAGTGGCCTAAAATCTGAATTGGGCCATGCAGAGTCTGGTGTGGTGGACCCGAAACAACATTGCATTTCACTCAGTAATATCTGCGAATTCCTAAATAATTTCACCCCAATAAAGGCTCTTGATTCTTACCTATGGAAGCTATTAATTAAGATGGTTATATACACCAACTGGGTTTGCCGGTTGCAAACTTCTGGCTCAGTGGTTAGAGCGTTATAGCACGTCTGCAAGATGTACCGACACAAATTTGTATTTTAGGCTTTGGTCCGTTGCACTTTACAGATTGAGGGAATATGCATGAGGGTCGTACAATATGACCACAAGTACACATGTGAACATGATTTAATGAACAACCATATTCTGGTCATGCATGTAAACTCTGGGTTCTTACCTGGCAACCTGGATCTCTCTGGAGCACCATTCACTCTCCAGGTAATCGCGACTGACCACACAGATGGTCTTCCGGCTGCCATAGATGGCATCTGTAATGTTTTCCATGATTGGTTTACCTGAAAAGCATCGGTCAGTGAATATTTATTTGAATAATATTTGAAGTACCCTTCTCTGTACTTTCTCTTGGTCCAATCTCTCACTAGCCAAACTGATCTAAGTTGCCTTAGACCATTCGGCTAGTCAGTCATCTCAAGTCCAGCAGTCTGACTGTTATAGCAGAGCTACTTGGGTGAGACGGCACAGAGCCTGGGCCAGAAATCAACAACTGTGATGGGTGAGTTACGCCATGCTTCCTCTTACGTTATAGTTATGATATTCTACGATTACAATTACAATTAGGGCATTTAGCAGACGCTTTTATCCAAAGCGACTTACATCGGTTAATACAAACATTGACACACCGACGGCAGAGTCAACCATGCAAGGCGACAGCCAGCTCGTCAGGAGCAGTTAGGGTTAAGTGTCTTGCTCAGGGACACATCAACACTCATCTAGGAGCTGGGGATCGAACTAGCAACCTTTCGGTTAAAAGACAAATGCTCTACCTCCTGAGCTAAGCCGACCTGTGTTTCTACCATGTTTGTGTTGTTCAGATAGATCCCCACCTCAAGAAACATGATTGGATCCCCACCTCAAGAAACATGATTGGATGAAACAAATGAATCGAAAGAAAGGGAAACACACTGTTCTGAGTTTGTCATCAGACTTACAATATAAATAAAAGGTCTGACTAGTGAGATTAGTGAGTCAGTCAATGCTAGCCAGCTTTGAGCTATTCATTAGCTTACATGCTAACGCAGACGTACAACTGCTCTGTTTCACACTTTACTTTAGGCCAACAATACTGATTAAAAATGATAAAATATTAGATTAAGTAAGCAGATATAATAAAACCAGATTGCATTCATGTTATGAGGGAGTTTTAAGTGATTTTGCATCTCTGTTTAATTTGTGTGGCCCTTCCTCTGCGTTTTAGATTGTCAGTTGTGCTCCTCATGCAGTCGCCTCTGTATGACGCCATTCCATGGTGAGTCTCAAACACAACATAATCTGTTGAATGGCAGTAATGCCATTTTTATTGAATGGCATTACTGCCATTCAATATGTGTTTTCCTTTACATTTAAAAATGTTTGTTTTTAGTCAAATAAAATATATTTGTGAATATTTTGCAGTGTAGTTAATTTATGACCTATTTCTGTTCAAACCATTAACAGATCCGTCTGGTTTCCGATATGTGTCCCCAGGGGTGGACTGGGACAGAAAGTCAGCCCTGGCATTTTCTGTCCAGACCAGCCCACTACATTATCAGCACTAGGGGTGGGACGAGATGAACGGGAAGAAGCCTGTATGTACTTGATTAAAACAATTTAATCAAGTACATCCATCCGAATAATAGTACAACACTGTAAATAGCAGTTGTTGCTTTTTACTGTTTTTGTTTTTCAAGTTTGTGTCTCTGGTGCTGCTGACAAAATAGATGTGAAACCCGAACAGGAAGTTAACAGACCTCCTGTGGTCGCTGCATCTCCATCACCCATATCTACAGATCTATAAAACCCTTGTTAAATATCACACTTGATCCAACGCTAAATTCTCTCTTGCAGTTTTTAGTCTGTGACTGTGAAAATCTTTTGGTGTAAGCCCAGCATTAGTTAAAACCAGACTGACAATAACAAAATATCCTGACAAATAATCTAAATAGAAACATATTACAGACAGTAGCAGCATTAGAGCTGAAACTCATTTGTTTTAACGGTGACTCAGTCATTATGAAACCATAAATAGAGAATTGAAAAATTATATATTATCTATAGCTGTATGAAAGTCTAAGACATGAATTACAGGTTTTCTCAGATACGTGTATGTGCACATGTATGTTTACATGTGCACATACACGCATGAGAATGCATATCTATTCAGACCTGTAATTCATGTCTTAGACTTTTTCACACGGCTATAGGTAAAAAAAATTGTATTCTCTATTTATGGTTATAAAAATGTACTTCCTCGTCCGCAGCCAGCCAGCTACACAAAAAAACAGCAAATAGAACTTGTACTCAGTATCTGTGTACTGACAAGTATATGTAGCCAATAGCCATGTAGCCTTTTTTGATGTAGTGACACTTGGTGACAAATGTATCTGTCATGAAGGATGACTTAAGTCTCCAAAGAGCCCCAAGGCCTACCTGCATAACTTTTAATTGAACTTAAAAGATACACAGATGTTTGAAATTAACATCAATATGAAAATCTTCAACCAGGAAATCATAATCAAACCTTTTGTTTCAATCTGAGACAAAACAAGTTGCATAATAAAATCACAAAGTCAGGACGAATCTCTCTCTCTCTCTCTCTCTCTCTCTCTCTCATCATAGAAGAACTTCTAGCAGGTCAGGAAAACCTGTTTGACAGGAGATGATAGTAGCAGAGAATATAGGAGACATTCATGAATTACCAATCGTCATTTTATCACACATAGTATGTTTCTTCACATAAACCTTTAAAAATACACATATTGCATTCCTCTCACCACATGCAATAGTCATCACCTCAGTAAACAATAAATTAATTGAAAGATTGCAATAAATTCAATTTCCTATAGGTTTACTTGTATTTTGTGCTAAAATTCAAAGTATCTGATCTGTATTTACAATACAGCTTGATTCTGCATCTCTATTTACAGCTCATGAGTCCGTGTCAATGTTTACTGTTGCTATGGCAACAAGAGACTGCTGACGTTAGCAGATGTTAGCTAGCTTAGCTAAATCATCTGAACAATAATAACCCATAATATCACAATTCGGCATATTTAAACAAAATCAACCACAACTACCAACAGTCACAGCCCTTCAACTCTCGGCTAATATGTTGTCACAAGTATGCAATTAATTAGGTCACATCACATTCAATGTAAAAACGTTTTCTACTTTGTTTTGGACATGTCTCAAAATGTAGCCTAGCCCCAGGCTAACGTTACTTAGCATATATGCCTCCACTCGCTCGTCTCCTGGCGCAGCAGCACCTGCTGGGTTGTGGACCCCGGCACCAAATAGGTCTGTCAATTTTGAACATTTAACTTCCATCTCCAGAGGCTTAAGTCGCCGTTTTTCAGCACCACCCGGGCGTTTTCAGCTCCGTACCGGCTCCCGCGACTCCGGCCCATGCCATGAGGTCCCGCCCACCCTGGTTTGTGTTGTGATTGACAGCACTGTCAGGGCTCTCTGAGCCAGTCAGCCCATGATTGATTGACAATGACAAACATAGACCAATAATATGCGTCGATGCTGGCAACACACTGCTAGCTCTCTGTAGCCCATTGGCCGGCCCAATTGGAGGGAATTTAGAGAGAGAGGAAAAAAGAAAACATAGCGGACCGGACCGGCCCACATTGGGTCAACGGCCCACCGGGACGATGCCCGGTATGCCAGATGGCCAGTCCACCCCTGTGTGTCCCCCCCAATGCTAAACCTATTCCTACGCCCCTGGTTCAAATACACCATGTCGGAAAGGCTCAAACTTTGCAAACTCAAACTTGCATTTGAACACCCTATTTAGCGTCACGTTAAATTATTTATATTTGACATGCAGAACTGGACGGATATAATCAGTGGGCATAAGACAAGGTTCAAAGCCAAGAATTATTGATTGAAAGCAAAGATTGAAAAAATACATATGTTTCAATGGATACATGACATGCAGAGAGGCTAGAATTTAATGATGAAGAACTGGAGGAAGAGAGGGTGGAAGGAGGGATCGGTAGCGTTGGGTTAGGGTTAATTTGTGTTATCTTTTTATTTGTGCTTTTGAAATGAAGGACCAGTCGTCGTCACCCACCAATGCGATTCCCTGGTCCTTCCTATGTTGTAATACCATTTTTAATCTGATCAGTTTTGTTTATGTGGTTTCATTTACTCAAGCAAAATATACATTTTTGCTCATCAAATGGTCATGAACAACATGAAAATGTATTGTTTTCTGTTACATAATGTAACACAGACTCTGATTGCCTTTACTGTACACGGACCATTCATGCTTATTGCAGTCACCAACCGAAGGCTCATTCTGAGTCAGGAAAAAATCTCCTACCATGTATATGTTCATCTAATAACATATCCACTGGCAAGTTTGATGTATAAAAAGGTGTAGGTTAGCTTGTATGCTAATGGGGGTGCAGAGGATGTTCAGGGTAGGGCTCCTCACCTGGCTGGAAGTCTCGGTGGTGCAGACACAGTCTCCAGCCCTGCTCGTCCTCCAGCTTGGGCAGCAGCTCCCCCAGCACCCAGCCCTCGTCGTTTGCATTGTAGGAGACGAAGGCGTCGTATTGATGAGCAGGCTTGTCCTTGTTCTTTGAGTTGTAGAGGAAGGCCAGCATGAGGTAGTACGCGTAGACCAGATGCCATTGTAGGAAATGGTGGGTGAAGGAGACTGCTAGGGTCATGATGACCGCGCATGCCGTTGAAATATAACAGATGAAGTCCATGTCTACTGTACAAGAACGGACGTCAATCTGCAACAATTTTCTACCTTTAAGGTTTGGAGGGTAGCTGCATTCAAAGTTGTACGCATCCAACACTTGTGTCTGCTTGTTTGTGATTACCCATTGGAGGAACCACGCGTTGTCACAGTTACAGGTGAAGCTATTACCCTGCATATACAGGTAAGTAAGTGCTGACAGAGACAGCATCACTGGTTCTCTAATCACAGAAAAGGTATTATACCCCACCTGCAACAACTCCAACTCTGTGAGGTTAGCATGGAGCAGAAAATCTAGAGACCTCAGCATTGTCATTGAAATGTAAAGACTTTTTAGTTTTTGAATTGGGGAAAACAAATTGTCGGGAATGTCTCTTAAAAAATTGTTAGACAAAACAACTACATTCAAATTAGGAGTATAGTTGAAGGTGTTTGGGTGCACGGATGTAAGATGGTTACCATGGATATAGAGTATTGACAGATTTGTCAGGCCTTGCAGAAAGTTTTGAGGGAAGTTTAACCGCTTATGAGTTCTGCTTTGACTTGAAATATCCAATGTAACTAGTTGTGAAAGCTCAGCAAATGGTGGATACAGAATAGGCTCTACCGATGCATAGTTAATGCAATTGCTTCCCAAATTCAATGTCTTTAAAGCTTTCAGGTCACCAAGAGCACCGTTTGTAATTTCAATTATTTCATTTGATTCGAGATCAAGATGTGTAAGACTGGACAGTCCAAAAAAAGTCCCATCTTTAAATTTTTCTAATTTATTCCCTTTCAATAACAAAGTCTGGAGGGAATTCAGTGCTTTAAATTCTCCATGATCTAGAACAGTGAGTGTATTGTTTATCAAAGAAAGAGTTTTAAGATTAGGTGTGTTTTCTTTGAAGGCTCCGTTTAATTGATCAATGTTGCTGTTTTGCAACATTAATGTATGTAAATTGACCAAATCTTTGAAAACACAATCCTTGAGGGACGAGAGAGGATTATTGTATAGATAGAGACCTTGGAGACGGGTCATATTGGCAAAATCATCACAGCGAAGACCATTAATGTTATTGAAGCTGAGATCCAGTTTTATGATTTGAGTTTTCCTTACAGCATTGGGGACCGATGTGAGACAGTTAGACTCTATGATTAAAGTGTTCAGCTGTCTAAGAGATTGAAACGAATCGTCAGAAATGTCAGTTAACTCATTCGTCCCCAAGACCAATGCTTTAAGATTAGTACACAAGTGCAGCAGGTCTGATGTAATTACTTTGATGCCGTTATTTTGGATTTCAAAAGAGCTCAGCTTTGGGTTTTTGCAGGAAGCATTGATGAGAACCTGCAGGCTGTTATTTATATGGTTTAACTGCAGATACTTCAGTGAGGAGGAGGAGTTAAATGTCTCTAGCACTTCCTGCAGTCCATGTAATGAGGAGCGAACCCCACTGATATCTAGTCTAACCACATTTCTAAGGTACGATTTGTCATTCACCTCCCAGACGATGCCATCCTCTATACCATCCTTAAGGTTCAACGTTTTGAGTTTGGGAAAGATACCTGCAGTGAGCCTAAAGAACTGAAGCTCATTCTGAGACAAATCAAGTACAATAAGTTCTGTAGACTTATTTGACAGCTCCCATGAATGAAAAGTGGAAATGTTGTTTGCTGGAATGTACAGGTTTTGTAAATGTGGTGTATGTTGTAAGAAGACGTTTGTTAAGTGGCGCAGTTTGTTATGACCTAGGTCCAAAATCCTAAGCTTGCTCAGAGACTTGAAAGAGGGCCGTTCTACAGTTTGGATCTGATTGGAAGTCAGACGCAGTTCAATGAGATTGACTAAGCCATCAAACATACCCTCCTGCAGCTTACAAAGCCTATTGTTGTTTAGAATTAACACCTTCAGAGAGATTTGAACCACAAAAGTGGAAGATTCAATCTTGGAGATCCTGTTGCGTGTCAGGTCTAAGCGCAACAGATTTGGTACATTTTTCAAATCTGTTTTATTTAGTGTAGAAATGTTGTTTCTAGACAGATCTATACTTCTGACTCTTGCTGGAATGTCCTTTGGAAATACTTTAAAACTGTTCTTTTGACAGATGGCCTGTGTGTTCTGTGTGATCCTGCAGTTATTCAGCGTGTAACTAGCAGTTGGAAAAATAAAACTGTTCAGAAAGAAATATAATATTCCAAATGAATAAAAACAACTTCCCCTTAACGGCATCGTAATTTTCGTTTTCTTTCAAGTGCACAGAGCAGTTTGTTTGTTATTGGTAATTTCCAAGACAATGGATCTCAAGTCCTACCAAGTAGATCTTTGGTTTTGTTAGTTTGTTTCATTCAGTCCGAGGAATCCCTCAAGTTAATACCACCAATCCTAAAAGACTGTCAAACAGACACACAAAGATACACAGACAGCGCTCATTACAATCTGCTATCAAAATACTGGAATGGAAGCATAGCATCCTCATGCTATGGGTTTGAGATTTATCTCAAACCCATGGGCCTTAATGACGTACACAACCTCAGTTAAACATAATCACATGGTAATTTTTCTTTTGAAGGAATATAATGAATTTGAATCATAGGCATAGTCCTCCCTAATACATTTTTTAAACCATAACAAAAAACATATATACAGGCTAAGCAGTGCTGGCCTTTCTGACGAATTTGAACATGAGGAGGTGATGTACCTGTTGTTCTGGTGTTGCTTACATTTATTTTTAGTCAGTTAGCTGACCTGCTTCAAATTTATATTAAGTTAACTAGTAGTCCTTGTTATTATTCATATTGAGTTATCTTACGGAGTAGAACATTCTCTACTTCTGTAACCGACATGTATGTCACTCAGATATCTTGTTAATACGAAGGATGTCATTCTCTGTTGGAGTTGCATTTTTTTATGACATCTGTGTCTGTTTTGCTTCACTCTTATCTGTTAGCCCTGAAGATAACAGATAAAATGCATAGATTTTTCACGGCTTGGTCGAGTACGGTAATTATGCCTGGTGTCCCATTGACTCACCTCTCTTCTTTGCATAAGGAGAACCAGAACCAGAGCACTCAAGCACATCTGAGGACAGATCAAGAAAGCATCAGTTAATAGGCCTTCTTTACCTTCTACACATATATTTAGTTAGCTACCATACCTAATTGATGCATTTATTCAGGCCGTTAGATGGCCTAATTTATCCAAAGGGACTTTCAGTTGAAGCTGAGAACAATCCAAGCATTAAATTAAAATTTGCACAATTCCAAAACATGACGTGTTGCACAACCAAGCTTTAAGAGAACAGCTAAATTCCACATTCTATGATTTTGAAAGAAAAAGCTCCTAAATGATCGTTAACTGGTTTGCTCTCTCCTCTCCAAAGCTTTCTTATATTGATGATTAACACGATGAAAAAGAAAGTATTTTCATCACAAACTAACATTAAAGGCAAAAATAAACACATGTTTGAAATGGTAATATGTTACTTTCCTTTTTGCAGAAAGATAATGTAAGTGTGTTTTAGATGTATTGTAGTGAAAGAAGTGGGTTCAATTGAGTTAAATACTTACTGCACATCTTTCTATTATTAAAAAATAATAAAAATATATCCAAATTCCACAAAAACAAATGTTCCTCGATCTGGTCCTTTTCCTGATGCGTCTGGCGAATCAAAATAATGCGTTATTGATAAAAGCTGGTTGGAAATGGTCTGTCGTGTGTGGTCTATTGGGTAGTAAATGCTGAAGCAAACGCGGGTAGTCAAATGAGGTAAGAAAAGGGGAATTTTCGAAAGGGAACTGACAATCTTTTTTTGTAATATATATCGTAATGACACACTCTATATGCAACCAGGATTCCACACAATAATGTCATCATCCTTGAAGTTTAAACACTTGATTGAAATTATTGAAGATTAATCTGTTTATTCTAATTTGGTGTTTTTTATGGACATTTTATTTATTAATGTTAAACATAGCATAAAAACGGGCCTTGTATGGGAATATCCACGGGTTCAATTAATGGTCCCATGTCAATGGCCCACATGGGTTTCATGCAGAATTGAACTGGGTGTTAAGCCCAGTTCAGACCAAAGATTCACCTTGCAACGGCTTGCAACGAGACGGTTTTAGAACGTCGCAGGGGCGGTGTGAACGGGCAGGGGTGGACTGGGAGAAAAATTCAGCCCTGGCATTTTCTCTCCAGACCAGCCCACTACATTATTAGCACTAGGGGTGGGACGAAACGAACGGGAAGAACCCTGTATATCCGAATAATAGTGCAGTTTTTTGTTTTTCAAGTTTGTGTTTCTTGTGCTGCTGACAAGAAAGTTGTGAAACCCGAACAGGAAGTTAACAGACATCCTGTGGTTGCTGCATCTCCACCCGCCATATCTACTACAAAACCCTTGTTAAATATCACACATGATCCAACGCAAAATCCTCTCTTGCAGTTATTAGTCTGTGACTGTGAAAATCGTTTGGTGTAAGCCCAGCATTAGTTAAAACCAGACTCGGACAATAATAACAAAATCTCCTGACAAATAATCTAAATAGAAACATATTACAGACAGTAACAGCATTAGAGCTGAAACCAATTTGTTTTAACGGTGACTCAGTCATTATGAAACCATAAATAGAGAATTTAATTTTTTTTCTCATATTCTCATACACGTGTATGTGCACATGTATGTATACATGTGCACACACATGTATATGAGAATGCATATCTATTCAGACCTGTAATTCGGCCTACCTGCATGACTGTTAATTTAACTTAAAATATATGCAAATGTTTGAAATTAAAATCAATGTGAAAATCTTCAACCAGGAAATAATCATAATCAAACCTCTCTCTCTCTCTCTCTCTCTCTCTCTCTCTCTCTCTCTCTCTCTCTCTCTCTCTCTCTCTCTCTAGAATAACTTCTAGCAGGTGAGGAAAACCTGTTTGACAGGAGATGATGGTAGCAGAGAATATAAAGAGACATTTATGAATAACCAATTGTCATTTTATCACACATATAGTTTCTTCACATAAACCTTTCAACATACATATTGCATTCCTCTCGAAATAGTCATCACCTCAGTAAACAATAAATGAATTGAAAGATTACAATAAATTCAATGGCAAATATTGCAAATTAAACTAATTATTTCCAATAGGTTTACTTGTATTTTGTGCTAAAATTCAAAGTGTCACATCTGTATTTACAATACAGCTTGATTCTGCATCTCTATTTACAGCTCATTAGTCCATGTCAATGTTTACTGTTGCTATGGCAACAAGAGACTGCTAACGTTAGCAGCTGTTAGCTAGCTTAGCCAAATCATCTGAATAATAATAACCCATAATATCACAATTCGGCCTATTTAAACAAAATCAACCACAACTACCAACAATCACAGCCCTTCAACTCTGGGCTAATATGTTGTCGCAAGTATGCAGTTAATTAGGTCACATCACATTCAATGTAAAAACGTTTTCTACTTTGTTTTGGACATGTCTCAAAATGTAGCCTAGCTAGCCCCAGGCTAACGTTACTTAGCATATATGCCTCCACTCGCTTGTCTCCTGGCGCAGCAGCACCTGCTGGGGTGTGGACCCCGGCACCAAATAGGTCTGTCAATTTTGAACATTTAACTTCCATCTCCAGAGGTTTTTCAGCACCACCCGGGCGTTTTCAGCTCCGTACCGGCTCCCGCGACTCCGGCCCATGCCATGAGGTCCCGCCCACCCTGGTTTGTGTTGTGATTGACAGCACTGTCAGGGCTCTCTGAGCCAGTCAGCCCATGATTGATTGACAATGACAAACATAGACCAATAATATGCGTCGATGCTGGCAACACACTGCTAGCTCTCTGTAGCCCATTGGCCAGCCCAATTGGAGGGAATTTAGAGAGAGAGGAAAAAAGAAAACATAGCGGACCGGACCGGCCCACATTGGGTCAACGGCCCACCGGGACGATGCCCGGTATGCCAGATGGCCAGTCCAGCCCTGTGAACGGGTCGTTGCAAGCCGTTGCAAGCCGTTGCAAGCCGTTGCAAGGCGTTGCAAGGCGTCGCAAGGCGTTGCAAGGAGTCGCCAGAGATTGAACATGTCAAATCGCAAGGTCCAGTTTTAGAACGCGGCGATTTAACTATTCCTCTTCAGCCAATCACAGCACAGAACAACTTGTACGTCACGGCCTTACTCCGTCCCGGTACCGTACTGTCGTATTTTGTTGATGTATTTGCACTTTTAATCTTGCTGAATTCTACGACGAATAATTGTGTCCAAATACAGATATGAGGACGACAAATGACCTGAAAAGATTTGGTAGGGGTTTGTCTCATTTTTCCTGCATTTACAGTGTGGGCGCAGAATTCGACGGTGCGCTAGATTGATTGTGGCATCGTTGATTGCGACCTGCGTTGCTTGTGGACTCTGTGATGATCGCAGACATGAATAATTGTGTGCACATACAGATATGAGGACGACAAATGACCGGAAAATGCAATGTATCCAACAACGGGTAATCTAAACTAACTGTAAGCTCCAGCTATTTACTCCAATGCAGATGTAGTGGAGAATGACAAGACATAGTAACTCTAGCCTACTCTCAAGTAAAATAAAAATAAAACTAATTGCAAACCTAACTAATCTAACCTAACCTACGCAAATAATGCTGTTGCGGCTCTCAGCATGTGCCAGAGCGTTCACAGTTACTATGGAAACCACCTAGCGTCGCAGCCCGTTGCAGCGCGTTGCAGCCAGTGTGAACTGCCCAGTTTTAGAACGTCGCAGCCCGTCTCGTTGCAAGGCGTTGCAAGGCGTTGCAAGGAGTTGCGAGTTGCAAGGCGTTGCAAGGTGAATCTTTGGTCTGAACTGGGCTTTAGGTTGGGTCTAAAAGTAGGCATCATACATAAATGTCTGGTGTGTGTGAAATCTGAACCCAAATGCAGAGTAAAGATGTATTTAAAGCAGAGCAAGGCTTCAGATCAAACAACCCCCTGTTTCTCAGGAGGAAATGCGAGAACACAAAATGTCGCTGTTAATAAAAACAGGAACAGATACTAAACACAGTAAGAAGCGCCAGGGCACCGTTAGGAGCGTAGTCCAGTGGACGGCAAAAGGTCAAAACTGTGGTTAAATCCAGAAGCAGGCAAACATTGAGGCAGGTAGGCAGACACAGGACAGAGAGAAAGAAACAGCATACAACAATCTGACAAGGGGGCATCAACAAAACAGGGTATAAATTGGCTGAGGTGAACAGGTGAACAAATGAGCTGGAAAAAAGGCGGCAAACAGACAAAGGCAGGATGTACAGGTAAGATGTGTCAAAGGGACGACAAGCAGACACATGGTGGACAAAAGCACAGAATAACCAGCAGCCTAAGTCCTATTTTACCTTTATGTGTAGTATTTTACTTTGCTTCAGATAAACTTGGGTGTGTTTGTAACTAAGATAAAAATGGCAGGTTCAATCATAACAGACTGGTCTTGGGTGAGGAGTGAGACAAAAGGCAGTACATTGTCCTCCAGGTTAAATTAAACGCAAGTTGAAGAAGTCAATCCCAAAAAGCCACTGACTCAGAAACTGCTTCAACACGCCAGAGGCTTCCTCTGAAAGGGAAGAAGAACCCACCATAAACAGCAAATGGAATACTGTCAAGACCATATACTCCGAAATAGCACAAAAGGTCTTTGGCTTCAAACAGAAAGGGGCCAAAGAATGGATGGCCATTGAAACCGGGATTAGACAGGAGCAGGAGCAGGCTTCAGGAAGGGAAGAGGATGTATGGACCAGATCTTTGCTCTGCGCAACATCATAGAACAGTGCTTGGAATGGAACACACCCCTCTTCATGAACTTCTTGGACTTCAGGAAGGCTTTTGATAGTTTCCACCGAAACAGGCACCGCCCTCCCGCGCCCCCGCCTACCCGAACCGGACAATCGCGGACCGCCGAGGGCCCGCCCCTCTGACCCAGAGAGAGGAGTGGAGGTGCTACACGTGCGGCCAGACGGGCCACCTGGCCCGCCATTGTCCCGGAGCAGGGGACGTATCCATGCCCACGGCCAGTCCGTCCGACCGGAGAGGGGGGGGTCTGTCTCCGCACCACTTGCTGGTCCCACGAGCGGACCGACACCCCCAGCCTACCGGTACGCGTGGGGAGGCACGACACCCACGCCCTGCTCGACTCAGAGAGCGTGGTTACGCTGGTCCGACCCGGTCTGGCGGACGGGACCTCCGGGCGGAGGATCGACGTAGGCTGCATCCACGGGCAGACCGAGTCCTACAACACGAGGCAGATCACCTTTCAGACCCCGAAGGACACCTTCACGGTTCGGGCCGGGCTGGTCCCGAACCTCCCGATGCCCCTCTTAATCGGACGGGACTGCCCGATCTTCGCCCAACTGCTGGGGGCCGAGCTTCAGGCACCCCGGCGCCGGCAACCTTGGACCCGACCCCGCCGGCTGCGTAGCCGGCCCGCCTATATGGCCTCCCACCCAGCGCCCTCCCGGTCCGACTCGGACGTGTCCCCCGACACGGCACCCCCACGCCTCGTCCACGGTGTCCCTTCCCCCGGGGACTCCGGACACGATGACTGCCTCCGAGCAGGCCCCTCCGCCAGACGGGGAGGAGACTCCACCCCTCATAGACTTCTCCGACTACCCCCTGGCCGACGGGGGAGGCCCCGACAAGGGAGGACAGTTCGCCACCGCCCAGCTGGAGGACGACGCCCTCCGCCACGCCTGGGGACACGTCCAGGTCCATGAAGGCCTCTCGCGGGACTCGGTGAGTGACCGACAGTACCCACACTTCAGCACCAGGGGGGGGTTACTATACCGGGTGGTACAGAGAGGGGGGAAGGAGGTAGAACAGTTCCAAGACCCTACGTGAGCAAAGTCCTCTATATGGCCCACACCCACCTATTGGGGGCTCACCTGGGGATGGACAAGACGAGGGACAGAATCCTGAACCGGTTTTACTGGCCGGGGGTGAAACGGAATGTAGAGGATTACTGCCGGGCATGCCCCGAGTGCCAACGCACCGCCCCGAGACCCACTATACGGAACCCCCTCATACCGATGCCGCTGATAGAAGTCCCGTTCGACCGGCTGGGTCTAGACATCGTAGGTCCCCTCCCCAAGACTAGTCGAGTGTTAGGGGGTACGGAACGTGGAGACCCAAGCGCAGACACAGGCAGAGACGAGGTAAAGGGAACGGGGTTTATTGGAATGTAGAAGCGTCAGACAGGCGGGGAGTCGGGAACCAGGAGGTGCGTCAGAACAGGCGGAGAGTCGGGAACCAGGAGGTGCGTCAGAACAGGCGGAGAGTCGGGAACCAGGAGGGACGTCAGAACAGGCGGGGGATCAGGAACCAGGAGGAACGTCAGAACAGGCGGGGGATCAGGAACCAGGAGGAGCGTCAGAACAGGCGGGGAATCAGGAACCGGGAGGGGAGTCCGACAGGCAGGGGTTCGATAACGGGCAAGCAGGGCGAAGGCAGGCGGGTAGTCAGGCAAGCAGGTGTTCGGCGACCGGAGGGTATGTGCAGGAGTAACGACGAACTGGCGCCGACTGGCAGGAGATCTCCGACTGAAGAAGGAACTGGTGATGAGCTGACAGCACACAGGTGTGGAAGGAGAAGAACCACCGACGCCAAGTGGCCACTAGGTGGAGGTAGTGGACCGCGTAGCAGGACGCTGCGTGACAGTACCCCCCCCTCTACGGACGCCTCTCGGCGGACGCCCAACACCAGCAGGATGATCTCGGTGGAAGTCCCGGACGAGCGAGGCATCCAGGATATTCCTCCGGGGAACCCAAGAGCGCTCCTCGGGACCGTACCCCTCCCAGTCGACGAGGTACTGATGCCCCCGCCCGCGGCGCCGAACCTCCAGGAGGCGACGGACCGTCCACGCCGGATGGTTGTCAATAACCCGGGGTGGAGGTGGGGGCGGGGCAGGAGGGGACAACGGGCTGGAGGAGACGGGCTTGACCTGGGACACATGGAAGGTGGGATGTATACGGAGGGATGGGGGAAGCCGGAGACGAACGGCACAGGGGTTGATGATAGCCTCGATCTCAAAAGGTCCAATGAACCGGGGGGGAGATTTTAGGAGAGATTCCCTTCAAGGGAAGATCCTTCGCCCGAAGCCAAACCCTCTGGCCGGGGACGTACAGGGGTGCAGGTAGGCGGCGCCTATTGGCCTGTAGTTGGGAGCGGAAGGATGCGCGGACCAGCGCAGCGCGTGTACGCTTCCAAGTACGCCGGCACCTGCGCATGTGGGCCTGGACAGACGGGACTGAAATCTCCTCCTCTAGCTCGGGGAACAGGGCTGGTTGATAACCAAGCGAGGCCATGAACGGGGATAAACCGGAGGACGCGTTGACCAGCGTGTTGTGGGCGTACTCGACCCAGGGGAGCTGAGAGTTCCAGGATGAGGGGTTAGCGTGAGAGATACAGCGGAGAGCTGCCTCCATCTCCTGGTTGACCCGCTCTGACTGTCCGTTGGACTGGGGGTGGAATCCGGAGGAAAGGCTGGGTGTGGCCCCTAGCGCAGCGCAAAACGCGCGCCACACCTGAGAGGTGAACTGAGGACCCCTGTCCGAGACGATGTCCACCGGAATGCCGTGAAGGCGGAAAACGTGCTGGACCAGGAGGTCCGCGGTCTCCCTTGAAGAGGGGAGCTTGGGGAGCGCGATGAAGTGTGCGCCCTTGGAGAAGCGGTCTATCACGGTGAGGATGGTGGTGTTACCCTCGGACGTTGGCAGACCGGTGACGAAGTCCAGGGCGATGTGAGACCACGGTCGACTAGGAATGGGTAGAGGTCGCAGCAGACCGGAGCGGGAACGAGTAGACGTCTTATTCCGGGCGCAGGTTGCGCATGCTGCGATGAACGCGCGGACGTCCGCATCCATGGACGACCACCAAAAACGCCGGCGTATGAAGTCCAGTGTGCGGGTGATTCCTGGGTGACAGGTAAGCCTGGAGGAGTGAGCCCAGAGCAGAACCCTGGACCGTACGGCGTCTGGAACGAACAAGCGATTCGGAGGACCGGTACCGGGGTCTGGCTGCTGACTCTGTGCCCGGCGCATCGCGGACTCAATCTCCCAGGTAAGAGTAGCGATCAGGCAAGCGGGGGGCAGGATGTTCTCGGGGTCGGAACAGCGATCCTCGGGGGAGTGCAGGCGGGACAGGGCATCCGGCTTCCCATTCTGGGAACCGGGACGGTAGGTGAGGGAAAAATTAAATCGCCCAAAGAACAAGGCCCACCTGGCCTGCCGGGAATTCAGTCTCTTAGCCGACTGAATGTACGCCAAATTACGGTGGTCGGTCCAAACAATAAAGGGCTGGTCTGCGCCCTCCAGCCAATGCCGCCACTCCTCCAACGCGAGCTTGACGGCCAGAAGCTCGCGGTTCCCGACATCATAGTTCTTCTCTGACGGAGACAGCCGGCGGGAGAAGAAGGCGCAGGGGTGGAGCTTGTGGTCAGAGGGAGAACGCTGGGAGAGGACCGCGCCCACTCCGGTGTCAGAAGCGTCGGCCTCCAGCACGAACTGAAGAGCGGGATCAGGCTGCACCAGGATGGGCGCAGAAACGAAGCGGAGCTTGAGGCTCCGAAATGCGGTCTCAGCCTCCGGAGACCACGAAAAGGGGATCTTGATGGAGGTCAAGGCCGTGAGTGGTGCCGCGACTTGACTATAGCCTCGTATAAACCGACGATAAAAGTTGGCGAATCCCAAGAACTGCTGCAATCTCTTGCGGGTTGGGGGGGAGGGCCACTCGGCCACCGCAGAGACCTTGGAGGGGTCCATACTGATCTGACCCTGACCGATTATATATCCCAGGAAGGAGACGGATGGCACGTGGAAGACGCACTTCTCCGCCTTGACATATAGACGGTTCTCGAGCAGTCGCTGTAGGACCTGCCGGACGTGGACCCGGTGCTCCTCCACAGATCTCGAGAAGATCAAGATGTCGTCTATGTACACGAACACGGAGCGGTTCAGCATGTCCCGGAGGACATCGTTGACTAGGGACTGAAAAACAGCGGGAGCGTTGGAAAGACCGAAGGGCATGACCAGGTATTCAAAGTGACCCAAAGGAGTGTTGAACGCGGTCTTCCATTCATCTCCCTCCCGGATGCGAACCAAATGGTAAGCGTTGCGAAGATCTAGTTTAGTGAAGACCATGGCTCCGTGGAGGGGGACGAAGGCGGAACTAATGAGGGGCAAGGGATACTTGTTCTTCACCGTGATGTTATTCAACCCCCGGTAGTCGATGCAGGGACGAAGTGTGCCATCCTTCTTCCCCACAAAGAAGAACCCTGCTCCAACCGGTGAAGAGGATGGGCGGATGATCCCAGCAGAAAGAGATTCCCCAATGTACTTCTCCATCGACTCACGCTCGGGCCGAGAGAGGTTGAACAGACGACTCCCTGGGAGGGGAGCCCCGGAAAGGAGGTCGATGGAGCAGTCATAAGGGCGGTGGGGGGGCAGGGACAAGGCGTGGGACTTGCTAAACACCTCCCCGAGGTCGTGATATTCCTCCGGAACCGGGGATAGGTTAGGGGGCGTGGGGGCCGGCTCGAGCTCTGGTCCTCGAGGAGACTGAGCGGACCGTAAACACTGGGACAGGCAGTGGGTACTCCAGGACATCACGCGACCGGTTCCCCAATCGATCCGGGGGTTGTGAGTCTTCAGCCAGGGGTAGCCCAAAACGACCGGGGAGAAGGGGCTGGTAATCACCATAAGGGAAATGGACTCGTGGTGATTCCCGGAAACGAGTAGGTCTACCGGAACGGTACGGTGCTCCACCCGCGTGAGTGTCCTCCCGTCTAGTGCCTGGGTCTCGATGGGGAAAGGCAGCGGAACCGTGTCGATCTTCCATCGCAGGACCAACTCCCGATCAATGAAACTCTCGTCGGCCCCAGAGTCCAGGAGGATGGAGAGCGGGAGGGCCTGATCCTGCCACAGGAGGACTGCTTCCAGGAGGGGACGGGAGACCGAGGGGTTACGGGAGCGGCTCGCCAGGATCCCTCGGCTTACTGGCAAGCCCGATCTTTTCCCGAAAGCGAAGGACAGCCAGACCGGAGGTGGCCCGAAAGACCACAGTAGAGGCAGGAACCGGAGCGCATACGGCGTTCCCTCTCCGCGGGGGAGAGATTCGTGCGTCCGATCTGCATAGGCTCGGGGGAGTGTCCTCGCTCGCGGCGAGGTGGAGCGGAGAACGAAGCGGAAGGCCGAGGTGTTGCGTGCAGCTCGAACCCGTGCGAGACTGGGCGTGAACCTCTCTCCCTGCGGCGTTCGCTGAACCGATTGTCGAGCCGAATAGAGAGGGCGATCAGCTCGTCCAGATCCGTGGATTCCTCCCGGAAAGCAAGCTGGTCCTTGATGTCATCGGATAGAGCGTTTAGGAAAACCCCCTGCAGGGCCTCCCCGTTCCAGCCGCTTTCAGCCGCCAGGGTGCGGAACTCCACAGCGAAGGAGGCGACGCTGCGGGATCCCTGACGGAGATGTAGAAGGCGCTGAGACGCCTCCTTTCCCCGGACCGGGTGATCGAAAACCATCCGCATCTCCGCGGTAAAGGCGGAATAGTCTCTACAAACCGCGGAACCACGTTCCCACACGGCAGTAGCCCAAGCGAGCGCCTCGCCTCGCAGGGAACCGATGAGGTAGGCGATCCGTGACCCGTCGGTGGGGTAGGTCAGAGGCTGTAGTTCGAAGACCAACGAACACTGGAGAAGGAAGGACCGGCAGGATCCCAGGTCCCCCTCATAGCGTTCTGGGGCAGGAATGTACGGCTCCCGGGACGAAGCCGATGGACCCGGAACAGCGACGGATGGATCCGGCGAGACGGCGCGCAGTGACTGTACAGCCGCGGCCATCTCACGAAGGTTGGAGGTAATCTCTTGCAGATTTTGATCGTGCTGACCCAGGAGAGTTCCTTGATGGGAGATCCTCTGGCGGAGTGACTCTGCATCCGCTGGGTCCATGTTAGGCCAGTTCGTACTGTTAGGGGGTACGGAACGTGGAGACCCAAGCGCAGACACAGGCAGAGACGAGGTAAAGGGAACGGGGTTTATTGGAATGTAGAAGCGTCAGACAGGCGGGGAGTCGGGAACCAGGAGGTGCGTCAGAACAGGCGGAGAGTCGGGAACCAGGAGGTGCGTCAGAACAGGCGGAGAGTCGGGAACCAGGAGGGACGTCAGAACAGGCGGGGGATCAGGAACCAGGAGGAACGTCAGAACAGGCGGGGGATCAGGAACCAGGAGGAGCGTCAGAACAGGCGGGGAATCAGGAACCGGGAGGGGAGTCCGACAGGCAGGGGTTCGATAACGGGCAAGCAGGGCGAAGGCAGGCGGGTAGTCAGGCAAGCAGGTGTTCGGCGACCGGAGGGTATGTGCAGGAGTAACGACGAACTGGCGCCGACTGGCAGGAGATCTCCGACTGAAGAAGGAACTGGTGATGAGCTGACAGCACACAGGTGTGGAAGGAGAAGAACCACCGACGCCAAGTGGCCACTAGGTGGAGGTAGTGGACCGCGTAGCAGGACGCTGCGTGACATCGAGGCCATCGCTACGACTTAGTTATGGTGGATTACGCCACACGCTACCCAGAGGCAGTTCCTCTCCGTGTCGCCACAGCCAAGGCGGAGGCGAGGGAACTAATGGTTTTATTCAGCCGGGTGGGGATAGTCCGAGAGATCCTGACGGATCAAGGGTCTTGTTTTATGTCCCGGGTTTTAAAAGACCTCACCAGTTTGTTGCAGATCCGCCACCTCCGGACCTCCGTCTACCACCCCCAAACCGACGGGTTGGTGGAGATATTCAACAAAACCCTGAAGTCCATGCTGAAGAAGGTCACGGAAGCAGATGGGAAAAACTGGGACCAGCTGCTGATGTCCTCTTCGCCATCCGAGAAGTGCCCCAGGCCTCCACGGGATTCTCGCCCTTCGAGCTCCTCTACGGCCGGCGACCAAGAGGGCTGCTTGACATCGCCCGGGACGCCTGGGAGAGCCAACCGTCCCCCCACAGAACCGTCATCGAGCATGTGGAGCAGATGCGGGGCAGGATGGCGCAGATCTGGCCCGTGGTCCGGGAGCACCTCGGACGGGCCCAGCAAGCCCAAGCCCGGGTATACAACCGAGGGGCCCAGCTCCGCACCTTTAACCCGGGGGACCAGGTGCTGGTCCTGGACCCGACCGCCGAGTGTAAGTTCCTGGCCAAATGGCAGGGTCCCTACGACGTCATCGACCGGGTCGACGACTTCAACTACCGGGTGCGGCAACCGGGGAGACGCAAGGCCGTCCAGGTCTACCACATTAACCTGCTGAAGCAGTGGCAATCACCGACAACCCCGCGAGAACCAGCCCTCCTGTCCCTGTCCGCACGACTACCCCTGCCCGAGGTACCAGTGGGGGAGCAGCTGAGCCCAAGCCAGACCCAGGACATGAAGGAAGTGGTCCTCCAGCACCTCAACGTCTTCTCGGAGCGGCCCGGGAGGACCGCGACCGTCAGCCACAACATCAGGACGGAACCGGGAGTCCGAGTCCGACTCCGGCCCTACCGCATTCCGGAGGCACGGCGGGCCGCCATCCGAGCGGAAGTCATAAGCATGCTGCAGATGGGGGTCATCGAGGAGTCCCACAGCGCATGGTCCAGCCCGGTGGTCCTGGTTCCCAAACCGGACGGAACGTACCGCTTCTGTAATGACTACCGGAAATTGAATGAAGTGTCGGCCTTCGACGCCTACCCCGAACTGATATACGAACTGATAGAGCGGCTGGGGCCGGCCCGGTTCATTACCACCCTGGACCTGACGAAAGGTTACTGGCAGGTCCCTCTCACCCAGCGGACCTGGGAGAAGACAGCATTCGCCACCCCCGATGGGCTGTACCAGTACACGGTCCTCCCGTTCGGGGTGCACGGGGCGCCCGCGACCTTCCAGCGGATGATGGACCGGGTCCTACGGGCCCACAGGGAATACGCCGCCGCCTACATCGACGACATCGTCTTCCACAGCAGCACCTGGGACCTGCACCTACATCACCTCCGTGCCGTCCTGGGAGCGCTCCGAGCCGCCGGCCTCACGGCCAACCCTAAGAAGTGCCGCCTGGGCCTCGAAGAGGCGTCCTACCTGGGCTACCGAGCGGGGAGGGGCAGCGTGAAGCCGCAAGAGGAGAAGGTGCAGACCATCCGGACCTGGCCCCGGCCGAGGACGAAGAAGCAGGTGAAGTCATTCCTGGGACTCGTGGGGTACTACCAACGCTTCATCCCGGCGTTCGCGACACTGGCCAGCCCCCTCCACGAGTTGACGCAGAGGGCTCTGCTTGACCGGGTCGAGTGGACGGAGGAGGTCGAGAGGCGTTCTCGTGCCTCCGACAGGCCCTCTGCACCGAGCCCCTCCTGATCACCCCGGACTTCAACCTCCCCTTCGTCGTCCACACCGACGCGTCCGAGGTGGGGCTGGGAGCGGTCTTATCCCAGGTCCGGTCGGGCGAGGAGCACCCGGTGACCTATATCAGCCGGAAACTCCTGGCCAGCGAGAAAGCCTACTCGACCGTGGAGAAGGAGGCGCTGGCGATAAAGTGGACACTGGAGAAGCTTCGCTACTACCTCCTCGGACGCACCTTCACCCTGGTCACAGACCACGCCCCCCTGAAGTGGATGGCCACGGCCAAGGATCCCAACGCCCGGGTGACGCGCTGGTTCCTGGCCCTGCAGGATTATCACTTCCAGGTGGTCCACCGGCCCGGAGGCGCACATGCCAACGCAGACGCACTGTCCCGGAGGGACGCCTGCCTAGGCCTATCCCAGGGGGTCCCCGACTTGCAGCTGAGGGTGGGGGTGTGTGGCAACCCCGCGGGCAGGTAGTCCGTGGGAGATATGTGCCGCTCGGGGCGGCGACGCGGGAGTGCGCATCGAGCTCACCCGCGCAATCACAGAGATGCGGAGCACCCGGCGGAGGGAGACGGCGGAGGGTTCTTAAGGACCGAGCGCGCACCAGTCAGGGGAATGCGACCTAGTTGGAGAGACGCGGTAGGGGGAGATTAACCGGACCCACGCTAATGACATTTCACGTCTCCCCAGGACTAAGCAGCAGGAGACGCAAGGGATCAAGACGCTGACCCTGCAGCAGGACCAGTCCCGGGGCGGTTCCCTTTTTTTCCCCATACCAGGAAGAACCTCAGTTAACTTTTTCGTTACCCCTTTTTTTGCACGTGTGGTAAAACGCAATAAAAAAACGTTGACCCACACCCTGTTTGGTGCATCTCCTTCTGGAATCTCAGCCGCCGACAGTCGGGGTTGTCACAATGTGTAATCATGACATATGACATAATGATATGATTAAGATGAAAAGGTCTAATGCGGTGCAAAAGTGTTATAGAAACAACAATATTTTTATTTATAATACAATTAATATTGAACTGCAGTTTCAGAATCAACTTCTAAATTAGGTTAATATTGAACATGCAAAACTGAAAATGATCTTTTAGTTATTAATTATCCATCATTGTGGTGAGGTGATGAAAACACCCATCCACCGGCTCCCCAGGTTGGGGATAGGGGAACGACCTCCGTAATAGAGGCTAGCTGCGAATATTTAGAATAAGCAGCGCCGGACAAAATCACGGCATGCCCTTTGGCAAGGCATAGAACCCGTTTAGCCACCCGATACGTGAAAACATCGGTGAGCAGGATGTTGGACTGGTAGAAGGGGCAATGAACGACAGACCGTAAACTTGGTTCTATCTACCTGTGGCGAGGCGGTTCATCTCAACTCTGTTAGATGTTACGGCAAGGCACAACCACCCTCAGATAGGGCACTGCACACGCTTGGATGGAGTAGCGACCGCAAGTGGTTATCCATACTACTGAAAGCTAATCATAAGACACAACCCAATTCGACGTTCATCCCGCATCGCTCATCGCGCGGTCAAACAAGGAGCGCGTCCTGTAGTAGACTCCCAGGCTGCGGTCGAAAAATCAGCTACTGGGAAGAATGATGACGACTATGATTATGATTATGATGTTAATGATGTTAATGACAAGACTCTCACACCACGGCTAATGAAAGGGAAAAAATATATCTTCTTTGGTACCCTCAATATACAGACACTCCAGAAAGTCGGGAAAGTCCATGAATTGATCGCCTCTGCTGAAGCAACAAACCAAGACATCATCTGCGTGCAAGAACACAGGTCCACTCACGACACCCAAACAACCATGGTACACTCTTATGGAAACTGGAGACTGATCACCTGCTCAGCATGGAAAAACAGTGTAAATGCAACAATTGGAGGAATCGGGATGCTCTTCAGCCCTGAAGCTTTCAAAGCACTCGCCAGCGTCGATATGATAACTCCAAGGATAATGATAGCCACCTTAAACGGAAATCCTCAAACAATAGTTTGAGGATTGCTATAGTCCAACTAACGTGAGCGATGAGCTGGACGTCGAACGCTTCTACGAAGAACTGACGGCAGTCACCAGACAGGTCCCGAAACACAATGTCCTTATCATTGGCGGAGAGTTCAATGCCCATCTTGGTCAGGACGACGGCTTTAAATTCGCATTCCACCCAAAAACAAACAGAAATGGCCAAATGCTAAAAGACTACCTCCAAGAAAACAATCATCAACCATATCAGAACCACGGCTAGCAACAAAAAGGCTGCTGAAGCATGGAAGACAGTCAACGAAATCAGCGGAAGGAAAAAGAACACCCGAGGCAAACTGAAGGCCTCAAGCCAGGAACAGCGGCTACAGCTTTGGCAACAACACTTCCAAGACCTACACGGTAAACCACCTCAAAACTCCAACTAGCAAGTGCCGCCAATAATTACGGGCAAGCTCAAAATAAAGAAAGGTCCTTTCAAAATGGAAGAACTCAAGCTGGCAATCAGCTGCATACAAAATGGTAAAGCCTGTGGACTTGACGAAATACCAGCAGAAGTATGGAAGTTAGAAGATTTCCATCACACCCTACTAGACATGACGAACAGTGTCTATAATCAAGACCCTATTACGAGGTGGTCTGAAGGCTGCCTACTCCCCTTCCCAAAAAAGGGTAATCTTGGGATCACGACGAACTACAGAGGCAATACGCTAACAGCAATCGCGGCAAAAACCTACAACCTGATGCTACTGAACAGAGAACGCCCAGAGATTGACCCCATACTGAGGAAGAATCAAAATGGTTTTAGAGCAAACAGATCTACCTCGGGACAGATACTGACCATTCGTAGGATGTTAGGAGTAAATGCAAAAAACCTTCCAGCAACTCTTCTATTTGTCGACTTCTCGAAAGCCTTTGACTCCATCCACCGTGGAAAAATGGAGGAGATCCTTACGGCATATGGAATACTAAAGGAAACAGTAGACGCCATCATGATGCTGTATAAAAACACTAGGTCTATGGTGCGCTCTCCCGATGGAGACACGGATTTCTTTGACATCACCACCGGAGTCCTACAAGGAGACACCTTGGCCCCCTTCCTATTCATCATCTGCCTGGACTATGTGCTTAGAAAAGCCCTCGACGATAACCTGGGACTTGGCTTTACACTCACCTTACCTTATTGAACCTTATTGAATGGTTCAGCAGGATCCTACTGGGTCGTCAACTTCTCTCGAAGGCCACCCGGCTGGTTTAACCAGTTAACAATGGAGTTGTGATTTGATGTCCTGTAGCCAATTGTGGGGGGCTGATCAGATATTCTGCCCAGGAATTCGGCCAGGTGCACTTTGAGTGTATCAAGGTTATCCTGGGTGTTGACATTTTTCGGTAGTGCGTTCCAAAGCTTAGCTCCTTGGACGGCAAACGAGGCATCGTATAGGGTTTTGGCAGAACGAAGAAGTAGGCGACATCCAGCTCAAAAGATCACAGACTCTGACTATGCCGATGATATTGCAATACTCACAGATTACCTTGGAAATGCAACATCACTCCTTCATGGCATTGAAAGCTAGCTAAAGAAATCGGACTCTACGTAAATGCCGTCAAAACAGAATTCATATGCCTGAATCAAGATGCATCGGCAGGTATGAGCTGTCTGAGTGGCGAAAAGATCAAACGGGCGGACGATTTTAAGTACCTGGGCAGTTACATCGCCTCGACCAAACGTGATGTCGACATGAGACTCGGAAAAGCATGGGGAGCACTCAAAGGAATGGATAAAATCTGGAAATCGAACCTCCCAGACAAACTCAAGAGGAACTTCTTCAGGGCAACAGTGGAATCCGTCCTCACATATGGCTCTACCACCTGGACCCTAACATCTAAACTGGAGAAGAAGATAGATGGGGCCTACACCCGTATGCTCCGTGCAGCTCTAAACAGATCATGGCGTGGTCATCCGACGAACAAGGAACTCTATGCCAACATTCCACCCATCAGCCAATCCATCAGACTACAGAGACTTCGCTTCGCCGGACATTGCTGGCGGAATAAGGAAGAACTGGCGGGAAAAGTGCTACTCTGGTCGCCCACCCATGGAAGAAGATCACAAGGCCGTCCCAAGAGAACCTACCCTGAACAACTGGCAGATGACGTTGGGTGCCACACCGAAGAACTACCCGCTCTAATGAGCGATAAGATGGAGTGGAAGAGGAGAGTGTCGATGCTTAGCCGAGCCAGCTCGACAAAATGAATGAAATGATCCATCATAAAACTTGATTTTTATACAAAGAATTCGATTCATATAAACTTTTATTAATGGTGCTATGTACATGGCAGCCCTCTATCGGTCACTACACAGAAATGTGCACGGGCAAAGTCAGGCTTAGGAATACTCAACTTTTTACAGATGGTAAAGTTGCAGTCTTTGATTTGTGTTAGGGAATAGAAAAAAATTATAATTTCAAATTAACAATGACCGTAGTTTCCCCTTTTAAGTTAGGCCTTGGTACAATAATAAGCTATAGAGCTACGCAGAAAAATAAGCGATGACGTTGTTTAGTACACAGACACAAGTGTCACAAGTTTTTTTGCAAACCCGATCTGAAACATATCTTGAAATGGTGGCCTTTCCATACACTGAGGGGCCACTCACACTTGGGCCACGGCCCCGTGCCCGAGCTCATTTGCATACTAAAATCTAGAACGTTTGGCTAGTGTGACCACGCCATCCGTATTCCAGCACGGAATAGCCCCTTGGCCACGGCACACTTGGGAGAGGTGTGCCGTGGCCAAAGTACAGATACTAATGAGATGACACGCGCACAAGCGCGGATACGCAACGTGAGCTGGATGACGTAGTCCTTGCGCGACCCTTCTTTCTTTATAGGTCCATGCCCTTCTTCCCCACAACAATCATTTAATACAATGGCGGCAAGCGGTTCACAAGTGGGTTTACGTTGATGCGATAGTGATGTCGAGTGTTGAAATTTGGGCCGACGACAGCATTCAGTCGCAGCTGGACACCACGCTTGGTGATGACGTATTTATCGTATTACGATGTGATGACGTATGTATGAAGGAGCAATCGTGCCCAGGCCACGGCCTTTGGAAGCAGTGTGACCACGGGCCAGCGGGGGGAGTGGGGAGGGGGGAAATCGTGCTGAATCTTCCTGCAGCACGGAACAGGCCCGAGTGTGAGTGGCCCCTTAGGGAACGTTTGACCCCTAAGGAACTTAGCGACAAACCACAGGTCAGTTTTCCCCAGATTTCATCAAAAGTTTATAAACGCAACCCAAAAATTTGGAACACATTAGACTATGTTTACACCAATGTCGGCAATGCAAACACAAATCCACACCAGATGAACCCATTAACCAGATTAAGAATGTGTTTTACAATACACAAAAACAAACAAAGCTGGCAAGGGGAACAGTTTCACTTTCCCTCCATAGAGACAGACCTCTAGATGTATCTCCCCCCCCCCCCCCCCCCCCCTCCCCCAAGCATTTCTTAGCCTTTTACTGGTCTGGTCTCTCTCCAGGGGGTCTGTCCTCCACGGTGAGCAGTATATGCTCCCCCATTGGGTGCTCCTGGGTCTCCAGGGCCTGCCGGAGCTTCTCCCGGAACAGGTTTGGGTGTGCGTCTGCGCGGAACCAGCTCAGGTAGGTTTGTCTCTTCAGGAGCCTCCTCATGCGGTAGTACGCAGAGGCGCCGCATCCCATTAGGCATACCACGCAACTGCCTGGGGCCCCGCAATTGTTTGGGGGCCCCGGGCCACAGGGGGAGCCCCCTAGAGGCCAAAAAATAAAATAAAAATTGGTGTACACCTCCACCCCCCCTTGAATTGGTCCTTGAGTAGAAATACTTTCTGACTGCACTCAAGTGCTTTACTTGATTATGTCTTTTGACACATTTTCAACTTGCTACATTGTCCATGCATTGATGTAGCCAATCATTGATCAGCAGTTATGAGAAAATAACCAGGTGGTGATGTGGTGTTTTAATCGTTCAGCCCCCTAAAATTTGGTTCTTTTTCATTACAGACGTGTGGTGGATAATTGGTTGACCTGCTCAAACAGGGAAAATGCAGGATTCTTTCCACAGACACCTCATGCACCATGGGCAGTCACTGAGACACTTCATGAGAAAATAAGCTACAGCATTATTGTTTTGGTCTCTTGTCCCATCCTTATGGACCGTATTATTGCCATACACTCTTTTCCCTTTAAAATGTTTGTACAGGCCCAGTTGCCCATATGATTATGGTTAACAAAACACCCTTAAAATTCTCAATGTCTTAGTAATACATGTTCCGTTGACCCTGACTGGCCTTATGTCTTTGATTTAATTGAGGTCAGTGCTGTAGCAGGGGGCATGTTTCCACTGTTGAACCGGACTGCATGCCTTATAGAGTGACAGATTCCCCATGGGTTAACCTCACTACTGAGGCCTTAAAGTTGGTGTAAACATGATTTGAGAGAGAGAGAGAGAGAGAGAGAGAGAGAGAGAGAGAGAGAGAGAGAGAGAGAGAGAGAGAGAGAGAGAGAGAGAGAGAGAGAGAGAGAGAGAGACATTTTGAAGCATGATTCTACTCCATTTCACCCTACGTTTTAGGCCAGTCAGGGAAGAGATACCTTGATTGGTCAGAAATAAGTGCCGGGAGTGGCCAAAAATCTAAATTGAGCCATGCAGAGGCTGGTGTGGTGGACACGAAACAACATTGCATTTCACTCACTAACTGCACATACCGAACTAATTCCACCCAAATAAAAGCACTTGATTCTTAACCATAGCAGCTTTTAACAAAGAAGGTTATATAAACCAACTGGGTTTGCCGGTTGCAAACTTCTTGCTCAGTGGTTAGGGCGTTATAGCATGTCTGCAAGATGTGCCGACACAAATGTGTTATTTAGGCTTTGGTCCGTTGCACTTTACAGTTTGCGGGAAGATGTATGAGGGTCGTACAATATGACCACAAGTACACAAGAACCTGATTTATAGAACAACCATATTCTGGTGATTCATGTAAACTCTGGGATCTTACCTGGCAACCTGGATCTCTCTGGAGCACCATTCACTCTCCAGGTAATCGCGACTGACCACACAGATGGTCTTCCGGCTGCCATAGATGGCGTCTGTAATGTTTTCCATGATGGGTTTACCTGAAAAGCATCGGTCGGTGAAAATACATTTGAATAATATTTGAAGTACTCTTCTCTGTACTTTCTCTTGGACCACTCTCTCACTAGCCAAACTGATCTTAGTTGCCTAAGACCATTTGGCTAGTCAGTCATTTCAGTCCAGCAGTCTGACTGTCATAGCAGAGCTTCTTGGTGAGATGGCACAGAGCCTGGCCAGAAACCAACAACTGTGATGGGTGAGTTACGCTATGCTTCCTCTTACGTCATTGGTTATGATATTCTATCGTGTTTGTGTTGGTCAGATACTAGCCTACAGATCCCCATCTCAAGAAACATGATTGGATTAAAAAAAATAATCGAAAGACAGGGAAACGCACCGTTCTGAGCTTTTTCGTAATTAGACTTACAATATAAATAAAAAGACTGACCAGTGAGATTAGTGGAGTCAGTCAACGCTGAATCAATAATGGTTCCTCCAATGGGAGGAACTAATGGTTCCTCCCATTCTGTTACATGCTATTTATATTATTTATTTATACAATTCATAATATTCTGTGTATCAAATATTTATTTTTGATTTACAGAACTTATCTAGTCTTGTTTTGAAACTTACCATTGCTTATAGCTTTCTAGTTTATATTATGTGTCTTGCCTAATTATCTGTGTATGGGTCACAAGTTTAAGAGACAGACAAAAAAAAGATTGATTCCCAAAATATTAAACCTATCAAAGTAAGCTAAATGCAGAAACTGTTTCTGTTAATACAAACAAAACATACAAGGATTCTCTGTATTGTGACTCTAGTCACTATGTTACTCTACATGATAATCTTCCGGTTAGCAGTTTTGTTGCTTTGCTTTCATTTACTCAAGCATAATATAATTTTTGCGTATGAAACGGTAATAAACAACATGAAAATGTATTGTTTTATGTTACATAACGTAACACAGACTCCGATTGCCTTTCGTGTACACGGACCATTCATGCTTATTGCACCAACCGTAGGCCCAAGTTAGGAAAATATCGACCTATTTATAAGCATCTAATAAGGTATCCCCTGGCAAGTACGATGTATGAAAAAATTTGCATTTATGCTAATGGAGGTGCGGAGGATGTTCAGGGTAGGGCTCCTCACCTGGCTGGAAGTCTCGGTGGTGCAGACACAGTCTCCAGCCCTGCTCGTCCTCCAGCTTGGGCAGCAGCTCCCCCAGCACCCAGCCCTCGTCGTTTGCGTTGTAGGAGACGAAGGCGTCGTACTGATGAGCACGCTTGTCCTTGTTCTTTGAGTTGTAGAGGAAGGCCAGCATGTGGTAGTACGCGTAGACCAGATGCCATTGCAGGAAAATGGTGGGTTAAGGAGACTGCTAAGGTCATGATGACCGCGCATTCCGTGGAAATAAAACAGATGAAGTCCGTGTCTACTGTACAAGAACGGACGTCAATCTGCAACAATTTTCTACCTTTAAGGTTTGGAGGGTAGCTGCATTCAAAGTTGTATGGGTAACTTTGAATGACTTACCCATTGGACTTACTCCAATGGGTAAGTCTGTGATTACCCATTGGAGGAACCACGCGTTGTCACAGTTACAGGTGAAGCCATTACCCTGAATATCCAGGTCAGTAAGTGCTGACAGAGACAGCATCACTGGTTCTCTAATCACAGAAAAGGTATTGTACCCCACCTGCAACAACTCCAACTCTGTGAGCTTAGCATGGAGCAGAAAATCTAGAGACCTCAGGATTGTCATTGAAATGTAAAGACTTTTTAGTTTTTGAATTGGGGAAAACAAATTGTCGGGAATGTCTCTTAAAAAATTGTTAGACAAAACAACTACATTCAAATTAGGAGTATAGTTGAAGGTGTTTGGGTGCACGGATGTAAGATGGCTTATGAGTTCTGCTTTGACTTGACTTCCAATGTCAATAGTTGTGAAAGCTCAGCAAATGGTGGATACAGAATGGGCTCTACCGATATATATTTAATGCAATTGCTTCCCAAATTCAATATCTTTAAAGCTTTCAGGTCACCGAGAGCACCGTTTGTAATTTCAATTATTTCATTTGATTCGAGATCAAGATGTGTAAGACTGGACAGTCCAAAAAAAGTCCCATCTTTAAATTTTTCTAATTTATTCCCTTTCAAAGACAAAGTCCGGAGGGAATTCAGTGCTTTAAATTCTCCATGATCTAGAACAGTGAGTGTATTGTTTATCAAAGAAAGAGTTTTAAGATTTGGCGTGTATTCTTTGAAGGCTCCGTTTAGTTGATCAATGCTGCTGTTTTGCAACATTAATATATGTAAATTGACCAAATCTTTGAAAACACAATCCTTGAGGGCCGAGAGAGGATTATTGTATAGATAGAGACCTTGGAGACGGGTCATATTGGCAAAATCATCACAGCGAAGACCATTAATGTTATTGCAGCTGAGATCCAGTTTTATGATTTGAGTTTTCCTTACAGCATTGGGGACCGATGTGAGACAGTTAGACTTCATGATTAAAGTGTTGAGCTTCCTAAGAGATTGAAACGAATGCTCAGAAATGTCAGTTATCTCATTCGTCCCCAAGTCCAATATTCTAAGATTAGTACACAAGGGCAGCAGGTCTGATCTAATAACTTTGATGCCGTTATTTCAGATTTCAAAAGTGCTCAGCTTTGGGTTTTTGCAGGAAACATTGATGAGAACCTGCAGGCTGTTATTTATATGGTTTAACTGCAGATACCTCAGTGAGGAGGAGTTAAATGTCTCTAGCACTTCCTGCAGTCCATGTAATGAGGAGCGAACCCCACTGATATCTAGTCTAACCACACGTCTAAGGTACGATTTGTCATTCACCTCCCAGACGATGCCATCCTCTATACCATCCTCAAGGTGCAACGTTTTGAGTTTGGGAAAGATACCTGCAGTGAGCCTAAAGTACATGAGCTCATTCTGAGACAAATCAAGGACATCAAGTTCTGTAGACTTATTTGACAGCTCCCATGAATGAAAAGTGGAAATTTTGTTTGCTGGAATGTACAGGTTTTGTAACTGTGGTGTATGTTGTAAATAGACATTTGTTAAGTGGCACAGATTGTTATGGCCTAGGTCCAAAATCTTAAGCTTGCTCAGAGACTTGAAAGAGGCCGGTGCTATTGTTTGGATCAAATTGGAAGTCAGACGCAGTTCAATGAGATTGACTAAGCCATCAAACATACCCTCCTGCAGCTTACAAAGCCTATTGTTGTTTAGAATTAACACCTTCAGAGAGATTTGAACCACAAAAGTGGAAGATTCAATCTTGGAGATCCTGTTGCGTGTCAGGTCTAAGCGCAACAGATTTGGTACATTATTCAAATCTGTTTTATTTAGTGTAGAAATGTTGTTTCCAGACAGTTCTATACTTGTGACTCTTGCTGGAATGTCCTTTGGAAATACTTTAAAACTGTTCTTTTGACAGATGGCCTGTGTGTTCTGTGTGACCCTGCAGTTATTCAGCGTGTAACTAGCAGTTGGAAAAATAAAACTGTTCAGAAAGAAATATAATATTCCAAATGAACAAAAACAACTTCCCCTTAACGGCATCGCAATTTTCGTTGTCATTCAAGTGCACAAAGCAGTTTGTGGATGTTGGTAATTTCCAATACAATGGATCTCCAGTCCTACCAAATGGTTCTTTGGTTTCCTTCATTCATTTCTTTCAGTCCGAGGAATCCCTTAGGTTAAAACCACCAATCCTAAAAGACTGTCTAACAGACACACAAAGATACACAGACAGCGCTCATTACAATCTGCTGTCAAAATGCTGTAATTGAAGCATAGCATCCTCATGCTATGGGTTTGAGATTTATTTCAAACCCATAGGCTTACATGATGTAAACATCCTCGGTTAAACATAATCACATGGTAATAAATCTTTTGTAGGAATATAAAGAATTTGATTAATAGCCATAGTCCTCCATAATAAATGTTTTAAACCATAACAAAAAAAAGACAAAAAAGCAAAGGAGAAACTGTTCTTCAGGCTAAGCAGTGCTGGCCTTAAACCAATTTTAACATGAGGAGCTGATGATCATGTTGATCTGGTTCGGTTACTTACATTTATTTTTAGTCAGTTAGCAGACCTGCTTTACATTTATGTTAGTCAACTAGTACTCCTTGTTATTATTTATATTGAGTTATCTTTCCGAGTTCCGACATTCTGCATGTATGTCACTCAGATATCTTGTTATTACGAAAGATGTCGTTCCCGGTTGGAGTTGTGTTTTTTTAGGTCATCTACGTATCACTCTCATTATTTGTGAGAGTGTTTTATACAATCTGTGCTACTTTTCTGAGTACACTCTTATCTGTTAGCCCTGAAGATAACAGATAAGATGCATGACTTTTCACGCCCGGGATGTGGTCTCCCCTAGAACAAACTGTATATGCTGAAGGCATCTGAATAAACGTATGATTTCTCTGAGTAATAATGCCTTGTGTCCCATTGGTTCAGCTCGCTGCTTTGCATACAGAGATTTTCCTGAACCAGAGCACTCAACCACATCAGAGGACAGATCGGGAAAGCATCAGAACAGGCCTTCTTTAACTTCTACACATTAGTCAGCTAGCATGCCTAATTTATATATTTATTCAGGCAGTTAGATGGCCTTATTTATCCCAAGGGACTTTCAGGTGAGGCTGAGAACGATCCAAGCATGAAATTAATATTGGTACAATTCCAAAACACGACGTGTTGCAAACTAAATTCTACATTCTATGATTTTCAATTAATTTCAGAAAAAATAGCTCCTATATGATCATTAACTGGTTTGCTTTCTCCTCTCCAACGGTTTCTTATAATGATGAAAAAAAAGAAGCATTTTCATCACAAACTAGCATTAAAGGCAAAAATAAACATGCTTGAAATAATGGTAATATGTAACTTTCCTTTTTGCAGAAAGATACTTGAGTTGTAGCTGTATTGAAGTGAAAAAAGTGGGTTCAATTAAGTTAAATACTTTCCGTTCATATTTCTATTATTAAAAAATTATAAGATCCAAATTCCACAAAAACAAATGTTCCTCCATCTGTCTCTTTCCTGATGCGCCTGGCGAATCAAAATAATATGTTAATGATAAAAGCTGGTTGGAAATGGTCCTTTGTATGTGGTCTATTGGGTTTTAAATGATGATGCAAGATGAAGTAGTCAAGTGAAGTAAGAAAAGGGGAATTCTCTAAAGGGAACTGAGACTATCTTTTTTTTTTTTTAATACCATAAATGACACTGTCTATACCAGGATTCCATGCAGTAACGTCATCATCCTTGAAGTTTAAACGCATTTATTTATATTATTGAAGATGAATCTGTTTATTTTAATTTGATGTTTTGTTATGGACATTTTATATATTAATGTTAAACATAACATCTAAACGGGAATTGAACCCTGTTTCTCAGGAGGAAATGCAAGAACACAAATGTTGCTGTTAACAAAAACAGGAACAAAAACCAAAAACATTAGTAAATCCTACTGTTTAAACTAACTACTAATTAAATCCTTTCTGATTCTGATTCTGAAAAGAAGACTAATATCCAAATTCCACAAAAACAATGTTCATCAGGAAACAAATGTTTCCTGATAATTCTCCCGAACCAAAATAATGGTTATTGATTAAAGCTGGTTGGAAATGGTCTTTGTGTGTGGTCTATTGGGTTATAAAGGATGAAGCTAAAGGAAATTGTCCAATGAAGTAAGAAAAGGGGAATTCTCTAAAGCGAACTGACACTCTTTTTTTCTAAATAAAATGATATCAATGACACTGTCTATATGCAACCATGTTTCAACACAATAACCATCATCCTTGAAGTTTAAACACATTAATTAAAATTATTGCTTAATCTGTCTATTCTAATTTGTTGTTTTGTTATGGATATTTTATTAATTGATGTTAAACATAACATAAAAACAGGCCTTGAATGGGAATGTCCACGGGTTCTATTAATGGCCCCAGGCCAATGACCAACATGGCTTTCATGCAGGATTGAACTGGGTGTTAGGTTGGGCGTAAGTAGGCAACACACATAAATGTCAGGTGTGTGTGAAATCTGAACCAAAAAAGTTCCAAAATATGTATTTGAAGTAGAGCAAGGCCTCAGCCCCTGTTTCTAAGTAGGAAATGCAAGAACAAAAAATGTTGCTGTTGTCAAAGAAAAAAAAAAACTAGAACTGCAAGCAGTTATGCAGGGGTCCAAGATATGTGCATTTCGCCGGCACAACGCAAAGAACAAAGCAAGAATAGCCGGTTAGCATTAGGGTTGTAGTCCAGAGGACGGCAAGAGGTTCAAAACTGTGGTTAAATCCAAAAACAGGCAGACAAGTAGGGAGGCAGGCAGACACAGGACAGAGAGAACTAACTCTGTGAGCTAAGAAACAGCATAAACAATCTGACAAGGGAGCACCAACGATACAGGGTATAAATAGGCTGAGGTGAGCAGGTGAACAGATGAGCAGGAAAAAAGGGCGGGAAACAGATGAAGGCAGGATGTACAGGTGAGAGGTGTCAGAGGCACGACAAACAGACACATGGCGGACAAAAACACAGAATAACCAGCAGCCTTAGTCCTATTTTACCCTTATGTGTAGTATTTGACTTTGCTTCAGATAAACTTGGGTTTTGTTTGTAACTAAACTTACAATGGGGATTTAATAGGAGAATATGTCTTCAAATTGCTGTAGCATCAACCCTAAGGGCTCATTCACACTACCTCCGTCTGTCAACGGATCTCAGTGACTCTGCATGGGGCGCTCATGAAATGCATTGTGGGTCCGTCCGTCCATTTGGCTCCGTGGCCTGCGTCAAAAAGTTGAGAAATGTTAAATTTTTCAGGAAGCGGCGGATCCGTCAGCCAATCAGATCGTGGTTATGCACGGCACGCACCTACTGTATTCATTTTGCAAGTACAAGCAGGAAGAAGCAGGAAAATTCTGGCCATTGTGTTTTTTTTACAGAAACGTGGAATGATTGTTCTTAGTCACCTGTTGTTCGCGAAATCTTCTGTATTTATAGCCACATTTCAGCTTTGTAGCAGGAAGCGATTTCATTGGCTGCAGTATGCGTCTACAATGACCTTCTCCTATGCATCAGACACCTTTGGACATCCGTTGACGGACACATGTAGTGTGAACAAGGCTTAAGTATAATATGATATTGTAGCGGTGGCCAAGAAGTACACAGAGTGAGTTAACCATAGTTCTGCGCCCCATACACCGCTCGACGCTGACTACCTTTATTTAAGACCAACATTATCCATAGAACACAGCGCACCCAACAAACAAAAATGAAACTCTCAATGACGGTGGCGACAACGTTGAACACAACATGATAACAGAACAACACACAACTACACACCAACAATGAACCACCAAAAACCCATTAACCCCACTTATCCTAACAAATACAAAGGACCCAGAAGGACCTTTATACAACAGGCAACCAACGAGTTCCCAGGATCCCTGGAAGAGGCGTCCACGCCAGCTCCCACCTGAGGGTTCAGTCGTCCCGACCCCATCACCCAACACATAGTCCTTCAAGTGTTCAGGGGCCCGGCGCCGCTGGTTAGGCCACTGGATCACCCCAGGAGCGGCAACTGCAGGGCCAACGGACCCATCAGGGGAGCCGCCCGGGAAACCGCAGGGAGTTCCGCCTCCCTCCCCAGCAACGACTGGGGGCGAGGGGGCGGTACGACGAGAGTCTGTCCCGGTACAGCCCCACCACACGCCCCCGGGTGCCTGGCCCCGGCATCCGCAGGCGGTACACCACCTCGGACACTCTGTCGAGGATCTCCCCAGGCCCCTGCCAGTGTCTCCGCAGTTATTCCAAAAGTATTACATGGTGGAAATCCTTATTGGAAGATTTCATAGCAGCCAGTTGAAGCCAGGAAGTGAAGTTGCTGGAGGACAACTTTCTCAACGCTTTTACTTATGAAAGGTAGATTTGATATTTGACTGTAGTTGTTAGTAGTTGTTAATAATAGAGGCATCTAGGCTCCGCTTTTTTATATAATATATATAAACTATAGGCATGGACACAGTCAGAGAAAATGTATGTTCAGTACATGAGCTAAAATAAAACAACCTCTAAAATATTCTTGCATAAAATGATGTTACATTTATGTAGAACTTCAACTTGAAATATTCTTACAAGAACTTAAAGAACATAAACCAGAGAACTACGTAGAGTCAACGCCAGTTCAACTAATAAATCATGAACCAAATCTCCTTACAACTGGTGCAAGTTTGAGTGACAGGTCTGATGGCCCTTCCTCACCCCTTATTACTATTGGACAGGTGTCCATCTCCCGCCCCTTAATACTAATGCTATTGGGTCAAATCGAAACATAAGGAAAATTTGGTGGCGGTTGAGAGCCCTTGTCAATCAAATTACCAATCTAGCTAGGACCAACATTGATAGGCCAAACCTCCTGTTCCCACGTCCCAACGTCATGACATTTCTAATTGCTTCAGCTTTTATTTTGTAGCGAGAAACAAAGATGCAAAGGGAAAATGGCTTTGGCTCATTTTCTGTGAGAAACATGAATCAGAAAACATTTTCAAGGACCCCCCCCTGTATACCCCCCCATCACATTTATATTACACACAGGGTGTTCGGGTCCAGTGGACCCGGAGCTAGTTTAAGTGTGGAAATCATAGGTTCTGTGCACCCTCATTTTCCCTTTCTCCTCTGTGTGTGTGTGTGTGTATGTGTATGTGTATGTGTATGTGTGTATGTGCATGTGCATGTGCATGTGCATGTGCATGTGTATGTGTATGTGTGTGTGTGTGTGTGTGTATGTGTATGTGTGTGTGGAGAGTAAAGCAGGTGAATGGGCCATTGGTGTGAGCACCCACAGTGTGCACCCACTGTTCCCGCACAAGGTTGCAACATTGGAGCACCCAACACTATCTACACCCATATTCCCACACATTTCACCCTCTGTCTTGCGGGAACCAAGCTTGGGGATCTGACACTATAAGAAATCTCTGTCAGCGTGGTTCCATACCACAACTGATCAAGATGGCAAAGCTATTCTCTGTTCAGACTACCTTACAGTTGATATTTGAAGAGACAGAGGGTTTTGATGGTGATGCAGAGGAAACAGTTTCAGAAAGTGAGGATAACATTTCTGAAAATTCAGTCTGACACTGAGTTTGAAGAGGAGGATCAGCATCAGCCAGCTCCGAAACGTAAAAGACAAATACACAATATACATAATACATAATAATATAAAACACAATATACATTCAACCAGTGCAAAAAATACATATGCAATACACACACAGTGAGACTCTGCCCCTCATGTGTGGTATAGACTGATGTACGTATAATGGCTGTGTTCAAAGGCTTTAATGTGTTGTTCAGACAGATGTTATTGAGTATGTTTCAATTTCTAATGATGTTGATAATTTCCCAGTTATGCCTGTTTTATGATACATTTCCTTATTTTATTACATGCTAATACGAAAATAAACAAAAACGATTGGCACCTCAATTCATAAATGTGATTTAACAAAGGTAAAGGGAACAAATTTAACATATGTGTTTTTTATATTACTTGCAATTGGGTTGAAGTAACCATTTGGTGAGTATTTAATAAAAAAGTTAGATTATGTTGAATTAAAAGGCCTAAAATGCAATGGGTCCACCAGACCCAGCAGCACCTCCTGTGTAACAAAAAAAACGAACACCCTATGAGGGTATATTAACTTTTATTTAGGAAAAGTAGCCGAGTAAAAGTGAAAGATGCTAGAAATGTAAATACTAAATGTAGTCAAGTACAAATCCCCCAAAAGTAAAAAGTAAAAGTACAGCAACAAAGTATTTCTACTTTGTTACTATACACCACTGTATACATGTGTATTTAATCATGACATATGGCATAGTGATAGGATTAAGGTGTAAAAGTCTAGTGCAGCGTAACAATGATATCGAAAAAAATATCTTCTGTGTACAAGAATTTTACTTATAATTCAATTAATATTGAAGAAAAGCAGCAGTTTCAGATTCATCTTCTAAATTAGGTTAATATTGAACCTGCATTGATCCTTAATCCTACTTATCCATCATAAAACTTGATTCTTACACAAACTATTTGATTAATATAAACTTTTATCAATGGCGCTTTATACATGGCAGCCCTCTAGGGGTCAATTCACAGCAATGTGCACGGGCAAAGTCAGGCTTAGAAATACTCAACCTTTTACAGATGGTAAAGTTGCAGTCTTTGATATGTGTTTTAGAAAAGAAAAAAAGTTTAATTTCAAATTAACAATGACCATAGTTTCCCCTTTTAAGTAAGGCCTTGATACAATAATAAGTTATAGGGCTACGCAAAGAAACAAGCGATAACGTTGTTTGGTACACAGACACAAATGTCAAGGACATTTTTTGCCCACCCGATCTGGAACATATCTTGAAATGCAGGCCTTTCCATACACTTAGGGAACTTCACCCTTGTTATAGTGATGGCAGACTACATACCTTTGCATGCTAATGATTGGTTAGCACTTGAGCTAATAAACTCAACGATTGGCAAACAACAGAACTCCCACCCTGAAGGTGTCTTCATTGTCGAAGACAAACCTCAGGTCATTTTTCCCCAGATTTCATTATAAGTAGAAACGCCCAACCGCACAAATTGGAAAACATTATACAATGTTTACACCGATGTCGCAATGAATAAAAATACAAATCCACACCAAATGTACCCATTAATTAGATTAAGAAGGGGTTTTACAATACACAAAAACAAAAAAAGCTGTCAAGTGGAACAGTTTTACTTTCCCCCCATAAAGACAGACCTCGGGTGTCTGTAGTATAATCCCTCACCCCGCCCAAGCATTTCTTAGCCTTTTACTGGTCTGGTCTCTCTCCAGGGGGTCCGTCCTCCACGGTGAGCAGTATATGCTCCCCCATTGGGTGCTCCTGGGTCTCCAGGGCCTGCCGGAGCTTCTCCCAGAACAGGTTTGGGTGTGCGTCTGCGCGGGACCAGCTCAGGTAGGTTTGTCTCTTCAGGAGCCTCCTCATGCGGTAGTACGGAGACAGTTGCTGCATGGGAATGTCCTCCAGGAACACCAGGATCAGCACGTCCTTCTGCTCGTCAAACAGACGGAAGCTGGGGAAATGGAACAGGGAGAGTTGTTTTTCTTTTAATATATGTGAGCTCTTTAACCTTTAGGGGAAGGTTGGCCTGGGCTCATGCCCATATGAAGACATCATTGTACCTGGGCACCCACCCCCACCCAGCAGCACACAAACCATACCTATCTACAGGGTTGAATTGGTCCTATAGTAGAAATACTTTCTGACTGTACTCAAGTACTTTACTTGATTATGTTTTTTGACACATTTCCAACTTGCTACATTTTCTATTTCCAGTTTCCCATTGTCGGTTATGAGAAAATAACCAGGTGGCAATGTGGTGTTTTAATCGTTCAGCCCCCTAAAGTGTGGTTCTTTTTCATTACAGACGTGTTGTGGACAATTGGGTGACCTGCTCAAACAGGGTAAATGCAGGATTCTTTCCACAGACGCCTCATGCACCATGTGCAGTCACTGAGACACATTGCAAGAAAATAAGTTACAGAATTATTGTTTTGGTTACTTGTCCCATCCTTATGCACTGTATTATTGCCGTGCCATATTTTCCCTTTAAAATCTTTGTGCACGCCCAAAATCTAAATTGGGTCATGCAGAGGCTGGTGCGAAACAAGATTGGATTTCACTCACTAATAGCTGCGCATTCCTAACAAATGACACCCCAATAAAAGCTCTTAATTCTTACCTATAGAAGCTATTATTAAAGAAGTTTATATACACCAACTGGGTTTGCCGGTTGCAAACTTTTGGCTCAGTGGTAATAGCGTTATACCACGTCTGTAAGATGTACCGACACAAATGTGTAAATTAGGCTTTGGTCCGTTGCACTTTACAGTTTGAGGGAAGATGTATGAGGGTTGTACAATATGACCACAAGTACACATGTGAACCAGATTTAAAGAACAACCATATTCTGGTGATGCATGTAAACTCTGGGATCTTACCTGGCAACCTGGATCTCTCTGGAGCACCATTCACTCTCCAGGTAATCGCGACTGACCACACAGATGGTCTTCCGGCTGCCATAGATGGCGTCTGTAATGTTTTCCATGATCGGTTTACCTGAAAAGCATCGGTCAGTGAAAATAAATTCAAATAATATTTTAAGTACACTTCTCTGTGCTTTCTCTGTGTCAACTCTCTCACTAGACAAACTGATCCTAGTTGTTTATAATAAAACCAGATTGCATTCATGTTATGAGGGAGTTTTAATTGATTTTGCATCTCTGAGAGTTTTCTTGTCTGTTTAATTTGTGTGGCCCTTCCTCTGTTTTTTAGCTTGTCAGTTGTGCCTCTCATGCGGTCGCCTCTGTATGACGCCATTCCATGGTGAGTCTCAAACACAACATCAACTGTTGTGTAAAACAGCCATTTCCATTTATTCGATATTATAAGTATTTCTTTGACATGTTTGGTAGTCTTAATGCTAAACTCTTTGAAATGTTCTTGCATTAACATTGAGCTAAAGATATACCTATGTTATTGTTTTTCATGTAAATAAGGCAAAATGTGCTATTTATAATATTTATCTGTACAATTCATAATATTCTGTATATCAAAGATTTATTTTTGATTTACTGAATATTATCTTATTTTGCAACTTACCATTGCTTATAGCTTTCTAGTTTTATATTGCAGGGATGTATGTTCTTGCCTAATTACCTGTGACAAGTTTAAGAGACAGACAAAAACCATTGATTCACAAAATATAAAACCCACTAAGAAACTAAGCTAATGCAGAAACTGGTGCTGTTAATGCAAACAAAAAAAATAAGGATTCTCTGTATTGTGACTCTAGTCACTATGTGACTCTATATGATTATTAGGGGTCAGAGCAGTAAAGCTGCTTGGTCCCCTATTGTTTCTTACCCATACACCCAAATGTGTGGGTGCTGCACCCAAAGATGGCGCTATTGTAAAAAATCATGAATTAGGTTTATTTCTCCTCACAAGATTGACCTGGACTCAAAATTCTTTCAGAATATTAATCTCTAGAATCAGATGCATTTATAGAACCCCGGTTGCTATGCCCTAAAACGGTTTACTTTTCCCACATTTGCATATTAAAGCTAAACATGATAAATAGATTTACAGGATACCAAAAAAAATCGAAAATCGCCACATCTTAAGACCAAGCCTCACAAAAATCATCGAACCAAATTGTTTTATTTAGTTCCATTTGAGAAATATTGGCCAATAAAGTTGGAGCAGTTAGCCTATTTTTCTTATATGACCATTTTGTTATTGTATAAAAAACATACGGCTGTTATTAGGTGGATACCAATACCCCCCACTACCCATTAACCCAAATTGTGGTACTGCACCCAGATGTAAGGCTATTTAAAAAAAAATATGAACTAGCCTTATTTCTCCTTACCAGATTGACCTGGACTCAAAATGTCATCATATTAATCTCTCAAATCAGAAGCATCTTTTCACCCTGGTCTTCGGCTAAAATTTTTTTTTATTCTCCCACAATTTCATAGAAAATTCAAACATCCACAGTCTCAACCCATTTTGCCTATATGACCGTTTTGTTATTGTCTAACTACCATACGGCTATTATTAGCAGGATACCATTAACAGTGCACATTTTCGGATCTGTGCTCTTTTAAGAAAGCCCTTAATTATCTTGTGAAATGTGTGCTTATCAATAGACATTTTCAGCATGTGAATGAGGCTTCATGCAGTTCAGGATTGTCAGTGGCTCAACAAGATAATGCCTTGTACTGGTGTTGAGAGTTTGAATCCATTCTGAACAAGCTGAACATGACATTCTCTCATTGCCACTCAAACACAACATTGAACAGCACCTGAAATTCGTCAGGCAATCAACATTCTGACTCATTCGTTTCTAAGAATCGGTCTGCCAAGACACAGTATGGCATTAGGGGAACTTCTTCGTTAAAGGGGACCTATTATGCTTTTTCGACTTTTATGACCTATAAACGTTGTTATAATGATTGATAGTCATGTTTAACCATACACAAAAAACGATGTAGATTTTCGGGAAACTCTTCCTCGCATCTGGGCGCTTTCAGCATTCTCTGTCAACGCTCGGTTTCGTCCTTCTCGGCCCCCTCGCCTCCCTCCTGCCAACCCCACTCCGTTGTGATTGGTTACCTTCCTTGAAGCGCGCGCGCGGGCAGATTTGACCAGGCATATGGGGGCGCGGCAGGAGTGCCTCTACGTAGATGATTTCCCGGAAATGTGAACAAATGATTCGCCAACGTTGTTCCGAGTGTTTAGCGCTCTGCACAGCCACCCCAGACTGTCAGGAGGGAATACGTCGAAATGCATGTACGTCATTATTTGACACTCTAGTATGGTTAAACATGACTATCAATCATTATAACAACGTTTATAGGTCATAAAAGACGAAAAAGCATAATAGGTCCCCTTTAACCATTTTTCTTTCATAATTAACTATGTCATAATTATATTTCTGCCGTTAATTTCAAATATTTTTCAGGTATTTTTTTTCAGGCTTTTAAGAAAGCCCTTAATTCACTTGAGAAATGTGTGCTTGGAGGTTTCTGGATGTTGTATGCTTATTAATAGACACTTTGAATATGTGAATGAGGCTGCAGTTCAGGTTTATCAGTGGTTCAATAGGATAATGCTGGTGATCCTTAGGTTGAGTGTTTGAATCCCGATTATAGCATAATGAACAAGCTGAACATGACATTTGGGCATTGCTTTGCAGCTCACCTGAAAGCCGAGGCACAGTATTGCATTCAGTGGAACATCTTCATCAACATCTTTCCTCCATAATTATTTGTCATATTTATATACCTTCTATTAGTGTGTTCTTGACTTTTAATTTTGCTTGGACCCCGTAAAACACCGCTTGCGGTTATATTTTCTTTTGAAACTGCTCCTGCAAGGAGCTTTACCAATTATACAAATAGTTAAAACCAAGGGGGTAGGAACCGGGGGGGACAGAGGGGAAGTGTCCCCTCCAATATTGGAGACAGGTGCATTTGTCCCATCTAAAAATTATACCGGGGGGAGAAAAATATTTTATTTTGAAAGCGCAACACAGCGTCTTGTCACCGCTTCTCATTCTAAAAACTGGATGATTGAGCCTGCAATTAAAGAATTGATTTGATATTTATCAGTTCATTACTGACATTCAAAATGTGTTCTCCTTTACATTTGCAAATGTATCTTTCAAACCATTAAAGGATCTGTCAGGTTTCCGATATGTGTCCCCCCCAATGTTAAACTCATTCCTACGCCCCTGGTTAAAATACACCATGTCGCAAACGCTCAAACTTAATTCAATAATCTGTGCGTTGTGCACATTCAAACTAAATCTGTTGAAATGTAACGCTCTATTGAGCGCCACATTAGATCATTTATCTACATGCAGAACAGGAAGGATATAATCAGTGGGCAATAGACAAGAGTCAAAGCCAAGATTTATTGATTCAAAGCCAAGATTGAAAAATATATATTTTTAAATGTATGCATGAGATGCAGAAAGGCAAGCATTTAAGGATGAAGAACTGGAGGAAAAGAGAGTGGAAGTAGGGTTGGGTAGGGTTTGGTTAGGGTTAATTTGTGTTTAGAGTTATCTTTTTATTTGAAGGACCAGTCAATTTCCTAGTCAACCACCAATGCAATTCCCTGGTCCTTCCTATGTTGTAATTTCATTTTTTAATTTGATCAGTTTTGTTGATGTGGTTTCATTTACTCAAGCATAATACACATTTTTCATGTCAAATGGTCATAAACAAAGTACATTTTTTTGTTTTCTGTTACATAACGTATCACAGACTCTGATTGCCTTTACTGTACACGGACCATTCCGTGTACAGTAAAGGCACCAACCGAAGGCTCATTTTGAGTCAGGAAAAAATCTCCTACCATGTTTATGATCATCTAATAACATATCCACTGGCAAGTACGATGTATGAAAAAGTGTAGGCGAGCATGTATGCTAATGGAGGTGCAGAGGATGTTCAGGGTAGGGCTCCTCACCTGGCTGGAAGTCTCGGTGGTGCAGACACAGTCTCCAGCCCTGCTCGTCCTCCAGCTTGGGCAGCAGCTCCCCCAGCACCCAGCCTTCATCGTTTGTGTTGTAGGAGACGAAGGCGTCGTACTGATGAGCACGCTTGTCCTTGTTCTTTGAGTTGTAAAGGAAGGCCAGCATGAGGTAGTACGCGTAGACCAGATGCCATTGTAGAAAATGGTGGGTGAAGGAGACTGCTAAGGTCATGATGACCGCGCATGCCGTTGAAATATAACAGATGAAGTCTGTGTCTACTGTACAAGAACTGAAGTCAATCTGCAACATTTCTCTACCTTTAAGGTTTGGAGGGTAGCTGCATTCAAAGTTGTATGCATCAAACACTTGTGTTTGCTTGTTGGTGATTACCCATTGGTGGAACCACGCGTTGTCACAGTTACAGGTGAAGCTATTACCCTGCATATTCAGGTAAGTAAGTGCCGACAGAGACAGCATCACTGGCTCTCTAATCACAGAAAAGGTATTATACGCCACATGCAACACCTCCAGCTCTGTGAGGTTAGCATGGAGCAGAAAATCTAGAGACCTCAGCCTTGTCTTTGACATTTCAAGACTTTTTAGTTTTGAATTGAGCAAAACAAATTGTCGGGAATGTCTGTTAAAAAATTGTCAGACAAATAAAGCACATTCAAATTAGGAGTATAGTTGAAGGTGTGTGGGTGCACAAATTTAATATTGTTAGTTTGCATATAGAGTATTGACAGATTTGTCAGGCCTTGCAGAAAGTTTTGAGGGAAATTGGTCCGCTTATGAGATCTGATCTGATCTGAAATGTACAATGTATCTAGTTTTGAAAGCTCAGCAAATGGTGGATTCAGAATAGGCTCTACCGATGCATATTGAATGCAATTTCTACGCAAATTCAATGTCTTTAAAGCTTTCAGTTCAACAAAAGTACAGTTTGAAATTTCATTTATTTTATTTGATTCGAGATCAAGATGTGTAAGACTGGACAGTCCAAAAAAGGTCCCATCTTTAAGTTGTTGTAATTGATTCCCTTTTAATGACAAATACTGGAGGGAATTCAGAGCTCTAAATCCTCCATGAACTAGATCAGTGAGTTCATTGTTTATCAAAGAAAGAGTTTTAAGATTTGGCGTGTTTTTTTTGAAGGCGCCGTTTAATTCAATGCTGCTGTTTTGGAAAATTAATTCGTTTAAATTGACCAAATCTTTGAAAACACAATCCTGGAGGGCTACAAGAGGATTATTGTCTAGATGGAGAACTCTGAGACGTGTCATATTGGAAAAATCATCACAGCCAAGAACATTGATGTTATTGTGGCTGAGATCCAGTTTTGTGATTTGAGTTTTCCTTACAGCATTGGGGACCGATTTGAGACAGTTATTCTTTATGTTTAAAGTGTCAAGCTGCCTAAGAGATTGAAAAGAATTTTCAGAGATGTTAGTTATCTCATTCATCCCCAAGTCCAATATTTTCAGATAACTACACAAGTGCAGCATGTCTGATCTAATAACTTTGATGCCGTTATTTCGGATTTCAAAAGTGCTCAGCTTTAGGATTTTGCAGGAAACATCGATTAGGGCCTGCAGGCTGTTACTTATATTGTTTAACTGCAGATAAATCAGTGAGGAGGAGGAGTTAAATGTCTCTATTACTTCCTGCAGTCCATGTAATGAGGAGCGAACCCCACTGATATCTAGTTTATGCACGCTTCTAAGGTATGATGTGTCATTCACCTCCCAGACGATACCATTCTTTATACCATCCCTAAGGTTCAACGTTTTGAGTTTGGGAAAGATACCTGCAGTGAGCCTAAAGAACCTAAGCTCATTCTGAGACAAATCAAGTATAACAAGTTCTGTAGACTTATTTGACAGCTCCCAAGAATGAAAAGTGGAAATGTTGTTTGCTGGAATGTACAGGGTTTGTAAATGTGGTGTATGTTGTAAGATGTTTGTTAAGTGGCGCAGTTTGTTATAGCCTAGGTCCAAAATCCTAAGCTTGCTCAGAGTCTTGAAAGAGGCTGGTGCTACAGTTTGGATCTGATTGGAAGTCAGATACAATTCTTTGAGATTGACCAAGCCATCAAACATACCCTCCTGTAGCTTATAAAGGCTATTGTTCTTTAAAATTAACACCTCAAGAGAGAGTTGAACGACAAAAGTGCCAGATTCAATCTTGGAGATCCTGTTGCTTGTCAGGTCTAAGCGCAACAGATTTGGGATATTTTCCAGATCTGTTTTATTGAGTGTAGAAATGGTGTTTCCAGACAGTTCTATACTTGTGACTCTTGCTGGAATGTCCTTTGGAAATACTTTAAAACTGTTCTTCCGACAGATGACCTGTGTGTTCTGTTTGACCATGCAGTCCTTCAGCGTGTAACTAGCCGTTGGAACAACAAAACTGTTCAGAAAGAGATATAATATTCCAAATGAACAAAAACGAATTCCCCTTAACGGCATCTCAATTTTCGTTTCATTCGAACACACAAAGAAGATTGTAGATGTTAGTAATTTCCAAGACAATGGATCTCCACTCCTAGCAAGTGGATCTTTGGTTTTGTTCCTTCATTTATTTCAGTCCGAGGAATCCCTCAGGTTAAAACCGCCAATCCTAAAAGACTGTCAAACAGAGACACAAAGATACACAGACAGCGGTCATTAAAATCTGCTATCAAAATACTGGAATTGAAGCATAGCATCCTCAGGCCTACATGATGTAAACATCCTCAGTTAAACATAATCACATGGTATAAATCTTTTGTAGGAATATAATGAATTTGAATCATAGCCATAATCCTCCATAATAAAACCATAACAAAAATATATATAAAAAATCAAAGGAGAAATCCTTTTTATTTCAGGCTAAGCAGTGCTGGCCTTAAACCAATTTGAACATGAGCAGGTGATGTACCTGTTGCTCCTGTAGGGTTGCTTACATTAAGTCCTAGTTATTGTTATAGTTAGCGCCGACAGGGCAAATCGGACACCGACGCGCAGCGGAGGTGTCTTGCTTCGCCCTGAAGGGGCTTATTTTCGATAATGACCGGTGACATTCTATACATTGTCCCTTACTTATTACATGGCTACTTGCCAAAACGAAAAAATAACTTCACACGCTGTGTCTTTTTACAATTTATTACCAGAATCTGTAGTGTTGATCAGCAGAGAAATACTGTGCCATAGGCGTTAACGTCGCTTAGCAACCGAGTACGCTGGGGTTGACAAGTTACCGGACTACTTGCGGAGTGATACGAAAGACGTCATTAGAGGCAAAAAGTCCCTTATTCTCCTTGGCAGCGGTCAAATACACTTAGCAACGGTGAATTATCAAATATAATTCACCGCCGGAAGTTGTGAAGGGCCCATGCAAGTGAACGGAGCGTTCCACGGTATTGAGAAGACCCGTGTAATATCTTTCAGAGTAGAACATTCTCTACTTCTGTAACCAACATTCCAGCTAGTTTAGCATCGGCTGTAAATGACCGCCAGCCAATCGGAATGAAGATGTCTCTCGCCGTCGTTGTTCCCTGGAAACACACATGAGAAAGTTCCTATTTCCTACCAAACAATTTTGTTCCTTCAACATGGTGCGCGAAAGAATAATTGCTGGTGTTGCAGGCCATCGTATATTGAACGACGCAAGCATGTTCATTTACAGGGACATGAATAAAAAGGCAAAGGCGTGCAATGTTATGGCCAAAGAAGTTGAGTTGTTAAAATGTCCCGGTTTCCACCAACCACTATGAAATGTCCCCTTTTGTCCGCGATTACATAGCCAACATGACTCTTATTATATAGAATATCTATATTTTTAGAAATTAATTTGAGTGCCAGAATGCTCATTTCACAGCGGGAACGCACGCTTATTTATAGCGGGAATTCAATTAATTTTCTCTCCATACTACTGATCTAAGCAATTGCAGGTAGGCTACATAGGGTGAACAGATGTCTCGATTTTCAACCCGGTATCACGCCAAGGCGTGAAATAGATACGTTGGTCCACATCGCAAGGCGTGTTCAGGGTCACGCTTTGCCTGACCAAAGCGTGAGGAGTACACGCTTTCTTCTCCATTCTAAATGAATGGAGGAATAGCACCAACAGGGGGCGAGACCTTCTCATAGCATTTGGTGAAATTGTTACGTAGCCTATATTAATCTTTATTATCTGAATGGGAAATGCAATATTTTAGGACAGATACACCATGATTAAACGTGTTTCTAATAACATTTCTAGCGAGAAATATACCTTTGCCTTGCATAATCTCCAGTAGCCTAAGTGAATGTGTATGATCTTTATTAATCGTTATTATCTGAATGGGAATGCAATATTTTAGGACCGATTCACCGTTAAACGTGTTTCTAATAACATTTCTAGTGAGAAATATACTTATTACTTGCATAATCTTCAGTCAGTGATTGTGTCTGATCTTTAGTTTTATAGTTAATAGGAAGATCTTGTCGGCTCTCTCGCATGTTTCAACGCAACAGGTTGCTAGGGAGGCTGCTTTCGCTAAACTAGCAGCACACGTGTTTCCTGCGTTTTTGTTATTAAACCGTTACTTTATGTAACTTTTAATGATATCATCTTGTTAGAAACACGTATATCTGAGAGCCAACCCAGTCGCCAAAAGCATATGTTGACAGTGTACGTTTTCGTGAACACTGGATTACGTTGCATTTCTATGAAGGTATTTTTGTAGCAAAAGTCTCAAGCATGCGTACACTAAAGTCACAAATGCGTAACAGTAAAGTCACAAATGCGTAACTAAAGTCACAAATGCGTAACAGTAAAGTCACAAATGCGTAACTACAGTCACAAATGCGTAACTAAAGTCACAAATGTGTAACTAAAGTCACAAATGCGTAACTAAAGTCACAAATGCGTAACTAAAGTCACAAATGTGTAACAGTAAAGTTGAAGTCGTAAATATTTATTCTACCATTGTCAACACGAAATAGGGGCTACGAGTTCACAAATCCTTTGTTACGGGTGCACGTCCATCGATACGACTGCACGAATCTGCTGCTACTCTTGTGAACACAAACTCTTTTTCTTGTGGGTACGACTCTCTTTTTCCTGTGAGTACTTTTGCTACACGCCTAGGTGGTATATGTGTAGCAAAAGTCATTCGTATGACGTAGAGCGTCCGTGGGCGGGACAAAATTGCATAAACCAATGAAAGTCGCCGGCAGGGGATGCACTTTTCAAACTACACTGGGACCAGTCCAAGATTCCACCTCTCTCATTTCTGGAATCTTGACAAGTTCACAGAAGAGAAGACGGCATCCTACACGTCAAAGGTGGGTATCTTAAATTATGTTAAATTTCAGTTCAACTGAATTCCCCCCAAAGTAGGCTATTGCATTAACATGCCGCCAGTGTCATTCAATGATTATAATGGTCGCCATAATATATAATAATATGTTCAGAAATGTCTCGGATCGGCCTACTGCACCGCCTTTGTGAATTTAATTCCCCCCCCCCCCCCCCCCCATCTTTCGAAAAAAGGTTTAAATCCCATATTCATACATTTAAATTTTAACTGGCTGACTAGGAAACTATATGAGATAATACAGGGGAAAATCAAAAATAAATACACAATAACACTTAGTTTCACTGAGTTCCAACAAAATGTAGCATAGAGCGCTCCCTACTTTATTGATTACCAATGGGTGAGACTGTAGCGAATGAGGCGCGATAAGAAGTGTGAAGTTGCCCCCATCCCCAAAATAATTCGAAAATAGGTGGAAGCGTGTGTGCTAGTTTTTGCTGGCAAATTAAACGTTTGTGCTCAAACCATTCTGGAGATATTTAGCATGTAATATCTCCACGTAAACCGATTTGGTTTTTAAGATAGGCCTATACACCTTAGTCCGACAAAAATTGGACCGAATCGGGTTTCTCATAGTCGGATTAAGACCCCTAGTTTATTCAATTGATGTTGCATTAACCGTGTTTCAATCGGATTGGAATTCGATTTTGCGTTCGGGGTAGGCCCGAGACCGGGGCCTACCCAGGGGGCCCGGGGCCGTGAGCCTTAAGTAGCCGATAGTCGTGTTTGCGCCGTCATAAAACGAGAAACGGCGATTTATTAAAAAAAGGTGGCGAAGAAGATGATGGAAGCCGGTGTCGTGCCAATGTAATTACCATGTAGTTAAAATGTACCCGATAAGAAGAGTATCCCCGGAAGCGGGATGCATGCATCGAGTGCATGCGCGCTTCGATTTCACCCCGTTCACCCAAGACTAAAAAGGCTAAAATAAAAGTAGATGTTTTTCTAAATGTTGGTCATCAACGAGTAGAATGAATGAATGAACGAATGTTGAATATGGGATTTAAACTAGTTTTCGAAAGATGGGGGGGGGGGGGGGGGGAATTAAATTCACAAAGGCGGTGCAGTAGGCCGATCCGAGACATTTCTGAACATATTTATATATTATGGCGACCATTATAATACATTGAATGACACTGGCGGCATGTTAATGCAATAGCCTACTTTGGGGGGAATTCAGTTGAACTGAAATTTAACATAATTTAAGATACCCACCTTTGACGTGTAGGATGCCGTCTTCTCTTCTGTGAACTTGTCAAGATTCCAGAAATGAAGAGGTGGAATCTTGGACTGGTCCCAGTGTAGTTTGAAAAGTGCATCCCCTGCCGGCGACTTTCATTGGTTTATGCAATTTTGTCCCGCCCACGCACGCTCTACGTCATACGAATGACTTTTGCTACACATATACCACCTAGGCGTGTAGCAAAAGTACTCACAGGAAAAAGAGTCGTACCCACAGAAAAAGAGTCGTGTTCACAAGAGTAGCAGCAGATTCGTGCAGTCGTATCGATGGACGTGCACCCGTAACAAAGGATTTGTGAACTCGTAGCCCCTATTTCGTGTTGACAATGGTAGAATAAATATTTACGACTTCAACTTTACTGTTACACATTTGTGACTTTAGTTACGCATTTGTGACTTTAGTTACGCATTTGTGACTTTAGGTACGCATTTGTGACTTTACTGTTACGCATTTGTGACTTTAGTTACACATTTGTGACTTTAGTTACGCATTTGTGACTGTAGTTACGCATTTGTGACTTTACTGTTACGCATTTGTGACTTTAGTTACGCATTTGTGACTTTACTGTTACGCATTTGTGACTTTAGTTACGCATTTGTGACTTTAGTGTACGCATGCTTGAGACTTTTGGTACAATAATACCTTCATACATTTCAACATAAAATAGCGTTTTATGCACCCACACACACACACACACACACACACACACACACACACACACACACACACACACACACCACACACACACACACACCACACACACACACACAAACAATGCATTTCACTGCTAAAACTATGGGGTCAGAACAGTCTCATTAATAATGAATGCACAGAGAAGGATTCACAAATGTATTTTGTGATTTATATATAAATTACTCTCTTCCCACAAATACATTTCAATGCACACATAAATGGATATCGGTATGTATAAATGTAAAATAAATCCATAAACAAAAATAAGTTTCACAAACACCTTTCTAATCCACACACAAATGTACCTTGTTTTAAATAAATGTAATATAAATCCATAAATATATTAATTAAAAAAATATTTGCAATTTTCATCACAATGTATTTGGATGTTGTAACATTTATATACAAACTGTTAAACTTGTATTTACAAGACGTTTTTCATTTGTGAACTTACTTGCATTTGTGTGGGAACTGGTCTGTATTTATGTGTGGATTTTTGAGACTCTCCTGACGTCGCTAGACTCACAAATGCATTTTTTTCAACAAGGAAGTCTCTGTAGCCAATCAAATGCCTCCCTCGTTTTCAGTCAGCAGTCAACCACATGACTGCTGTGACTGGGTTTTTACGTCGGTGCCGTTTACTACTTTAACTGCACCGATAATCCCAAAACCCAGTCGAAATTAGATGGAAAAAGTGTCGTGACGCAGCATTCACTTCTTCACCACCTAGAGATTGTTATGCACGATCATTCAAAAAACCATGTTCTTTCCGATAGAGTAGACATTTGACAGAGAACCGGGAGGCTTGGAGGCTGGACTCAGAGGTCGGAACTGCAGCCATGTGATTGGCTGAAAACGAGGGAGGCATCTGATTGGCTACAGAGAGTTCCTTGTTGAAAAAAATGCATTTGTGAATCTAGCAACGTCAGGAGAGTCTCAAAAATCCACACATAAATGCAGACAGTTTCACACACAAATGCAAACAAGCTCACAAATGAAAAGCGTCTTGTAAATTCAAGTTTAACAGTTTGTACATAAATGTAACAACATCCAAATACATTTTTGAAGAAAATTGCAAATCTTTTTTAAATTAATATATTTATGGATTTATATTACCTTTATTTAAAACAAGACATATTTGTGTGTGGATCAGAAATATGTTTGTGAAACTTATTTTTGTTTGTGGATTTATTTTACATTTATACATGCCGATATCCATTTGTGTGTGCATTGAAATGTATTTGTGAGAAGAGAGTAATTTATGTATAAATCACAAAATACATTTGTGAATCCTTCTCTGTGCATTCATTAATAATGAGACTGTTCTGACTCCATATAAAACAACAAAAAAAAATTCCCCAAATATTATTACTTTGAAAACATTGGCCAAAAATGGAATATCTTTTTTATTTGGGCTGCCTCTAGGACATTTTGGGTGGATTTTGTAGGACCGTTTTTTGCAGGACCTGGCAACCCTGCGCTGTTGCCCGAGGTGCTGAAATGCTCCGGAACAGATCTGGATCCACCATGGCCAAAAGACTTGTATGAATTCATGCATTATCATTCCACTTGAACATGTGTTTTTACAGAGTGGTGGAGGGATGACATGTTTGCCAACCCGGAAGTGAGCGTCGCCCTGGGTTAGAGCTTAGATCGGGCCCAGAAAATCAAGCCCGACCCGGCCCGAGCCGACACATTAACTGTAATTATGAGCCCGAGCCCAATTTCAACCCGACAATACATATGTAACTTTGTACACATTTGTTACTAGGCCAACTCTGCTAAATATATATGCAAGGGATAATGTATAGAACGCCGGTCTTTGTCGGGAAAACAAGCCCCGACAGGGCGAACAGTACACCGACGCGCAGCGAAGGTGTCGCCATGAAGGGGCTTATTTTCGATATGACCGGCAACGTTCTATACATTATCCCGCTTATAACACGGCTACTTGCCAAAACTTCACATGGTGTGTCTTTTTACAATTTATTCGTTATCAGCATTCGTAGTGTTGATCAGCAGTGAAATAATTTGTCCGCATAATTTGTCTGAAATAATTTGTCCGCAAAAAAAAACTATCTCGAAAAGACCGGAAAAGGGGCGTGACCTCCAACAGTACAGTCAATGTACATAAGACAGAGGTTAGTTTCTAGTCCCCATTTTTTGTGGGATGGAGGTGTACATTTGTGGCTTAAGGCGTGTAGACACAGCTGGCCTGTGGCCACGTTTTTGAAGCCTGGGGTCAAAAGGTCAAAAGGAGCCGGCACCACGCCGCTAATGTGTATTACTCACATCACTTTCTGTCATTATTAAAGAGAGGCCTGATTCTCAGATATGCATGTTGGATGGCTAGGGTGTAGGTCTTGGAAGAACTTCAGGCCAAAATCTTACATGCGAGCCGCTGGGAGTTGAAAACGAGTTGAAAACCCCATGCGTCGAAAAAAGAAGCAAAGGGTACCCTTTTGCGTCAGAAACTGAAGCCAAAGTCACTGACCGTTCGTCAAAAATCGACAAGTTTAACGGTGAATCGGTCATATAATAAAGATCATACACATTCACTAACTGGAGATTATGCAAGGAAAAAGTATATTTCTCGCTAGAAAAGTTATTAGAAACACGTTTAATGGTGTATCTGTTCTAAAATATTGCATTTCCCATTCAGATAATAAAGATTAATATAGGCTTCGTAACAATTTCACCAAATGCTAGGAGAACGTTTTGCCCCCTGTTGGTGCTATTCCTCCATTCATTTAGAATGGAGAAGAAAGCGTGTACTCCTCCCGCTTTGGTCAGGCAAAGCTTGACACTGAACACGCCTCGCGATGTGGACCAACGTATCTATTTCAGTCCCGATTTTTGATTTGCGTGTCCCGAGCTCAAATGTCCCGGTTTCCACCAACCACTATGAAACTTCCCCTTTTTGTCTCCGATTACATAGCCAACCTGGTCTTATAATAGCCAGATAACTCAAAAACACATAGAAAGAATAAAGCATCCAGCATATGATTTCAACAATGTATGAAACAGGAATGGTCGCACAGAGGAATGCTGATGGAAACCAGCGGACGAGCGCTGGGCGGAGACGTTCACGCATTTCAGAAGCAGGGAGATACCGCACAAAAATCTATTTCTAATTTGTCAGTTTGTCGTGTGTCTGCCTGGCACAAATGCTCCCGTTGAGCAGATATTTTCCATAATAAACAATACTACACACACACACACATACACACACACACATACATACACACACATAAGCACACACACACACACACACACACACACACACACACACACACACACACACACACACACACAC
>NC_044069.1:17825216-17945216 GCF_902167405.1 Gadus morhua
CATGCAGGATTGAACTGGGTGTTAGGCTGGTTCTAAGTAGGCAACATACATAAATGTGAGGTGCGTGTGAAATACATATATGGGTGAATGTGGTAGTTGTGTCTTAATGGAACGGCTCCGTCAAGTCTGCGACACTCATTAGCACCGGTGGGTGCGCCCCTCTGTGTATGTCATCCTAAAATGAGTAGTGGGTTTCATGTGAGTCATTTGCAAACATTTCGTGGGGTCCCCTCCCAGTGTGTGTTGTGGTTGTTAAGACAGCTGTGTCATTTGCAGCAATATATCAATCAGTGTGGATTTTGGTTTTTGGTTCATGGTCAAGCTGTCCAGAGGGTCTATCCTGAGAGGGCTTAATCCCAAGAGTGGTATATTGTTTTGGGTGCTGGTGCGGAATACCTGTCCCCTGTTGTGGGTTGTGGTTTTCAAGACGGGTGTGGGAACAAAACTAGATGGGAAGGATGAGAGTTAGAGTCTTTGAAGTGTTAAAAGGATAGGATTTATCTAATAGGCCTACGTCACTTGTGTACGGCCTGCTGGTGGGAGGAGCCCGTGAGAATCGCCCCGAACCGGGAACGATTCTCACGGACGGACTGCTGGTGAGCGAGCACCTCCAAGAACCGAGGCCCAAATAGTCCATCCGGAGCTAATGGACCCTCGACGAGGCTGGCCCGCTCTCGCTCTGGAACCGCAGTGTGAAAGAGCCATATGGCCCTCTGGATCATGGTGGCCCACGCCATATGCCGGCCGGCCGAAATGGCTACCGGCTGGCACAGCTGAAGGATGGCGCTGGAGAAGCGGGAAACCGTCAGCCATCTTGCAGCCTCCTCCGGGCCGTAAGCCTGCCTGCCAGCCAACAAGGAGGCCAGGGCAGAGGAGAGCAGGGCGAGGTTGTTGACCGCCGCCGCAGACTGCGAGGCACAGACGAACACCGTGTCCGTCAGACCGGCAATCTGCTTCTGGAGGCGGTCGGGGGGCAGCGGTTTCTCGTTAGGACGCCATCCGGTGCCCGTACAGAGAAGCGCTGCCAGGGAAGGCTCCAGGCGAGGGATACCCCTCACCTGAGTATCAGCCCACCCTTCCACGCTGGTGAAGTCAGTGAAGGCCCTCACCGGGGCCTTCAGAGTAGAGGGGTCCCCACCCGCAGCAGTGAAAAGGTGCTGAACCGGTGGGAACAGGGGGCACTGGGTAGCCCACCGGGAGGAAGATGGGGTGCGAAAACACTCTCCCTGCATGTCATCCGACATGGGGGCGAGTGGCGGGGCTGGCATAGGGATGCCCTTGATGGCCGCCGCCTCACTCATGATCCCGCCAAAGAGATCGGCCATCCGGCGCGGTCCCTCCCTCGGGACGATAGTGGCTTCGGTGGAAGCCCTGGAGCGGAAGAACTCGGACGCAGAGCCAGGAAAGACGTCGTCCAAGGAGGAGACGTCGTCAACCTCGAAGTGCTCGCCAGCGTCCTCGGCGTCCGGAACTCCGGCCCCGAAGATGTCGATGGCCTCAGCGAGATCCACCGACGGGGAGAAAAAGAGGTGCCTGGAGAGGAGCCCCTCTCCAGGCAGCACGCGGCAGGCAGCGCAGGAGGCGGTGGCAACCAAGGCAGCCGCAGCGTGTTCAGTGCCGAGGCACCTGAAAACACGCCCGGTGTCCATCACCCGGCGCCAGGGAAGCGGGACAGGAGCGCTCTCCAGTGGCCCTGAAAAGGGCCGTTGATCTGGTGCCTCGCCCACGCCGCTGCCACATGTCATCTTTTCGTTGGTAGTCATATCTCTTTGTTGATTCGTACAAATTGCTGAAAGAAAAGGGAGGATGGGCGGCGGTTTGCGCCGCTTTATATACACGGTGCCGTGGGAAATGTGGGCGGTGCCCACGTTGATTGGTGCATAGTTGAAATTTTTCAGTGCGCGCAAGCACGTGCACGGGACAAGCCCATAAGGCGAGGCCTAGACAGCGTAGCCTACATGAAATAGAACGCCCGGGGTGGCGCTGAAAAACTGCGACTTAAAAAGCTGAAGTCTCTTCAAAATGTTGGTGCCGGGGTCAACACCCTAGCAGGTGCTGCTGCGCCGGGAGACGAGCGAGTGGAGGCATATATGCTAAGTAACGTTAGCCTGGGGCTAGCTAGGCTACATTTTGAGACATGTCCAAAACAAAGTAGAAAACGTTTTTACATTGAATGTGATGTGACCTAATTAACTGCATAGTTGTGACAACATATTAGCCCAGAGTTGAAGGGCTGTGACTGTTGGTAGTTGTGGTTGATTTTGTTTAAATATGCCGAATTGTGATATTATGGGTTATTATTGTTCAGATGATTTAGCTAAAGCCTGCCACACACATAAAGATAATCGGGCTGATTTTGCCCCGATTTCCCCCCTTCCGATCACGGACAGACATCGCCCGATTATCTTAAGCTCTTAAGATTATTTTATAAGATTCTCTTGTAGTGTGTGGTGTGTTAAGAGTGAAATTCGGCCGACAGATCGGCTCCGAAATCAGTCGGCCGCCGATAATCGTAAGTATTGAACATGTTCAATATTTACGATTATCGGCGGAGAACGTTGTGGTGTCAAATCGTCTTGTGTGGGGGGGAAGCCGACAATCGGGAGTCTCCAACGTGACGTAATATTGAATTTAACCAATAAAGAGCGAGCTGACTGAACAGCGGAATTATAACGAGCTATCTCCATGGCTACGATATCCCTGAATACCACCAATATGGCGAAGACAGTTAAAGTTAAGGGATTTTTCAGTTAGGATTAATCCCAAAACCACCATCATGCAGTCGGTATCCAGCTGGTCCTCCATGAGTTTACACCGGTTTACACTCGCTCTTCTTCACTTCTTCTTGTAGTTAGTTCAATGACTATTTTTGGTGTGACTGCCCCCACAGGTCAGTCAGAGTACTACGTCAGATCACGTTTGTTCACGCGAGATTTCTTGCTTGAGGGACAAGATTCTAGTGCGTCTGAAGACAAATCTTTATGTGTGTGGTGTGCTGTGTTTGGAATATCGCAGGACACCACACACAATACGATCAAAACTGTTAATGTAATCTTAATGTGTGGGGTCTCTCACAGATAAAAAATCGGTTGAGATTTATAAAATCTTTATGTGTGTGGCAGGCTTAAGCTAGCTAACATCTGCTAACGTCAGCAGTCTCTTGTTGCCATAGCAACAGTAAACATTGAAGTGGACTAAGTAAGGAATAATCACCTCAAGGCAGGGCAATAAACAGTTTGATATGCCCGGCTCGTGGACGATATGCCTGGCCCGGCTCGTAACCTTCCACGAGCCGGGCATATCAAACTGTTTATTGCCCTGCCTTGAGGTGATTATTCTGTTTATTCTACTTCTCGCCGGCCAACATAATAAAACATTTCAAATACTTTAATAATTAGCCTTTTTCTTATTTGTATTGCATGCTTATTAAATGTATACTCTGTTTAAGTTCATCTCCCTCGAAAAGTAGTTCCCTTAGAACTACGGTGAATAACGTTAGCTCAGCTGTAGGTAAATCGTTTCTATAGCAACCACACAAGGCTGCAACTAATCACTAGTTTAATAACGTAGTTGTTACATTGTATCTCGCTTGCAAAACTATGTATCGACTGACCCTCTGATAGAATTCCGACACATTTTTGAAACTTTTTTAAACAAAGGATTTTATTTTTACAATGGACCTCATGTTTGAAATGTATGTGATAGAAAACGGTACAAGCGGCGTATTGATCTACTGTGCTCAGTCAGCAGCAAGTAGAACCGACAAGTCAGCGGGCAATATGCCGGATTAATGCACCCCTCCCAGCCGATCAGAATCGAGCATTCTTAAATGAAGTAGAATAATGAGCTGTAAATAGAGATGCAGAATCAAGCTGTATTGTAAATACAGATCAGATACTTTGATGCATTTTAACACACTACAAGTAAACCTATAGGAAATAATTAGTTTAATTTGCAATAATTGCCATTGAATTTATTGTAATCTTTCAATTCATTTATTCTTTACTGAGGTGATGACTATTGCATGTGGTGAGAGGAATGCAATATGTGTATTTTTAAAGGTTTATGTGAAGAAACATACTATATGTGTGATAAAATGACAATTGGTAATTCATAAATGTCTCATATATTCTCTGCTACCATCATCTCCTGTCAAACAGGTTTTCCTGACCTGCTAGAAGTTCTTATGATGCGAGAGAGAGAGAGAGAGAGAGAGAGAGAGAGAGAGAGAGAGAGAGAGAGAGAGAGAGAGAGAGAGAGAGAGAGAGAGAGAGAGAGAGAGAGAGAGAGAGAGAGAGAGAGAGAGAGCTTCTTCTTGACTTTGTGATTTTATTATGCAACTTGTTTTTTCTCAGATTGAAACAAAAAGTTTGATTATGATTATTTCCTGGTTGAAGATTTGCATATTGATGTTAATTTCAAACATCTGCATATCTTTTAAGTTCAATAAACAGTTATGCAGGTATAGGCCTTAGGGCTCTTTTGAGACTTAAGTCATCCTTCATGACAGATACATGACAGCGTGCCATAACGGTGGTGGCCCTCCATCGTGATGTCTTTCAGCCATCACGACGGACGATTACATCGGCACAACCCTAGTAGGCAGTGTATTTTTTTGTTTTGTTCCATTACCTCTAACCCCCGTTTTAGGTCACCGGATCCACCCCCCCTCTGCATACTAATTAAGCACTGCATAGAAATAGCTACTCTTCTTGGCTAGCCAAAGTGTAAATCACTCCTGCTTCAAAACATCCATGAGCATGCCATCTGATTCATCCTCCGTCTTTGGAAAAACATTAACGTTAACCAGGTCTACGTATATTTCAGAACATTCCATTTGCATTACGTGTGTATAAGGTTGTGTAGAGAGCAGAATCAGAATGTAAATCTCTAAAGTTAAAATACAATAATGAGTTATGGTAGGTTAAGTTACCTATAACACCAAGTCTAATCCTGCATGAAATCCATGTGGTCAATTGAAATGGGGCCATTATCAAACCTGTGGACAATCCCATGTAGGGTTCGTTTTTCAGCCCATTGGTTTGTTGGTCTGAAACTGTAAAGAATGTTCAGCAAAGGTTTCAAATCCGCATTCGGTTGAGTGGCCACCTCTAGAAATATACTTATTCAAATGCCCTTCTGAATGCGTCATCGCTGTACTTATTTCCCCAAAAAGTATAACCACAGTATCATGCTTTGCACAAGCGTGAAGCATGTTGTATACCAACCAGCTCCCGGCCTACTTGAGCCTGCCATTTGCTACCATTCCACCTGGGGTGCCACATTGTGTATATCCTAACAAAAGAGAGAGAGAGCCTTGTGAAACGGTGTTTCAGTGTTGTGGTAGGCCTCCCCTTGCTGGGAAGTGGGAACTGATGAGGTGATTGTTGGAACCGGACATGCTGATTGGCAGATGCGGCATGATGAAAGTGGAGGATTGACTGGCATATGACAAAGAGTCAACAATTCAAACAGTTGCATGATCATTGCTAATGAAATGTATTATTTTGTTTTATTTATTGAATAAGATTGCACTTTCAAATCTCTGGTGTGTCCTGTGTGTGTGTGTGTGTGTGTGTGTGTGTGTGTGTGTGTGTGTGTGTGTGTGTGTGTGTGTGTGTGTGTGTGTGTGTGTTGGCAGCGGGTAGTGGGGCTCCGGCGGGAGACAATCGCGGGCAACATTCCCTTCTCCTCCATGTCGCGGTTCAAGTACTTCCGGGAGTCGAAGCCAAAGTTCCTTTCCCCCAATTCCTTCTCAACCATGGCTGAGATAACCACCACTGCGAGTCTTGATGTGGAAATACCAGAGACGACAGAGAACCTGACGTGTTATGTGCCATATCACCAACAGCATACCGGTTATTCAAATAACAAAGAAGTGTACAACCCTTGCGTTAAAGTGTATATTCACACACACACACACACACACACACACACACACACACACACACACACACACACACACACACACACACACACACACACACACACACACACACACACACACACACACACGTGGCGCTCGCACGGTCGTAGCTCTGGGCGGGCAAAGCAGAGAAAGGGGAGGTAACATGTCGGGGAAAATTCCAAATCGGAATTTACTAACGGCATTTCTAGCTACTGGGGGACCATAGGCAGGCTAGAGGAACTCATATTAATGATAGAAAACCAAATAAAGTGAAATGTTCATGCCATGGGGCCTAGTGATTGCATCAGATTTAAAATCCACTATTATGCAGTTAGGTTGTAGCCTGGCCCTACCAGACTCTCGTAGGCCTACTTCGTTTAATTTGAGTCTGGCCTCTCTCCATTGACCAATGATAACTCACTTGAAGGCGGGTGTCTGTTGGAGTTTAAAACTATTGGATCTGCCCAGTGCCACTCTGGATCTGCCGTAACAAATCGCTAACGTTTGACTACAACCCAAACTAGCGTACGACCTCAACGTCATTAGCTGCGTTTCCATCCCCCTGATTTTATGCGAATTTTGAGGTATTGAATCAGTAAACGGTGATGGAGACAACAAAATTCGCATAAAAATCCTCTAATTCGCAAAAAAGTTTATCCGCTTTTTTCAGCTCCCAGCAAGGGGAGGCCTACCACAACACTGAAATACTCAAAAACCACCTCACAACTTGAGGTGTTTTTTTTAGCGAACATTGAACACACAGGACTGACAACGTCCTTCCGATTTCCACATAACGACCGGCCATAGCAACCCTGCCGACATCAACTTGTAGCGTCAATATATATATATTTTTAAGCGTTTGTATATATAGACATTCTATATCATATATATATATGATATAGGATGTCAATGTTTGCATATCCTTTAATTATACCGTGTCCATTAATCCCTGATATATGGACACCTACTAAGTAATTCCAGTCAAGTTGTCTGTTCAAAACGAGAGCTGGTACATTGTGGAAAATGCATTAAACTGTAATCAGAAAATGCAGTTATATACTACAGACCCTGGAGTATCTGTGGTATAAAGGCTGCGAGACGAATTTCGAATTATAAATATGTACAATGTATCATTTAAATACGTCCATGGAACAGATGGCCAATGTGAATAATATATACGTGTGGATATATATATATAGTTTTACCGCTGAAGAGGTAAAACTTTTCCATGCTCTCATCGAAGAAGAAAAAAACATTACAGCTATTTTAGATGGAAAACAACGCAATTCCACTATCAGGACCTAAGAGAGGATGTTATCAAAAGGATACGACCAGCCCTGGAATGTGTGTAGTTTTCCGCTCCAACCACTTGATGGAAACGCACCTAATTCAAATTTCTTTTTTGCAAACTTTCGAAAGATTCACATCACCTTTTAGATGGAAACGGGACTATTGTTCTCATCCACTAGTACGGCGGGCGGAGCCAGGTCAGTAAGGCAGTGCTTCTGTTGAAATTACATATATTACAAATGGCTCTCCATACAAATATGGAGAGCCATTTGTAATATATTCAGACAGTCCAGCTAACATGATTATTATTTTATGTTTTATTATTATTATTATTATTATTATTATTATTATTATTAGGTAGCACACAATCTATAAATGATTCCATGGTAAACCAGTTATTGCTTAAGTTATGTTTTCTAGCTTCTTGTCATTTGATGGTATTTTTACCATCGCTTTGGTGCCCCTAAGCCCCGCATATGTGCCTACCCGCTTTTTGCGCCACTGTTTACTAACACCTCTACGTTCAACACAGTGGAGCGATCCCATCGTGTTTTGGGGAGAGTGGTAAGTAAACGTGGTATAATTGGGTTTGTGACGACATGACATAGATTACTATGTTGCCAATCATACAAGACGTATAACAACATTTAAAAATAAATAACATGGTGTTTTATTTGAAGGGTGTACACTTGTAGTAACAGGTTGCCGTCCCCAGGGGGCAGCGCCGTGCTCAATAGAGCCCTCGATGTGTGATTGAGGTGAAGGGATTAGAGAGTAGGCCTAGTGCTGTAATCCCTGACCCAGAGATGAGAGCTGCCGGTGCCTGGGAGATTCAAAACAAGCACGTTGTCCGTGTACTGGCTTTAAGATTACTATTATACTGCATCATTTCAATAATTTTTCATATATAAATGAGGGAAGTCAAAGTCAAATTGTTTTTTTTATGAAATGCCCAGTAGGCCTAGTCATTTTTTGGACATGGCAGCAACAACTTCGTAGTATATTACAACGTAGTTGGATATTATTCTATTATTAGTAGTATATTGCTCTATTAGAATTTACATCATTTACATCATTTTTACAAACAGAGCCTTAAAAAAGGGAAAAACATAAACCAAATATTATATAACAGTAAACAAATACAAAGTATGTCTTTTTGTGGCTGATCTGCGTTGATTGTGCAGCTTGGATTTCCAGACAGCCGTCCAGGATGAGGATAGGAATCCTATATAGTATATATGAATACGATTGTATTGGTTTTGACTTGTGTTGGGATGTTTATCCACAGAGGTGTACTTTCATGCTTTTAAGTGTAGGAGTCTGAAAGTCAGAGACAGGGAATTAGCCGTGTCCACTTTCTGACACGTGTGTCCTAAGCCTGGCACATAAGAGAGAGGGAGAGAGAGGTGAGTCTATTAAATATAGCACAGGGCAGCAAGGCAGATCAACTCACAGACCGAGCTTCTCTGAGCAGAACACACTTTTGGTAAGCATTTCTATTCCCTTAAACCAAGACTTGGTCACTATTCTGTAAACTGATGATGATGTAACTAGCTTTACTTTGATTGCGTTTAGGACTTTTATGAGTTCCGGTAAGCCGCAGAAGCCAGTGCTGACAGGCCAGAGGTTCAAGACCAGAAAGAGGGGTGAATAGACGTCTAGAATGCATTTAAACCGAACTGCTGATTCTGCTGCTGGGAATATTTCTGGGAATATTTTAAACATCTAATATGGTGTGGTTGTGGAATTTAATAACACAAAGATGTGTGCGTTGCACGCGTTCTCTTGACACATTGATCACACAATGGCTGATGTAGAGCTTACCCTCACATGATCCTGTTCCTAGAATACAGTTGACACACTATGCTATGTCAAGGATGCTGTCCGCGCTCGCCAAAGGTATAAGTAGCTAGCCAGCACAGCATCACCTACTTGGACTCCTGTTGCATAGAGAGAATAGGAAGTAGAATAAGTCTCTGCTGTATCTACATACAGATGTGGCGCAAGAAAATATCCATGAAGGTTACATAAGCTACCCCACGGAAAGTCTCAAAGGCAAAAATCTCTTTTAAAACACAAGGCATACATACATACACAGAAATCATAAGTTTGTGATATAAATCTAGAATTCATTTTTAGTCTTAACTGTACTTTACTCATGGCTTTGTATTTTTTAATTGTTTGCATGAGTATCTTAGAAGAAAACAGAATGGCGTCAGCCCCAGCTCCAATGGGTCAAATGCTCTTATAACTGCAGCTAGTGATGATCAAATGCTCTAGTGCTGCAGCTAGTGATGGTCAAATGCTCTAGTGCTGCAGCTAGTGATGGTCAAATGCTCTAGTGCTGCAGCTAGTGATGGTCAAATGCTCTAGTGCTGCAGCTAGTGAGGGTCAAATGCAGGGAACTCCTAGTGCTGGCTACTTGGTGTAGTTGTTAAATCTAGATAATACTGATTATTCTCCTACTTCGTATTCTTCCAGATGAAAAGGAGAAATTTGAGCCGACCCTTTTCAGAGATACTATTGTCCAGGGCCTCAACGAAGCTGGCACGGACCTGGAGGCCGTGGCCCGGTTCCTGGACGTGTCCGGGTCACGGCTGGACTACCGGCGTTATGCCGACACTCTGTTTGATGTCCTCATCGCAGGGAGCATGCTGGGTGAGTGGCGCCATGGCCGGGATTTAATATAACCATGTTCAGACAAACGGCAAACTCTTTGCTTTCATGCACTGTAATTAATGTGCTTTGTTTTGCTGGACAGACGACAAAACCTGAAACAAATGTTTTGATTAGTAAGGATTGACAAAGATAGATAGATGATAGATAATTGGACACATGTTTTGTACCTTTCTTCATTGAAGAGGTTCAATAGGTAGGCCTATTCCTCAGATTAAGCCATAGCCACAAGCAAATCTAGAATCCTATTGTAATGAGTCTACATCTATGCAGATAAAGTAACTCCTAAATGAAGGGACTATTATAGTGAAGGAAAGCCTTGCACCCTGGCTTCCCCTCCTGTTACGCTATAGTCTGTATCCGGTCGGCACTGGGACAGATCAGGGTTGTGCAGGCAACCCTCTACAAGGACAAAGAGATCCCGGCTGGCTTAGTACGATTAACACCGTAAGTCCCCATTACATCCAGATCCCTGTCTCACAGCAGGGTGAGTGGCTTTTGTCATTAAACTGATTCGTTCCAGTAGGCATTTCCCCTGGAGTGTGGCCTTTTCATTTGAGGATACATTTTCATTGAAAATTAGAGCTTTTAATGTCCACTGCAGTAGTTATGGCACTAAGGATATGTTTAAAGAATAACCTGTCTTTGAGTAGCTATAGGGTAAAAGCTGTTCAATATTTAGTTAGTTTCCTATCTTTCTTGGCTATCTTCCTGTAACCCAAGGAAGCACGATCAAGGACACAGGAAGACCATAAGTAAACGTCCAGCCCAGAGAGAGATCTACGAGGGATGAGTGAGCTCTGCTTAGTGTAGGGGTGCAACTAAAACAAGGCACATTTATTCCTTCCATTGAACCACATATAAACGATATCTGGATAGCATGGTGTAGTATACCCCCCTCCCTCCCCAGTTCTCATCCTCATTGACAGTGTCCTTGGCTTCTTCAAAGGCGCTTTGAAAATCCAATTTATTATAATTTGTTCTTCTAATAATTAATCTAATCTTTAAAGGGGTCATAATAGGCGTTGTATTTTTGTGGTAAATAAATTTGTCATAATACGTTTTCATTGCTGCAGAACTACTCTATGCCTTTTGTCAGAAATGCTCAGCTTTCGCTCCTGTATCTTTAAGGCATCCCCTCCCAAAAGGCCCAGTCTGATTGGTCAGCTGGCCCTCTCTGTTATGATTGGTGAAATGCTAAGCAAGCGTGTCGCCATCTCACGCCCCCTGTAAACACAGCAGTAAACATTGCCGGGATCAATGGCTTTGGTTCAGCCCTAATCTGTTATCATCAATTCAGGCTAAACAAACAGTATTGCTGTAATCTTTCCTCAGTTCGCCCACAGTCTAAGGATTGTCACCTTCATGCCATCAGGTTTCCCTGATGACATGTCCTTTTGTCCTTTCCAGCCTCTGGAGAAGTGCCCTGACTGAACACAAGAAGCAGCGTTCCAACTGTTCAACTGTTCCCTGCTCCTGACTTTACATCCTCCTCTCATAGTATTCATTCTTCCTGGGGGGGTGCTCAGATGCCCTTTATTCAGGCCTCTGTCAATCTGGTGCATCGCATTTGGGTATGAGGGTCGGTCCTTTGGTCCCTTTTCCCCAATCTGACCACAGATCTTGAATTCTCTCCTGATTGTAACTTCCGGAAGCCTGTTGACAGCTGTAGGCAACACATTGTGTGGAGCTGAAGCTTGGCTTGAATGTTTACTGTTCACTCAGTCTCCTAAATTCCTCCTGCATTGCTTGACTTTTTAGCTGGAGCAATCAGTATCGTTTTGCTGAACTCAGTTCTTCAGCTGTTGTGCTGTGTTTTGTGAGCTTTACTCACTGTTACCATTAATTAATCTACTAAAACATGACAGTTGTCTTTGCAAATCCATATATATCAGATTAAAAAATGTACAAAATAATAAACCGAACAATAACTATTATATATGAGAATATAGCACGTACATGGGGCTTGTCCAGTGGCTGTTAATATGCCATCAATATGCCCACCTTTGACACAAACGTACAGGTTGCAAAGCTACAGCAACGAACTGCGCTTCAAGAATGAAATTCGTTCCTCATAAAATTAGTCCTTAAATGAGAGAACGGTCAAAATAAATTTTAACCACTGATTCCTCCTGTCGTCGTCCTCTGATACTCCATACAAAGGGGATTTCTCTCGCACTGCTTCTTGACCTTGGGCTACCAGAACCGGACTCCACCGACCAGTGCCCCCACTAGCCTCCTTTTAGGGGGGCCATGGCGCCCACAAGGCGCGACATTTGCACCTCCATGATTTCTTGATATTAAATCGCGGAAGTAAAAGCTGACTGCAAGCAAGCTGTTCAGGCCTTCCAGGAGAGGGGTCTTCTGTGGGGAAGGGGACTCCCCCTGGGCTGGACTTTGTGCTTGGTAGCTTAACAGACCTTGTCCTTGGATAAAAAAAAATACTATATAACACACTAATCATAGGGAAAGACTGAAAAAAGCAATATATAACTCCTTTTATGTTACCAGATCGACTGCATACCAGCCCTGTATAAATAACCAAAAAAACAAAACCATTTTGTCCCGGAATAAATCCATGCATCAAAAAACAGTCTATACAGTGTGAATAGACTTACACTAATAAAGTGATAGGCTGTGAGGACATGACTCCTGCTTTCATCCCTCACAGCCCCAGGAGGGACCCGCATCCATGAGGCCGACCAGAACAAGGTGACGGCCCACTGCGTCTTCACCAGTGAAGAGAAGCATTCCTCCATACGCCTCCACGCTCAGGCAGGTCTACTCTGCTCCAGATCACTCTCCTAGAAGGCTCCAACGCATGTTTATGACCAAAAAACACCTGCTTATTTTATTGTGCACATTCAACTGAAAAAGGCCCCAAACCTTATGTCTTGAGCTTGATGTTCCTGCCGTTTCTCACAGGTTTTCCATAAGCTCATAAGGAGATACAAATACCTGGAGAAGGCCTTTGAAGAGGAAATTAAGAAGGTAAGCCTACAGCAAGTTGTGACGTTATTTGCAAGGATTACAAATATGCAATAGAGTTGGACGTACGGTTCATTCTGGCATATAGTGGGTAGGTCAACATCAGGTGTTTTTTGGATCACTTGATGATTTACAGTTTATTAAGTATTCAGATGATTCAGTCTGCTAACTCTAAACAAGGTGAAGACACTGTATAAACCCATTTCACATAGGGTCTCATTATAGGACTACACAGGCCCTGGTGCTAGAGTACAGACCCCTCATTTGTGTAAATAGCGACACCTGTTGTTAGATTTCAGCTTATTTCTAAACTGTTCGGACAGACTCTGCGTTGTGTATTTTCAGTCGTAGTAGTAATTCTTGAAGTCGAAATCAAAGCAGCTTGACAACGTCAACGTCAACGTTTGTCCTACGTTGACATCGCTGTGAAAAGGTTCTAGAAAGGCAAGGTAAGAGGTGTCCTAACATCCTCTTGTGCGTTGCGTCTGTGGAGCTGTTGCTCTTCCTCAAAGCCTTCACAGAGTCTGAGCAGAACAAGCTAGCCATGTTGACGGGGGTGCTGTTGGCCAACAATGATCTCCCCCCGCCCATCCTTGTTGGCTTGTTCAGCGAGGGAATCGTCAAAGAAGGTTAGCGCACCCATACACCACGTACATACACCACACATGCCCCGACGCACGCACACACGCACACAGACACGCAAACGTAAACACACACATACACACAGCTCATTATCTTTGGTGCTGGTAATACTCTGCAGGGATCTCAGCATGCTTCGCTGTGAAGATGTTCAAGGCGTGGATAGCAGAGAAAGACGCCAACTCGGTGACCATGGCCTTGAGGAAGTCCAGCCTGGACAAGAGGCTCCTGGTGAGGGTTACCCTCTAACGCCCCGCCTGCATGGCCTCATCAAGCCACCGCTGGTCCAAGGCCACGCTGGACATCAGCGGCCATCCATGTTTAGTTGTGTCGAGAGCATCTTTAATTTTGTCTGGCCACAAAATACAACAGTAAATAGATTTTATACATAAAAATCACTTGCTTTGTACCAGGTGATTTTTTTTTAACTTTTGTTTTGCAGTACACACAATGAATTAACATATAATCAAGAAAACTTAAAGGTGCAGCCGTCCATCCCATGATGGGGCCCCTTAATATGATTAATATAATATAATATATCCATATAATAATATAGATAAATAATAATCTATTTCATGATGAGCGAAACAACGTTTTGACCCATTCTCACCAGGAGCTTTTCCCGGCCAACAAGCAGAGCGTGGAGCACTTCTCCAGGTACTTTGACCAGGCGGGGCTCAGCGAGCTGTCCGAGTTCCTCCGCACGCAGCGCTGCCTGGGCACGCGCAAGCAGCTGCAGAAGGAGCTGCAGGAGAAGCTTTCCCAGGACTGCCCCATCCCAGAGGTAACCGGAAGGTTGCTGGTTAGATCCCCAGCTCCTCCTAGATGAGTGCTGAGGCGTCCCTGAGTAAGACCCCTCACCCTGACTGCTCCTGACGAGCTGGCTGTCACCCTCTGTGGTTGACTCCACCATCGGTGGGTGAATTTGTGAATGAATGGTACTTAATAAGTCACTCTGAATAAAAAGTGCATGCTAAATGTCCTACATTTAAAATGTAAACACACAGAAAACCATGAACAGAGTGGTACCGCCTCCTTCTAACCATGAACACACACAAAACCATGAACAGAGTGGTACCGCCTCCTTCTAACCATGAACACACAAAACCATGAACAGAGTGGTACCGCCTCCTTCTAACCATGAACACACAAAACCATGAACAGAGTGGTACCGCCTCCTTCTAACCATGAACACACACAAAACCATGAACAGAGGGGTACCGCCTCCTTCTAACCATGAACACACACAAAACCATGAACAGAGGGGTACCGCCTCCTTCTAACCATGAACACACACAAAACCATGAACAGAGGGGTACCGCCTCCTTCTAACCAGGAGCTCCATTGTCACAGTAGGGGGGGGTGGGGGGGGGGGTCATGTTAGAACCTCTGTGTCGTTGTGGTTCATGGTTCGCTGTGTTTTTAAGTGTCTGTTTGCGCTGGGCTTTTGCGTGTGGTGTGGTTGGCCGTCCCTCTAGATCGTGGTGTACGTGAAGGAGGAGATGAAGAGGAACGGGCTGCTGGAGCCGGCCGTGATAGGCCTGCTCTGGGCCTGTCTGATGAACGCCGTGGAGTGGAACAAGAAGGAGGAGCTGCTCACGGAGCAGGCGCTCAAACACCTGAAGGTAGGCCCGAGGAAAGGCATCACCAACGCCATTGTTTTCATTATCGATCCAAGACCATACCTGGCCACTCACACATTCAAAATGTGTGTGTGTGTGTGTGTGTGTGTGTGTGTGTGTGTGTGTGTGTGTGTGTGTGTGTGTGTGTGTGTGTGTGTGTGTGTGTGTGTCAGCACTATGCCCCCCTGCTGGCAGTGTTTAGTACTCAGGGCCAGTCAGAGTGGGTGCTGCTGCTCAAGGTGCAGGACTTCTGCTACGACAACATCAACTTCATGAAGGCCTTCGCCAAGATAGTCGTGCTCTTCTACAAAGGTACGCACCTTAACATTTGATGTTATTGATCACGGACTAATGCTAGAGAAGCTTTCTTGCTAGGGTTTCTCATCCGCTGCGGTGACCTGGATAGAGCTAGATCACAGAGAGGTTTTTTTAATAGTGGTCTCTCTATTACTAAACAAGGAATACCATAAGGGAGCTGCCTTGGGCCGCTACTGTTCACAATCTTTACAAATGACATACCATTGGTCTTGAACAGGGCCAATGTGTCCATGTCTGCTGACGACATAACATTATATATGTCAGCTACCACTGTGGAAGATTTGTCTGCAACTGAAAAAAGATTTACAACTAGTATCAGACTTGGTCAAGAATAACAGAATGGTCTTAAATATCTCAAAGACAAAAATGCTTTGTATTAGGCTCACAATATATGTTACGACTAAATCCCAAACTCAATTATCAATGAAAGGGATACAAATTGAACAGGTGAAAGAAACAAAGCTGCTTGGTGTCACAGTGGACATTCATCTGTCATGGTCTAGTCACATAAACAACATAACCAAGAACATGGGGATCGATCTCCTGATCGATAATCAGGAGATGGGCTGGGTTCTTAACATCAACCTCTGTGGTCCAGGTTATCCAGGCACTGGTTCTGTGCCATCTTGACAATTGTCCCGCTACGTGGTCGAGTGCAGCAAAAAAGGACTTCAGGAAACTACAATTAGTCCAAAATAGAGCAGCGTGCCTGGCACGTCAATGTAGAAATAGTTCTAACACTTTACACATGTATAAATGCCTATCTTGGCTCATGGTAGAACAAAGACTACTATTTAGTCTCACTTTATTTTTTAGGAGCATTTGTGTTAGCAACAAACCTAATGGTTTGTACAAATTAATTCATTACACCAGTATTAACTACTCTAACAGGCAGGTGGTAATGGAATAGTTTTACAGTGCCCATGTCTAAATCTAATGCAATGAATAAAACAGTGTGTACAGAGCTATGTCAATATGGAACTCTTTACCTCACACAATCATATAAATTAAGGTTAGAATGCGCTTTAATAAAAACAGCTTAAAATCCATTTTAATAATTTACAATAGCTTGTTTAGACTTGTCCATATAGGTCATTGTGTGCAGATTATGTGATGTTATTGGAGTGGTGCTATGAAACATTATACTTGCTACTTAATAATACATATGCATGATGTCTTTCTTTTCCCTCTCTATGATTTCATAATTCTACATTATTTTTGTTTTTTTGTTTTATTTTTTTGTTATCTGTTCTCTTTTCTTTATCAACCTGTTGTCGTGAACTGTTTATTTATTGTATATTTTTCTTCTTAAATGTGGACCCCAGGAAGAGTAGCTGTTGCCTGGTGTAATGGCTAATGGGGATCCTAATAAACTAAACTAAACCTCTCTCTCATTTTCTGTCTCTCTTCCTCTCCTCCTCCTCTCTCTCTCTCTCTCTCTCTCTCTCTCTCTCTCTCTCTCTCTCTCTCTCCCTCTCCCTCTCCTCCTTCTCTCTGTCTCTCTCTCTCTTTCTCTCTGTTTCTGTCTCTGTCTCTCTCCCTCTCCTCCTCTGACTTTCTCTCTGTCTGTCTCGCTCCCTCTCTCGCTTTCTCGCGCCCTCTTTGTCTGTCTGTCTGTTTGTCTGTCTGTCTGTCTGTCTGTCTGTCTGTCTGTCTGTCTGTCTGTCTGTCTGTCTGTCTGTCTGTCTGTCTGTCTGTCTGTCTGTCTGTCTGTCTGTCTTTCTGTCTGTCTGTCTGTCTGTCTGTCTGTCTGTCTGTCTGTCTGTCTGTCTGTCTGTCTGTCTGTCTCTATGTCTCTCCTCCTCTCACTGTCTCTCGCTCTCTTTCTCTCTCCCCCTTAAGTTATTTCAATGCTCAGTAATTGTTGGTTATAATTCAGGTGCCAACAGATTGGTTCTCCTTTTCTTGTGTGTGTGTCTAAGTGGGTGTGTTTAAGTCCTCACCCTCACCCTCACGACTTTCCATCTCCCCATCTCTCCCATCCCAGCCGATGTCCTGAGTGAGGAAGCCATTCTGAAGTGGTACAAAGATGGCCACTCGTCAAAAGGAAAAAGCATCTTCTTGGAACAGATGAGGAAGTTTGTTGAGTGGCTGCAGAATGCGGAAGAAGGTAACACCTCTTAATCTCTTTTGAGATCCGTTTTGTGAATTAGAAGTGTAATTCCTACTACTACCAGATGGTGTCGCTGTTAACTCTTGTTGACCCTCTCTCTGCTGAACACAGAATCGGACTCTGAAGGGGAGGAGGCCAAGTGACAGAACATGGCACCCAGGCGTTGGTTCCAATATGGTCTATGAAGCCAGCTGGCCTGTGGATTTCATATCGCACGCACACACACACACACACACACACACACACACACACACACACACACACACACACACACACACACACACACACACACACACACACACACACACACACACACACACACACACACACACACACACACACACACACACACATGCACACACACCATTTATATAGCAGACAAATTCGTCAATAGCAAATTTTCAGACTTATTTTCAGGCATACATAATTACCCAACATCCTAACAACTATGAGATACGTTTGAAATATGCCAAATGCTTTGAAAGAATAAAGTGTATCCATGCCCTTCTCTTATTTTCAATGTGTGGTTGAAAATATTTCACAAAATAATATATTCATTCAATGTTTGGATTGGATTGATAAAACTTAAATGTAAAAGTACCAACCATCATATTGGCCTGCTATCTTGCTATGCATTTTTTGTACTTTTGAAAATGTCAGAATGAATTAAGTGAATCAACCTCCAACCTTGATGTGTTCCCTAGTTCTGAAATAAAGCAAAGAGATCCTATTGAGAGCATCATGACTTAATTGTGCACACTGAGCTTCTCCATATTTATCTGTAACGTAACCCCGGTAACAATCCAGTGCATCTTGGGCTTTGCGTCACGGTGATGATGACTGACCCATAAGGGACCATGAATTATAAATCACCTTCAGACAGGCATGGGGAAAACACAAAAATGGAGATCCGCAATATGTTGATTAACCATGGCTTTGCATCGATATGAGTTGGCATGCAAATATAATAAAGTGATATCCTAAAAGATAAGAATATAGAGCGTCATGACATTGGTACATGTGGGATGGAGATTTGTCTAATTCAGAGGGTTACCCTGTTTGGCCTTGGTTCCGGACCACTGGATTGGTCCTGGTGTAATGGTCTCTGGTGAATCAGGCCTGGGGTCCACCCAGGCTCAGATCTTCCTGTATCTCACTGAGAGGTTCTGTACCAGGAGTCAAAGTAAAGGTGAAAACCCTTTGGGTGTGTGACCGATTGACCATGACACACACGCGCGCACACACGCACACACTCACACATGGTGTGTTCACTGGCATTGAAGATCCTCAGTTCCTTGAGGAAATAAAGTCGCAACATTGCCCTTTAGGAATGTAGTCTAACTGATAGGCTGATAAATCAGCTTACTGTCTATGATAATATTTAAAGTGAATAACCTGTTCCACTTGCTGTCCCTTAATGGTAGCTGGCTTTAAGACAGCTAACACGTATCACGTTCTAAACATCAGTCTTTGCGATTAGAATTACCTTAAATAAAAGTCAGAGAAAAGATATTCCCTGAAAGATGTGGTTGGTTAATGGTATTCAGGAGTCAGGAATAGAGAAGTGCCGCCACTGCGCCTCCCATTCAGCGCTCCACTAACCGATGGAAGCGCGCCGCCGCCGCCGCCGAGCTCAACGTACCCGCGCCTGCGTCACATGCTCGCGAGGCCAGCGCCACATTCTCCCTCCTTTCCTTTTCAGACCTGATAGGGTGAATCTCCCGACCAAGCGAGCACTGTTTTAGCCTTTAGATCAGACAGCTGTTACTATTTGTTAGTTTTTCTCCACTAATCCGAGTCCCTTTCGCGTGAATCCGGTCCGCCGGACCCGGGACCAGACAGACACCATGGGCTGCGCCGGGTTCACCTGCTCCAAACACTCCCTGGGGGCGCTCAACATCCTCTACGTGGTGAGGCTGCCCGCTACTTTGTACCATATGGTGGATGTTTCAATGGCATAGGACGATACGTGTGGCTCCAGACTATACGGGTTATGGTTTCATTCCGTGTCTGGTATTAGGTGTATGGTTTTGGATGCATAAGGCGGTAAGGCGGCTGTAAACAACAGGGAGAGGAGGACGCACCGCCTCATCCATAATGAAGGATGCTCCCCTCTGGAACCTGATGCGGCGGCGTGTGTTACCGTACAGTGGAGACTCATCTCCTGCACGTTGTCACAGTGAGGTGGTCGGCTGCGGCATCGGTCCTCTTAAGTGCAATTTCCTTTTTGCTTTCTCAGGAAAGAAAATGGGAATAACGTCCGTCCTTTGTCTGAGCTTTGCCCAGCCTTCCTCCTCGGTTCTACGGGAAATACTAATAGGCTTGGAACAACCCGCGTGTAGGGCAGAATGAGAGGCACTTAAATGTGTCAGTAGATGGTCTATTAGCCTAGAATTGATGTTGTAAAAAAAATTGAATTCAATAACTGAGTCTTACATGAAGGTAGTTGGAAAGGGAATTTGGTGTTGTGTTTGGTCATTATTCCCAACACATCTCTTAGATAAGATGTATTGCCTTGCTATAGATAGCCTGACTATAGATCGCAACCTATGACAAGATATATTAATGAACATTATGTCCCAGGCAAACATACATTAGCCTATGTATAACTTCTCTAATTCTATAACACTATTTTAACTATCTGGTTAGATGCTTAACTGCATTGTGTTGCACAACGATAACAAAGTAGAATATAACGCTATTTATGGTTCCGTGTGAAGATCCTCATTGGACTGTTGGACTCTGAGGGTTCAAACCTCAGCAGCTGTACACAAGATAACCCGCCTGTCCTTCGACCTGCTCCTACTGGCCCGTGTCTGACCCCGCCACGCTGCTGTTGTGTGTGTTCAGATGGTGAGCCTGCTGATGATCGGGATCGCCGCGTGGGGGAAGTGGTTCGGCCTGGTGTCCAGCTTCCAGGTGGTGGGCGGCGTCATCGGGGTGGGGGTCTTCCTGTTCTTCGTGGCCCTGGCCGGCCTCATCGGCGCCATGAAGCATCACCAAGTCCTCCTCTTCTTCGTATCCTTCCGCCGGGCCAGACCCCCTGAAACCCCCCCCCCGATCTCACCCGGCCAAGCGCTGAAAACCGGAGGATTGTCTGATATATTTGCACATATGTTCTTAGCTTGAGTTGTAGCTCTGGTTATAGCATGTCCCTCTCTGAGGTGTTCCCCTGGTGGGGGGGCCGGACATCGCCGCACTAATTCTCAAATGCCTTTTAGTCTGGAACCTGTCGACGGCCGGTCCCATTGGATGAGTCCAGGGAGGGATTTTCCTTACCAGTACACCCCTGCTCCGCTGTGTTCCTTCTAAAGGGGTCTCGCTCAGGGTTCGTAGGGGTCTTAAAGTCCGGACTGAGAAGCCCTTTGCCTGACCGAGATCTCGAAAGCTATTTCGACGGAGCTGATATGAACGGATGAGGCTAAGTACAACTTAAAGGTGACAAACAGTATTATACCACCAGGTGTGAGTGTGATTAGCCGTTACAAGCCGTTTTGAAAATACGACTCTTCTGACACCACAAGTGGGCGTGTCCACCTAGATGTACGCCGGATAGATCAGTCTAACATTCTACCCAGTGGACTGCTGCAAACATTGCTCATCTATCCACTACACATCTAGGTGGACACGCAGGCAGATTTTCAAAACGGCTTGGAACGGCTTATCACCTTCACACCTGGTGGTATAATCTGTCACCTTTAAGACAGCTATGAAGTATTGTTCTCCTAAAGACAAACTCATCTTTGATTATGAACATATAATGTGTAGATAACATAATTGTTTGATATGCCTTTCAGCATACTTTATTTGCATTTGAAATCTGATAAGGAGAGCTTGCACCAATGTTCTCCAGGAACCCTGTCATTTGTCACCTCAGGAAGTGAGTCAGCTAGCCTCCTCCTCACTGACCACCTTCACTGTTTCCTTTCTGCTGCTCCACCATCCACCCACAGTTTGTTTCCTTTAACTCTTTCTGACCAGCCTTAAATACTCACCGGCATCTAGTCTTCTCGCTGCCCCGAACCTGCCCAATTTAGGAAAGATTGCCATACGCCTTTCTAACACACTGGCACAGAAAACCCTCTGCGTGAAGTCCCCAATGACCTTCTCTCCCCTGATTCCTCCTCCTGATCATAATTTGATACGGATCAACAGCTTCTTCCTCCTCAACCGCCTGCAGTTCTGTATCGGCATCGCTGGCTCAGCCCTCATGGTTCAGATCATACCTCTGACAGGTTTCACTCCATCTCCATCCATCAACGCAGGTCTCACGCTACCCCCCTGCCCTGTTTGGCTCGGTGCTTGGCCAGCTGTTCTTTCTCCTGCTCATCCTACCACTAGGTCACATCATACTTCAATATAGACAACAGTTTCACTTCCTCAAACCAGACTGAAGATAATCCAAAATACTTTGGAACCAAGTCCCTCGTCCCAGAAGTTCTTACTCAACATAAACGGTCACAATGTGGCAGCTTCCCTCCTGGCTCCAAAATACTGTGCTCACTTTAGATTCTGCCCTCCCTTCAGCCACGCATAAACCCATATTCTCCAGAATTCCCTTTGGTTCCTCCCCGTAACATTGCTAGACTTCATCACGTGTGAATTCTAGCAATGTTAGCGTTGTGTTTTAAATGCTGATGTTTGAAATTTGTTCCTTGACGACGGTGTCCAGTACATGATCGTCTTGTTCATGGTGTTCATCGTGCAGTTCTCCGTCTCCAGCGCATGTCTGGCCATCAACAAAGAGCAGCAGGTAACACCAACACTAATGATGGGATGCATATCATGCCTATTGTTTCACCCAAATAAACGTGTGTGTGTGTGTGTGTGTGTGTGTGTGTACAGGAGCATCTCCTGGAGGTGGGCTGGAACAACTCTCAGAGCACCCAGAGGGACGTGGAGAAGAGCTTCAACTGCTGCGGCTTCAGGCAGGTGGAGTACAACTCCACCTGTGACGCTGTACGTTTAACACCGTCTCCGCTCTCCCACCCATTGTCTTTTGTCAACGCCTTTTTAGCATTTTACAGACGTTTGCCTCTGAATCTGTGTCCTCACTGTGAAACATGTGTGTGTGTGTGTGTGTGGGTCTATATGAGCGTTTCTGTGTATTTGTCTCTGTCTGTGTGTCTTTGCGTGTGTATGTGCGTGTCTGTGTCTGTTTATGTGTCTGTATCTGTGTGTGTCTTTGCTTGTGAGTGTGTCTGTGCGTGTGTGTGTCTATGTTTGTGTGTATGTGTCTATATATGCGTGCGTATCTGTGTGCGTCTGTGTGGGTGTGTGTGTGTGACTGTGTATCTGTGTGGGTGTGTGTCTGTGAGTGTGTGTGTGTGTGACTGTGTGTCTGTGTCTGCGTCGGGGTGTGTGTGTGTGTGTGTGTGTGTGTGTGTGTGTGTGCTTGTGTGTGTGTTGTAGGCCTGCTACCCCAACAACTCGTGCTCGCCGTGCGGGGAGCAGATCCAGGCGCACGCGGGCCAGGTGCTGCGCTACGTGGGCGGCCTGGGCCTCTTCTTCAGCTTCACTGAGGTCTGCTGCCCCCCCCCCCCCCACCGCCACAGCAACCACCAGAACCACAAGGAAAAGACTGTTAATAATCAAATTGATTTGATTATTCAATTGTATCAAACAAATGCCTTACAAACATGAAAATACCTCAATCACAATTGAGGATAAAAATACAATAAAGTCCAGGACTTATTTAACATTGCATTGTTGATATCATGGTCATATGTTGTGGAGCAAGTCCAAAGTTAAATTCAAGTCTAGTTGGCTTATTGAGTGACGAATGGCCCAGTCTGTATCTGTTAGATTGTGTAATGCTGCCCTTTATTGCACCACTGAACCAAGGTTTTGTTCCTCTCCTAGATGCTGGGGGTTTGGTTCACGTACCGCTACAGGAACCAGAAAGATCCGCGGGCCAACCCCAGTGCCTTCCTCTAGAGACCCCCCAGACACGACACCCCTCTGCACTGTCCGCTCACTTCTGCGCTGATCTTCTCATGTATGTTGTTTTTATGAAGGTGTTTTTATTTAACGAGAGGTGTGCACCGCTATTGAACAGAAATACAGATCACTTTGGACTTGAAGGATGCTGCATGTACCGGGTTTTTATTCTGAATGAGAGGTTTGCATGACGTCCATTATCTAGAACCCCTGCAGAGGCAACCAGAAACATGGTGTATAAACATGCTGTTAACATGGTGTTAACATGGTGTTAACATGGTGTTAGCATGGTGTGTAAACATGGTGTTAACATGGTCTATAAACATGGTGTATAAACATGTTGTTACCATGGTTTATTAACATGATGAATGCACCATGTTTGTGAAATAGTTTGTGTCCATTTTGCTGTGTATGAAAATATGTATGCAGGCCTGCTTTTTCTATTTAACTCCATCAATTGTATTCAAATATGTTTTTATTGATCTTAACTGTGAAACGCTAAAATCTGCTGAATGCAATAATGTCAATCTTTAGCACTAATGATCACAGTAAGTTATTCAAAACTGAATTTGAAGGTTCCTGATTGTGCACCTGTTGTAGTTGAGGTTTGTGTTGTGTGTGTGTGTGTGTGTGTGTGTGTGTGTGTGTGTGTGTGTGTGTGTGTGTGTGTGTGTGTGTGTGTGTGTGTGTGTGTCCTGATGCTCCACGGCTGGTGGCCGTCGTGTGTTTTCTGCCTTCTGCATGATTCTGAGTAACGCGCTACTGGGAAGCTACTTATTCGTCTCTTTGTACTGTACAGATTAAACCGAAACAAAATGTATAATTTCATGCTATTGTTTTGAGTTTGAGATCCAATTGATGTGAAAATGTATTCAACCTCGAAAGGTTAATAAAACACGTATTCCTTAAGGGCACTTTGTGTGAGTCAAGTCATAGGCAGTCGCTCTGTCCGCTGTCGCTAGGGGCCGCTTATAAAGGGGCCAGGCTGCGGTCTGCACCGCATCCTAGCAGTGCTTCAGGGAAACCGCTTCCCAACCACCAGAGGTCTGGCCCCGCCCCTCCACAATGTTTAACCCTCGTTGACCTGTGACCCCGCCCCTCCAGAAGGTTTAACACAGCTGTGACTTCAGTCCCACTCCCTCAGCCCCTTGGTAATGAGACCTTGAGCCTTTTAAAAGGTGGCGCCAGAAACGGAGGCGAAGAGAGAGAGAGAGAGTTTGAAACACTTTTGTTTATTAAAAATACATGGTTGTAGGCCACAGCACAGACATTCTTTGGACAACATATACTTATGAGTTATTGAGCAGGTCCAATGCAGATAACCTTCAAGTGACAGTTAAGGAAAAAAAAAAACAGTGCTTAATTTACCAATGTAAACTCTAGTGACAGCAAGAGGAATGAACACCAAATTATCCTCGCTGGATCAATTTGTCACATCCTATAATTCGGTCTTGAGCAGCTTCTTGGCCTTGGCCATGCTTTCCAATACTGGGGAAGGAAAGTGGACAATTAAAATACAGTTTAAAATCATTATCAAACATGGGTCAACATTGTCATTGAATTAAAAGTTGAATAGTGTGTGCATGGTCATCAGATCGGGCTGTGAAACCCTGTACTTACAGATCTTCATGTCGACAGGCTCGTAGGCATACATGCGGTTGGAGTAGCGACCAGTGATGTCAGCCCTCACGGTCATGGAGGGATCTGGGTGAGAGAGACAGAGGGAGAGGGAGGGTGAGACACGGAGGTGGAGACAGAGGGAGAGGGAGGGTGAGACACGGAGGTGGTAGACAGAGGGAGAGGGAGGGTGAGACACGGAGGTGGTAGACAGAGGGAGAGGGAGATATCTTACCGACGAACAGGAACCTTGGGACATACTGTCCGTCAGGGGAGAGATGTTTGTCCGTGGTTTCATACTGTCGGGTAAAGAGAGAGAGGGTGTGGCTATTATTCATGCTGTAAGTGAGTGACTTTCAATATTAAAGCTACAAAGCTCATGTGCTTTACTCCCAAACTATGAATCAATCTTAGGAGATTCTTGATACGCTCACTGTCAATCGGTATAAGTCCATTTTAAATGATGGGACATACCATAAGATTCAGGACAATAAAGTCCTCATCCAAGATTTTCTGTACTTCCTTGTCATCTGCGAAAGCCTTCTTCATCACTAGAAACACAGGTAAACAAAAGATTGCATGACTTCAACTCAGCGTCTCATTAGTATGTTAATCAGAGCAGGATATCCTGCTACTACACATCCTGCTATTACACATCAGCAAACAATGCACGCGCACACACACACACACACACACACACACACACACACACACACACACACACACACACACACACACACACACACACACACACACAACACACACACACACACACACACACGCACTCACACATTCACATGCACACATACACACACACACACACACACACACACACACACACACACACACACACACACACACACACACACACACACAAACTCTCTCTCTTTCTCCCTGTCATTTGCTCAGTTTTCTATTTTTTAAATGGTTTTAAACCAAGCATTCGAATACCTTTAACATCTCTCTCAAGCACACCAACACTTGACATGTTTAAACAAGAACTAGACTTAACATTACACTTAACCACTAACACGCTACTGAGGGACTCACGGGCGCTGTGGGGGCAGTCCTCCAGGTGGAAGATGACCAGCAGAGGCTTGTTCCTGAGGACAGATACATATGCTTTAGACACATGCATGGCCCTGTAGGGGAGTGGGTTTAAAGGGCCCGGTTGGGACTCACCTCCACCTGGACCAGTACAGCGCCTCCTCATAGGTCTGGGCCCAGATCAGCTGATCACCCCATCCTGTGGCACACACACACACACACACACGCACGCACACATGCACACACACACACACACACACGCACGCACGCACACACGCATGCACACGCGCACGCACGCACACACACATACACAGACACACAGAGAGACACAATCACAAAACACACACACACACACACAGAGGAAACATTTCAGATCAATATCAATATCAAGACCAGAGCCAGATCCAAAAAGGGGTACAACCAGTGTGTGTGAGTAATATGAGCCGAGGAGCGGAACAAACCTCTGGAGAGCGTCTGAGGAATCCTCTTGCCCCTTTTGGGGATGTTTTTCTGCTCTGGCTTCCCCTGGGTGGAGCACACTGCCACCAGCACCAGCAGCACCAACAGGACGGCTTTAGTCATCGTTGCTCCACTTGCTGCAAGACAAGGAAAAGCACAGAAGGCTTTAGGTTGCTTCTTTTAAGGTAACTTCAACAAACTGAACAATCCTCAAACCCCACTGGAGGTGAGGGGATGACTGTCCGGACCCCCGGAGACCCGAGGCACGCGTACATCCTGTCACCCGAAGGGGGTAGGGTTAGCAGCTACGGCAGTCTTACCTGTTTCTTGATAGTTTGACTTTGCGTTGTTGCCTTGACGACGGTGGGTGGTGGACCTGCTGTGTCTCTCCCCTCTCACCTGCAGCGCATTTATACACCGCCTTCGCCTGCTAGCCCCGCCTTCAGCCTCCCCCACCCCACCCAAGCACAACGCTCTACCTGTTCCAGACTGCCAGCCCACCACGTCCACCTCCACCCCCACCACCACCACACCTCCACCACCACCGACACTAGGTTAATGGACGAATGACATGATGTCTTATTCTTTGAGATCATATCAGTTCAAAAATGTCTCTTTCTTTTATGTTTCTTCACATTTGGTTTAACGGTGAACTTTTATTGAAGAGAGAAAGGGACAACTTTCTCCTTCAGCACATTACTTGGGTGTCGTGTGTGAGGACTTCTTGGGTGTTGGGATGTTTGGCCGTGCGCCAAGGACAGCTCAGCATTGGCGTAAGGTGCGATGACGATCAGAACGATGATTCTACTCTTCACCATTGGCTCCTTAGTCCTGATCAATGGGTTCATTGATTTTTGCACTCACACAAAGAGGTTGATTGAATAGAATAAAAAGGGACTTTTGTTACGCCATAGTTTGAAAAACATTTATTACGATTATATCGGGAAAATAGGAACAATCAGCCAGCTTTATAATGCATGATGTTCATATCTTAAAATATCAGACGTACAACTTGAGGAGAACTGATGCAGGTAGACTGGGTGAGTCGAAAATAAAAGTTTCATATTTTATTACTGAGCATCGTGAGTGGATGGCTCAGCACACACACACAAACACACACACACACACACACACACACACAGACACACACACAGACACACAGGTAATACGACCCGTTCTCTATCAATGGAAGCCTTGTTGGGGCTCTCTCGCCCAGGGAGGTGAACGTGAAAGAATCAACCCGTTAGCATAGCAGCCCTCATCGAAACAGGAACATGACGGTTAGCGTCTGCTAAAGACCCTCAATGTAAATGTCAATGTAACTCAGATATCTAAATGTGTCCATCCTGCACGATCATGGACCTCAAGGGTAAGAACTACACAATGTAAAGGCTTAGGGTCAGAGCTACACATAACTACACAATGTAAAGGGTTAGGGTCAGAGCTACACAATGTAAAGGGTTAGGGTCAGAACTACACACAACTACACAACGTAAAGGGTTAGTGTCAGAACTGCACATACTGTAACTACACAATGTAAAGGGTTAGGGTTACAACTACACATCGTAAAGGGTTAGGGTTAGGGTTGGAACTACAAATAAATACACAACGCAAAGGGTTCAGCATACTCATCCTCCAATGTGACATTAACATATAATAATAATAATAATAATAATACATTTAATTTAGAGGCGCCTTTCAAGACACCCAAGATCACCTAATCATATATGTTCATTTCTATGGGGTATCTACATTTAAAGACATCAATAAGCACCTACTCACTCACACCAAACTTGATATTTGCACAGCAGCTCTATTGTATATAGGAAGCCATAAAAAAATAAAAAAACTGGTTTATAAGTAGTTTGGCTAGTAGAAGAACAGCCATATTCTTCTACATTATGTATGTATAGAATAGATATTAAGGATTTTTTTCTTACTGGTTGAATAGGTAACATTTTCATAATGTAAATTTAGTAATCATGTTACTAATTATACACAAATCCGTCTTAATTTACTAACAGTAACTGAAACTTTAATAATCTTTTCACCAAATGTGACATCTGAATAAAGCATATGCACTATTTCGGCACATTATGCTGAGGAATGCCTTGGACGTTACCAGTCGAAGGGGTCTGGCCCCGCAGAGCATGCCCTCCCTGTGGGAACCCTGAGGACCCAGCAGTGCTGAGGTGTCCTTAACCCACTCTCCCTTTGTTCCAACTGCCGGTCAATATTTGACTAGGAGGGTCGGTGTGTAAAGGCCACTCCTATAACCACTCGTTTCGTTTGCCTTCTGCTAACCCCGCCCTGATAACACGGATCTGACGCAGGCAAACACGGGAGCACAAACTAAAAGTGAGAGCGCGTAAGGAAGCCTGATACAATAGTGGATTGATTCCGACTCGTCTAAGGATGACGATGCCTTGCCATCGCCATGACGATCACAGACAGGATGACACGCTCAGCGTGACATGGCACAGCAATGAATGGAACCGAAAGGTTATCGTTTAAATTTTACTTTGAGACATTTATTAGATACATTTGTGTACAAAACATACTCGTACTTATGTGTGTCGGATGTGCACCTATTTACAAACAAAAATATTAACATTTCATAAACCCCCAAAAAAAGTTTGCCCCTCTTATATAAGAGGCCTCATTATTATTATTAGCACTGCATCGAAATAAAATCTGGGTTTGGTGCCACAGAAAAAAGAAAAAAAAAACATTTGCACAGTCCCACAAGAGACACGAAGGCCATTGTTTTCACAGAAAACACGATATACCTGACACAAACAGCAGTTGATCAGTCTTTGACAAGTCGTTTTAACACTGACGATGCGTTTCTCCGCCATGTTGACCCACGTGGAGAAGCAGCAACACGACCCGGGGACCAGAGACAGGGAGAGCAGGGAGTTTCTGCAGGAGCATGCTCAGAAACCTTGGTGCTGCATTTCTCTTATTGTTGGGGTAACCAAACGGCTTACAGTTGATAGCACAACAAAGGCCAATAGTATCTGTTCATAGAGCGACTTCCCAGCTCTGATGTGGAGTTCAGAGCTCCAGGAAGGTGGACTAGATGGGTTAATACACGTCCCCTTCATGGTGTGGTTCATGGGAGTCTGGATTGTAATAGTGATTTGATAAAACTTCAAGAGAACAGGATTGCTCGGGGAAGACTGGAGCTTCTGTTGGGCCCTCTGAGTGGGAAGTGCTTCCTCTTGTCATCTCACCACATACTCATCACAACACTATGGGCACAGGGCCCCCAATAATCCTGTCCTACCGTCTACTTTGGGGCAGCCAAAAGAATACCAATACTTGCAAACATGTGGACACAACTGTGGACATCAACGTGTTCCTCACCCCAGACACGATTTGACTGTTGGTGGAGGAGCTCAACGGACCCTGAGAGGTGTGGGCCTTTAGCCAGTAGGACCCAGTCCTCTCATGGTAGTGGTGTGTGTTCAGCGGGGAATGAAAGGCGAGCGGAGCGCAGCTCAACCTGGGGTCGCTGCTGGCTCCAGAAGTGGTTAAGGAGGGGGGGGTTTTCAGTCGTGTGATTTTAGCACTTTGAAAAAAGGGGTTTACACTTTAAAACAAACAAAACAAACAAATGAGCAGGTCCATAAGTTAAAGTCATCATTGGATGGAGAGCCGGGGCGGGCGGAGACCAGTGTCAGGGTGCCCAGAGGGGGGGGGGAGGGGTTGTCGGAGGACCTCCCTCCGTCTCCCGGGGTCTCAGCCTCCCGCAGCGGCAAGTCTGGGCTGACAAAGTCTGGGCGCCGGGGGCGAGGCGCCAGGGGCGCGGCCCCTCAGTGTCCGTGCTGGGGGTGGGGGGGGTGCTGGTTGTGGGCGGGATGGTTGGGGGGGAGGGGCGGCCCGTTCACCCCCGGATGGTAGAAGGCACAGTTGCTCTCGTAGCGGCAGTTTCCCTTCATCATGAAGTGGCGACACACCGGCCTCTTGGACATGTCTGAGGAGAGAAGGACGGACGCGTGTTACAGGAGGAGGGCGGAGGACACCGCTAGAGGAGACCGTCAACCAGCGCCCCTACGAGGTCACCTAGCAGGGAATCACTCAGCATCGTTATGGGTCAAGTAACGCAATTATGATTGTAACCCTAGTGCATGATCTTAGAGTGTGTGTGTGTGTGTGTGTGTGTGTGTGTGTGTGTGTGTGTGTGTGTGTGTGTGTGTGTGTGTGTGTGTGTGTGTGTGTGTGTGTGTGCACCCACCGTTCATGTTGTTGTGTCCGCCGCGGGGCCCCCCACGGGACCCGCGGCCCCTGAAGGGACCGGGCTCGCCTCCCCTGCCGCGCCCTCCGCGGTGGAAGTGACCCCCGCGGGGCGGCCCGCCCCTCATGGAGTCGTCGCCCCAGTAGTTGCCCCCGTTGTCCCCGTGGCCCTGGCCCGGCGGCGGCCCCATCATGCGGGGGCCGGCGTTGAAGGGGGGGCCGTGGTTGTGGGGGGGCGGGGGGTGGGGGAAGCGGGGCGCCCCGGGGGGCTGGTTGGGGGGGTAGCCGTTCATGGGCATCTGCATGTTGTTCATGTTGTTCATGGGGCCGTGGCCCAGCAGCCCCGGGTTCACTGCAGGGAGGAACACGCTCTGTTAGGACACGGCGCTACAGACACCAGGGTTCAGGGTTGGTCGGGCTGAGATGGGGTGTGCTGCCGGAGGAGGAGGGGGGGTGGGTGCTTACCTGGCGGGGGTCCGTTCTGGTTCTGGTTCTGGTTCTGGTTCTGGCTCTGCTGCAGGGAGCCCAGCAGCTGCTTGATTTTGTCCGAGAAGTCGGGCTGTTTGATGAGGTCCTCCGTGGACTGGTTCCCCTGCGCCCCCTAGTGGCAGAAGACACACCGTGCGGTCAGACCCCTGGCTGGACACTGGGCGGTGCCGTGACCAGCGGGCCGGGCTGGCTCTCCCTCTTACCATGATGGAGGAGAGCAGCTCCTGGACGTTGACGCTGGGGGCCGCCGGGTTGCCGGGGGCCTGCGGGGGCCCGCTGCCCCCCAGGTTGCCCATGAGGTTGGCCAGCACCGGGGGCAGCTTGGAGCCCTCCCCCAGGCCCAGGCCCAGGGCGGCGGCGTGCTGCGGCGTGGTGTCCATGGGCTCCATGTAGCCGTCCTCCGGCATGCTGGAGTCCTCGTCCAGCGGGATGACGCGGGCCGGCATGGGCTCGTACGGCTCGGGGTCCGGCTCGTGAGGGCTGTCCGGTACGCTGGAGGGGAAGGAAGGGACGCCAAGGTTACAAGTCTGCGCTGAACGCTGCGGTCCTCTGGTCACTGGAATGAACTCCGGACCACGCCGAAGTCCCCGGGGGTGCGGCGATCCTCACCTCTCCTTGCTGAGGAAGATCTCCTGCAGGATGCCCATCTCGCGGTCCCTCTGCGTGAGCTTCTCCGTGCTGCCGGAGCCCGAGTGCACCAGGCTCCCGGTGAGCGTGAAGGGCCGGGGGGGCGTCCAGGGGACCCGCTCCTCCATGGCGTCGTGGGACAGCCGGCGGGACATCTCGTAGGTCTGACGGTCCATCATCATCTCCCGCTTGGCTGCCTCGCCGAAGTCCTTGATCTTGTTCACGTTGACTATGAGAGGGGAGGGGGAGAGAGAGTTCATAGACGTTAATCAGGCTGCTCTCTCCTGATTGGTCCACCAGTCAATCACGCTCATTGGGTTGTCATTCAAGTCTTTCCTACAGTGCAATACTTATGCTGCAAGCAGTAGTAAAGTGTATGTTTAGGTGCACGGCATGTTGAGTTTCCCACCTGTGGTGGTCATATGGATTTGCCCACCTCTCTCCGTTTCGTCCAGGTCAAAGTAGAAGTACTCTTTGAGCTGCTCCTCCTCGGCCCAGCGGACGCTCTTCTTCTTCTTGCCCTTCTTGGTCAGCGTCTCCTCCTCGCGCCGCGGCTCCGCCAGCGCGTTCGGCTTCTCTGCTGAAAGCACGTTTGAGAGCTTAGGAAGCGGTTCCAGGCGGACAGAGAGGCCACTGGAAGACGGTGAGGCCAGGGACCTACCGGTGTCAGAGGCCTCGGGGTCGTCGGCGGGCACGGGGGTCCCGGGGGGCTCCATGTCCTGGCTGTCCTCGCTGGGGGCGGGGCACGACGACGCCCCCTCTGGGGACGAGGGCTTGGCCGTCAGGCCCTGGTAGTTGGCCGGCTTGTCGAAGGGGTTTGGCTGGAGGAGGGAGGAGGGGAACGGGGGTCATGTTTGAGACCAGACTGATTTTGTATCGAATCGATCCAAGAAATGCCCTGAAGTGAAGTGAGCAGAGGGAGCCGACTGGTACCTTGTTGGAGGTCGGGGACACGGCCTTGGCACTGGGACTGGTACCGGCCCCGCCGGCGGGAGAGCCCATCTTCTTCTTCTTAATCTTGACGCCAGGCACAGGCGCAGAGTTCAAGGCATCCAGAAAACCGGTACACTCCATAGCTGCAGGGGAGAGGAGAGAACCAACAGTTACTCCCTGATCCGCCACCTCCATTAGCAAATGCAAACAGAGGGTTGTGCGTGTGTTTGACCTACGTTGAGCGGGAATGATCTTCACTTTGATCTCTTTGGCTGAGTTGGAGGGCGTGTTCAGGGGTTTGTATTTCTTCTCCACCGGCGGGGGATCTAAAGGCCCGTTGCTATGGGAAACACAGGATACAAAGATCAGACTTGCAGCCACTAGGGGGCAACATACAAATGTATCCCTTGTTTGGTGAACTCGAGCAAAGTCCACAAGAGGGCGCGTGACCGGCTGAGTGAGAAACTGAGCAGGACTTTGTACCTGGGCCTCTTGAGAACAGCAGGCTTGATGTTGTACTTGTCTCCCAGTTGAGGGGCGGCGGGAGTCTTTTTAACCAGGGCAGGGCTGGCCACTTCTATCTCCAGGCCTGTGAACAATGCAAGCAGAGGGAGGCGTTTAGAAGGAGCAGTTTAAAGCAGGGCGAGGGTGTCCTCCTTGGTCTGGGACCCAGTGCCTACCTATGGAGCGGATCTTGGCGTGGCTGGGCGCGTGGGCCTTGGGCTTCTCTTTCTTCTTCTCCTCCTCCACTGCCGCCGCCTTCTCCTTCATTTCTCGCATGGGCATTTTGCCCTCCTTCTTCTTCTTATCTGCGGCACCAACACAAGGGGAGAGAGCGTTAGAGTAGTGTCACGACGCCAGAGAATCAGAGCACCGGGGAGTCCCGGTGCTACGAGACGCGGTCGCGTGAGGAGGGGCGCGCCTGTACCTGCTGGCGACGTCCCACTGTTGGGGACACTCTGTGAGCGGATGATGGCCATCCAGCCCTCCACCAGCACGGTCGCCAGCTTCCGCAGCTCTGAAATTCAAATAAAGACTGGATTAAAATTAGGATTATAATTGAAACCTTTGAATGTGTTGGCTGCTACTTGCACAGACAGCCCCGTGTGTCGGGTGCTACGAACAAATGGTCTCAAACAAACTCACCTTCAGTCTCGCCGCTCTTGCTTAACTGCTTCACCAGCTTTGCAGTGTTGTTCTAAGCACAAAAAGATTTGAGTTTAACATTCAAAGTAAACTAAAGGGACACCTTGTAGTGCAGGTTGACCAGTATTTGTGGTTGGGCCTAGTAGGCAGAAGGGACCAGTACCTGTTTGAGGTGGTCTACTTTCAGAGGCAGCTTCTGCAGTGTGAGCAGGATGAGCTGCAGAAGAGGCGTGTTGGTGGTGGTTTTGGAGTAGGTCAGCCAAGCGTTGAGCAATTTATAGCCCCCAACTCGAATAAACCTGAAGAAGTGAGAGAAATCGCATTAAAAAAGTGGCAACATGGTAGGGGTTCGAAGTGAAGGCTGGACATTGTGAAACAACCTACTAAAGTGACTTCAGGGGAGTTTACCTGTTGAGGATGTCGTGGGACTTGGTCTGCAGCAGGATGTTCATGTACATGCAGCGACTGACCATCTTGGTGGAGTTTTTCATCAGGCTGAGGGAAGGAAATGACGCTTTAGCATTGCATTCGTTTGTCCATCTTTGTTAGGTTGAGAACAGACTCACTGGCCTGTGGCCTTCCCTCTGTCGGGGCGCCACTCACCTGAAAACTTTGGGAACTCCTTCCAAGCTGCGCAGCTCCCCATCTTTCCCCAGGAGCGCTTCAACCCCCTTCAGGATCTCCCGTGGGTCGACAGGGCCAACCGCCATGTCTGAAAACACACACATCGGACAGGTTAGGACACATTAGGAAGATACGTGTGTCTACGTTAGCGTTTCTGAAAAGATACCCTTTGAAGTGAAAACCATTATTTTTTTGCTTGCCAACCAGCCAGGGAGCTCCATGTTTAAAAGGTGAACCGGAACCCGCGTCAAATAATCTCACACAAGACACAGACCATCACCTTTATCAATCAAAGGCAAAATAGACGTTTCAGGGACAGGGCCTCAACGGATATTCCTCCACCACCCACCACTGTATGCCCTACCAAATAGTATTTTTCTCAATTCATGTCTTCTAGATGAATGATCAGTTATCCAACCTAACTCACCGAAAATAAACCACACACACACACAGGTTGTATTTGCATAAGTCCATTATTTGTGATTCCCATCACCAGTGTCCCTCCTCACTTGGACATAGAGGGCAACCACCTTGATCTTTTCTGTGTGTGACCGGTCATTTCCAGTTGAGTTCAGCCTCAGCGGTGGCAGTGAAGCAATGGCGCCACCATATTAAAAAGGAAGCTCATATTTTGACATCTCAAACGGTAGGACATTCATTTCTTAAAAGTCTATTCTTTATTTGGAGCCAAGAAACAAGTGTAAACACACAGAAAATAAACATATTTTTCCTAAATATTAGTTTTAAGAATGGCACACGTAAATGGTAAACTAGGAAATTGTATAAATATAAATAAGTTCCTATGGTAGGCCTATATACTCCCAAATGTTCAAAAAGAATATCTAGTAAATAATGCAAGTGCCATCTTAGACTTTCCTTTTTGAAAATGTCACGTTGTTCAATTATCATAGAGTGATTAGAATAATCCCCAAAAATTATGTTTATTATTAAGCATGCCAACTTGAAACGTTATCTCCTGCTACAATAGCTTTCAGTGTTTATCTCAATCTAGTACCATGTGACTCTGGGCTTAACAAGGAAGCAGCTTCTCTACTGCCCCCTGCTGCCTGTTCGTGTGAAAACACTTTTGGATGTTTTGAAAGAACCATGTCAGTCCAATTACGCAACACAAACAAAGCAACAACGTACAACCAAAAATGTTTGGCGAATTCCACGTGATCTACATAAATAAGGGAACTTGCCATTTATGCCAGCTCAGACCTCTACTTTTAAGAGGTGAAATGGTAAATAAGAAAATATATTTATGAATTAATATATTTAATGTTGAGAACGTTACTAAAACATTTAAGCCTTATTTCCATGCATGTGCGTTAAAGTGTATATTAGCAGTACTACTACCAAGCCTATTACACACTTCACTAAGGTCATTTTTATTGCCAATTCAATTAAAGAATAGTTTCATAATCATTCACAAATTTGAAGGAAATGTGAATTCCAAATGTCATGTGAGGAATCAGTTTGGTCTTACCCGTGGAACTGTTGTAGTAGATGTATAATAATGTCTGACCTCCAAAACACTGCAAAACTACAAATTTCCTGCAAATGTCACAATTGTTATACATTTAAATTTAAGTCAATTGTTAACATTGCCCAATTTACAATTTAGGCAGTAAAAATGGTTGTGCAAGTTAAGAAAATAATAAGATCAAGGTTTACGACAATGGATATAGTTAGGTATTACAATTTTACTTGCAATATATTTTATAATACAGATCTACCATATGAATTGACATGAGCAATGTAGAAAAAATTAATAACGTAATCATTAAGAGAAAGGGATGATGGATGAACTAATTAAAACCCTAAAATGAGAAGCGCATTAGGTCTTTAAAAGGCATTGGGTAAAGTAGACATCAGTCATTCAGCTGTTCAGACCGGATCCTAACCAGGCTTTGCCCAATGTGCTCACAAAGGGAGGGAGCTTGTGATCTCTGAGTGATTCACTAGAATCGTCTAAGCCCTGCCCTCTGGTTAACCACTCTGTCGACGCCATCTTCAACCACTGGCTATCCCGAGAACAATGGCACTTCTACCAGATTGAGTTGAGCTGCTGTCAGAGCACGTCGTTGGCTGCCCAACACAGGCTAACTAGAAAAACAAGAACCACAGAGCGGCTCTTCAGGTTGTAAACTCCAACGGCGGCTCCGTGAAAAGCGCTCTTGCCTCTGGTGTCTCTCAAAAGGACGAAAGCGAAACTGATCCAACACATTTGGCCATCCCGCCTGTTAAAGTGGAGAGGACACTCCTCCGGAGACATCCTCAATCTTTATCCCAGATTGTACACGGTGATACAGACCCTGGCTGCGGAGGGTCGCCTGCCCTAGTATGACACAAGACAAAGCTACGAAGACAAATCCACCATCCTCACACTAATGCAATCTTTATGTATAGACTGCGGGTTCGATCCGGGGAGCAACCCTAGGAAGTTGGCAGGCAAAAAAATCCGACATAAGCGCGAGCATTCCCTGCCTACGGCAATCTTTATGAGTAGATTGCTTATGGTTATTTAACGCAGTGCTCGGCTCCGTTGCTTCCCGTCCGTCTCACACACAAAGAAGCGGAGCGTCTGTTCTCCGTCCACTTTCCTGTGTGAGCTCATACTATAAATATTAGACTGTAAAAATAAATACTATAAATACTTTTGTCAACGGTCCAATTAGTATTTAAATGTTTACGCTTCTGACGGAGCCCGCTAGCACGGGGGCTAGCCTACATTAATGGCTAAATTTCATTAGATTAATTTCGGTCAAATTATGCCCTTAAAAGTCAACTTACTATTGGTTATAGATCCTCAGCGTCTCGGGTCTATTATAGTGTACTATAAAGCCACTTATAGCTTATTTCATCAGTTTCATATAGTCAACCATTATGGTTTTATAGCAACTGAAAAACTGCTTATGGGCGGGGTTGTGGTAGCTAAGCTAGCTTTTCCTTCAGGAACAAACTGGAGGCAAAAATAGTAACCAAATGTCCATTACTTGAAGAAAAAATAGGATTTTGAGCACGGTCGTTCAAAGTCCTCGAAGCCCCAAATCTTCGGCAATACAAATTCGGACCTGCAACAGACACAATAAAAAGACACATTTAACTTACGTTTTCTCGCTCCTATGGATGATTTTGTTCATTAAAGGGTTTTGGCAAAACAAGATCTAATTTCATCGAAAACAAACAGTATTTTGTTGAAAATAGCCTCAATGTCTTTGCGACATCACTCACCTCTGACCAAATCCAGGAATGAGCTCGGAAGGGGCGGGCTTGCTTTTTATATCCAGTGACGACTTTGACGTCATATGATGCGGTTGCTCACGGTCTGCGCACGGCGACAAAATGGAGTCTCTAAAAGCACGTTGACATCAAGGCCCTGCCAAGGGCATAAGGGCGTTGTGTGTACACTTCGATGAAATTCTAGCTAATCTGACTACATTTGTAATCGAAAGTTTCTTATATTTAATTGATTTTGTCCATCATAACCAATGATATATTAATTTCTAAATTTACTTGGCTAGAAGACTATATTCAACGTCGAAATGGGAATAATAATAATTCCTAAAGATGGCTACCCAGTGGATTTAGGGCAAGTGGTCGTTTTTGCCCCGCCTACAAAAGAAGTCGCCATTGAACGCTTAGAGAATAATGGTCGAATTTATTGAGAAAACACTTTTGTGTATCATAAAGTGATACAAATACATCAGAAACGTATTAACTATCCAATTTTATTGAAATACTGTTGAAATAATACATTTATTTAACAGCATAAAGGCCGGAATTATAACAGTCGAACAATGCATTGTGAATAATATGCAAATAGTATTAGTATTAGTAGTAGTAGTAGTAGTATAATAATAATAACATTATAGTATCTACAGTTTCTAAACGTAAACAATTAATTAAAACATAGCGTCAAGTTGTACTTCTCGCACTTGACACTAGGGAGCAGTATCAGATTTTAGAGACTCGAATCACAAGAAGAGGGAGGAGGTCAAACAAGGACCCGGTGAGAACCGTCCTCTAGGTGGACAGTAGGCGGCAGCAACACCCCGTACGGCGTAAAGTTAAACAGAGGAAATGAAAGAGGAAGAAACACGTTAAGGAATAATACACGGGAACAACATGGCGGCACCCATACAAGGCATTAGCAAGATTTTGTGCCGCATATCTACTCCGGTTTTGCGGTCTCTAGTAATAAATAAGGTATTGTGATAGTTTATGATGCTCTACATTATTATGATACAATGTGCTGAACATATATGAATGATTGGGAGCCATGTATGCCTGTGAAGCTGTTGTACTGAACACAGCTGACATTGGATAGGCCAGCGATCCTTTATCTTGCTGTGAGGTTTGGTCAACTGGTATTCAAGTAGGGATTGAATGGGTTGTTGGTGTCTCGTCATTGCCAGTGATGTCCCTAAGACGTCTGTCGTCCTCTTCAGCCATGTTCCCAGAGACTGGTCACGCTGTGGGCTCGGAGCGGCCCAAAGGTGGAACTTCTGGGACGACGCACGTTCTGCACGGCGCTGCCTGTCAAGGATGACAGCCCAAACGAGGCTGTTGTGCGCTACAAGGACAACCCCTGGGATTACCTGGAAAGCGAAGGTTTGCACATTGTAATACTAGGACATTTGTTTCTTCTTGCAGCCTCCCTTTATTGTTTCAATTTATTTGTAAGGCCCTTGATCACTGGTTCAGTCTCAAAGGGCTTAACATGAACTTGATGCGTTTTTCCCACAGAGTACATTGAGCGTTATGGGAAGGGTCACGTGTGGGCGGATTACAGGAGGAACCACAAAGGAGGCATACCCCCACAGAAAACCCGCAAGACCTGCATTGCAAGTGTTTTCAAGAAAGTTTCGATATGCGGTCATTAAGGAAGACTAATCATCTGTCAAGTATTAATCAACGTTTTTTTTCTTTTATGTCAGAGGGGAGACAAAATATGTGGAAACCCTTGTCCCATTTGTCGCGACAACAATGTCATCATTCACCATCAGGTCAGTTGCAAGATAATGTCTTTGACGCTAACTTTCATTGTATTCGTTTTTAGATTTTGTCTTTCGATTTATACATGTCCATTGCGACGGAAAAAGGATACCCCAGAGGGTTCCCTTTGCTGAACACTTTTGCATCTTCATTTCAATGTGACGTCACAAGCCCTGGTGTAAATTGGGTTGCATGGCTGAGTATAATTTAGTGGACAAGGTCCCTTTTATTAAACATAATAGTGAATATGTGACTTTCTTGTTTTAAGAAGCAAATTGAAATACATTTGGGGTCTATTAAGAAATGAATAAGTGATACATCAATTTAACTAATGTGTATGAGTCGTCATCCCCCAAACTTGAGCCTTTCAAATATACTTGTTTTTGCAGAATGTAAAGTTGTTGCAGCAGTTCATAAACCCTTACACCGGGAAGGTATATGATCCCACTCGAACCGGTAAGCCACTGTTCTCAATATTGTTTGATTTTGTTGGGTCCTTCAACTTCAAAGAGGAATCCCATTTCCTGAACATTCTTCTATCTCCCTAGGTGTCTGTATGAAACAACAGAAGGTGCTTAATCAGGCAGTCAACATGGCAAGAGACCATGGTAGGTTGAAGTAATGCATTTTTATTATGATTGGAATGCATGGGTTAACTGTCAGTATGGCTAGCTTGGTGTATGATAATATGGCCCGACTCTTCTCACTGGCTGCATACCATTACTTCAATGATGGGGCTGGTGTAAATCTGTTCCTCTTTGAAACTCAAGTATAACCAGTCTTGTGAATTCTAAATACCTAATTGGCTTATTCCTACATTAGTCTTGTTTAATTTGAGCAATTGCAAGAGAAAATATATGGGAAAATGTCAAGACATCCCTTTGATAATTTTCACAGGTTTACTACCATTCCAAATACCCCATGTGGAATTCTTGGCGGAAGACTTTTCCAATTCCCATGATGCAGTGGGTTCAACACCAACTCCCGCATGTTTGACTTCTGGAGAGCCGTGGTACACATGGTATGACAAGATGGTGCCTGACGAGAAAGAAGTTGCTAAAGTGAAGAAAATATACAAGGCCTATCTCAAATAGGGGGTATGAAAAATCTATATACATGTTGAGTGATGTGGAAATAAAGTGTCCTTTCTTTTTCCATTTGAGCTGTCCACAATTTCGTCATTACATGATTTACCAAACAATTAAAATAAAATGTTTTAATTCTCATTGGTTTACGTTCTTGCTGTTAAACATATTTTCTTGGTTAACTAGTCATGTGATGTTAAATTTAGGCTTTATTCAGATTCATTGTCCCTTGGTAAAACATGCAAAACCCTTCAAGACGGGGGCACTATCAGTACATTGAGTGGCAATACAGCGCTGCTCTTCATACGACCGCCCCCTGACCAGTTGTGTGTATAGCAATGTCACTCTTTCTCCTTGATCTTGTGGACCAGGGTCTCTCCCAATGATTCCAACACTTCACGCTTGTAGTCCTCAAAGTCTCCGTCGATCTGGTTGACGGCGCTGTCCTCCACCACCCACAGCTGGCACTGGGTCTCTGTGATGAGCCTGGCGTCGTGGCTCACGATGATCACGGCTGGACACGAAGACAACAATGACTTTAATCCAAGGGTGTGATAGAAGGCTGCATCGATTCTCTAGCTACAATGTTCAAAGTTAGCTGGCTTATAGGACAGAAATGTTTCTGATTTGTAGCTCTGCAATTTAGTGTTTGTTAAAAAAACTTCAGTGAGCGAACAGTATTAAACAAGAATCAAATTATTGAATACATATTTTACGGGCTGGATGAATGATCCTACCTCCTTTGTACTCGTTGATGGCCTCTGACAAAGCATCGATGGACTCAATGTCCAGATTGTTAGTGGGTTCATCCTAATGAGAAAATAAAAGGAAGTTATATCACCAACCATTCAGGCATCCCCCCTCAGTACATACAGTCCAGAGGTCCAACGTACCAAAATGAGAACATCAGGCTGGCGACACGAGAGCTCTGCAAACACGACTCTGGCCTTCTGACCACCTGAAGGGGAAACAAATTGTGAAATATAGACAAAACTGATGCAAATGTGTGAAGTGGGTCCTAGTTGTATCCATCACTGAAGAGGCAGGACCTGAGAGTTTGGAGATCTGGATGGTGTGTGCGTGGCTCTCCAGGCCGAAGCGCCCCAGGCACTTCCTGCTGTCCTGATAGGGGAGGTTGAAGTTCCTCATCAGGTACTCTGTGGCGGCCTCGTCCATGTTCAACTGGTCGGCGTACTGCTGGTTGAAGAAGCCCACTTTCTGTGCAGAGTAGAAAAGGTTTTAGTGTGGAAGAGGTTGTCCGGACAGGGGTTGTTTCCTCATGAATCCATGGATATTGAACTTGGGTTAGAACTATTTACGACCAGCATAGGGCCGGGTTCGATAATAAGGGGTGGCCGATTGCCCAGGGCCAGTATAAAGTCACGACTCGGGACAGTCAAACTTCCAAATCAGTATCCCCAAGTGGAAATTGTCCAGTGTTTGTAATTTGGTACAAGCACAAGGCTGACTCCAGATCTGAAGTATGGAATGAATGGCACAATCCACAGTCCTGATGGGGGAAGCACTGTTTACTGTTATGAATGGCCGAAAAGATGCGATACCAAGTCAGGTAACAGCGCTAGAGTGACTTATTGTGGGTTTGCTCTCTGCTTTAGATAGCCTTTTGTTTATTTGATTAACGTTAATGTATATGCATGTATTCACTGGTGGGTGTAACATGAATATCTGATGATTGGTGCATCAAAGGGATTATCCCTCCGCCTCCCGCTGAAACTGACCGAAACTTATTTATCCAAGTGGCATGTATATAGGGGATCAAACATTACCCCCATAAATGTGTTAACGACAGTAACCGTTTCACATTTTAGCATGCGAATGTACTCGTAGAGAATTTAATTATAATAAATGAAAGGCAGGGTGGTCATGCCATTTATTTTAACATAATGGCTATTTATTGAAAACAAAGGTTTGAAATGTGCAGATCTTTCCTCATTTGTTTTAACAAAAAATGGCCTCACCAGTCGATGATTCTTCCTCATTTCACCTTTGCCCTGAAAGAGAAATAAGTTCAGTCACTTGCAGATCAATACAGTTAACAAGTTTAAAGTATTGTGGAAATGTTTCACACTTACCGGATTTAATCGTCCGGTGAGGAGCAACAACAGGGTACTCTTTCCAACGCCGTTGGGCCCAACAATGCAAACTGAAAGAGCAGATTAACGTTTGAATGAAGTGGTAGCGAACCCATTTCAGATCAGCTATAGCAAGATTACAGCATGTACTTACTTCTCGACTCCATGTCAATTCCAAATTCTACGTTCTTGAACAGAGGCTTCTGGCCGTCGTAGCCAAAATCAACGCCTGCGTTGGCAAAAAATAAATGTAGTTGGTCACCATTTCAGCCACTCTCAACAATCATTTGCCCATTCAACAATTTATGGCGTACAATTAACAGACTTAATGTATGTGTTGAATTCTGTCTCCCCTCCCCATCTGGGGAGGACAGAACCGGTAAGAGTTGCAACGCGAGTGATTGGTGTGATCCAATCAAACAATTACATGCAAATCCATCATAAGACACATTCTAAAAGCCTTTAATCCTGAGGCTGAGGTGTGAGCCAGACCAAAACTGCTTCACAAAGGCTGATCTGTCACTGTATTTTGGGTTCCCGTCTGGAAGTGGAGCGACACAAGGGGCCGTTGCTTACTGTGCAGTCCCAGGATGGGCGGTGAGAGAGTGGGGGGGTTGGGGAAGGTGAACTTGACCGTGTACTCCTTGGGTCTCTTCAGCAGCTCTGTGCTCTCCTTGCTCTCTTCCTCAACGCCTCCCTTCTTTTTGCCCTTGGCCTGTTTTCTGGTCAAAGCCTCCTTGGTCTGCTTCTCCTGTGGACCGAAAAAAAAACCTTTTTCAAGAACTTGTTGCTGAACTGAACCATTTCATAATTTCGTTTTTTGCGTTTAACCCCCAAAAACAAGTTCCCTAAAACGGTTTGAGTGAAAGAAAACGTTCCCACTTCAGCCAGTGCAGTGTTGCCGTTGTTTTCACATATCATTTTTCTTGTCTGAATTATGAAGATCAAAGATTGGTATAGAGGAGTAACTTTAACCCTCATGTACCTATAGTAACCTCATTTACAAAGACAGCAGTGTTATGTGTGATGGATCCGTAGTCGCCAAAACACACAGGTGGGGGCCCGGTCCATGAGCGAGGAGGGGAGCCCAGTAGGCAGGCGGGTCGTTGGGTGTGAGTGAGCGAGACTTACGGCCTGCTTGGTGGACTTTCCCCCCGCCTTTAGATCCTTGAGCTTCTTCTCCTGCTTGTCGTACTGCTTCTGGAGCTCTTTCTGTTTCTGCACGTACATCTTTTTGAAGGTCACTGAAAAGACGGTCGGAAAAATAGGCACCAACTATGTAATGGAATGGTTGCATTTGGCAAATGGTTGCCAAATGCAACCATTTGGCGACATCGTGTTGAATTCAAGGTACGGAGAGATTCTGGAGCCATTTGAAACTTAAAGTTATAGACGGAGACTTACAGTAGTTGCCCCGGTAGTAGAAGAGCTTCTGGTAGTCAAGGTGGATGATGTCTGTACACACTTCATCCAGGAAACTCTGGTCGTGGGAAACTATAAGAAGAGTCTTCTTCCAGCCTTGCAGGTAGCTTTAAATAGAAAAACTAAAATGTAAATACTACGAACACCAAGGCAAGACTATTCAATATAAACAGGACTGCTTAAAGTAGGGTCGATTTTGAAAAGAGGTAGGTAGTCCGACAGGTGACCCATCTCATCATTTGATTCAGGCAAAATTAAATGATTGGACAGGCTTATTAAAGTCCTGCAACAGCCACAGACAACAGATCTGTTCTTTTTATTGAGAGTATTTGATTTAATTATTGATTGCTGTCAAGATGTAAAAACAAGATTACGACAAAATGCATCTTCAATAAATGGCATACCCTAGCTCTAATTAAAAGCAGGTTATAATGGCCATCTTAAAGAGTGTAGCGGCGTACTTGTTGAGCCAGATGACGGCGTTCAGATCCAGGTGGTTGGTAGGCTCATCCAGCATGAGCAGAGTGGGCTCCATAAACAAGGCCCTGAAACAGATCAGTACACCTCATCACTGCTGAGACTGACAAGGGACAACAAACCATTACTCTGTGTGCAAAAACACACACACCCCTACCTAGCAAGGGACACCCTCATTCTCCAGCCCCCGGAGAACTTCTTGGTCGGCCGGTTCTGCATCTCGGGGGTGAAGGACAGACCAGCCAGGATCCTGCGGGCTCTGGGCTCGGCCGCCGCTGCTCCGATGGCCCGCAGCTCTTCGTAGACCTAGAGGGGACCCAGTGTCGATGCATGTGAAGGGAGCGTAAAGACTGCACTGCTGGGCTGGATCGTACAATCAATCGGGTTTGTCTCTTCCCCTTCTTTGGATACATTTTTCCATCATCATAATTGAATGCCAAATTGCAGAACTAACCAAATGTAACTAAGAGATATATATATATATATATATATATATATATATATATGGTATTGTTAAACACACAATCCTAACTCTACTAGTATTCCCTCTTAGGTCTGGATTCGTTCATTTAAAAAGAGCATGAGAAATGTCATCCCTGGCAACGTAATACACAAGCCAATCCACGAGACATGTCATCCATCGTGTGACTGTGAATAATAAGCGGGGGGTAGGTGTGACTCCGGGGGTCCCTGGGGACCCACCTTGTCCAGCCGCTCGGAGACGCTGTCCTCCCCCTTCTCGAGCAGGGCCTGCAGCATGCGCTCCTCCTCCAGCAGCTTCAGGCGGCGGGTGTCCGCCTTCAGCACCGCCTGCACCGCCGGCGTGTCGTCCGCCACCACCTCTGCAACGACACACAGGGCGAAGCTCTGAGGGAAGGGGGCCGACCAGAGGCAGGGGGGGCGGCGGGGCCGGGGAGAGGAGACAGCTTTAAGCGTTGGCAGGTTGGCTCACCTTGTTCACACAGCAAACAGTCGATGTTGGGGGGGATGCTCAACGCTCGGTTGGCGATGTGTTTCAGCAATGTGGTCTTTCCTTTTCTGTTTAGAAACGGGGAGAGAGAGAGAGAAAACAACACTCAAGATCAAGTCATTCGTCACCAATGAGCAGACGGATGTTGAAAGTGCCCGGATGAGAACATGTACCCATTTGGTCCAACCAAGCCATATCTTCGTCCTGCGACGATCAGGAGGTCAGCGTTGACAAACAGCTCTTTTCCATGAGCAGATATGCTGAACCGCTCCAGCTGAGGAGGATCAATAATACCACGATTTACGTCATTTTTCCTTTGTAAAACCGCGACCAACGCATTCTACATACAGTGTGAGGAGAGTTACCTTGATATCCGAGGCGTTCTCCAGCATGGCCTGTCTTGATGACATCTCGGCCTGTGACACTGAGAAGTCTCCCTCTATGGCGCTTTTAGCCCGCACGCTAGCCACCTGCCGCTCATACTCCATCTGAAAACAACCAGGAGGATATGTAGCAAGAGGAAAGTACTCCACTTTGAGTGAATCCTTTACATTTTGCATTCGTCCTGCAACAAGAGAATACATCATTCAGTGAAACACCTCAAGATCTAAAAGGAGCACAAATCGCAGGGCAATGGAATTTTTAATTTCTCAAGTCTTATGCTATAGCAGAACTTCTAGGGGCAGTCGGCACAGAGCCTGGGAACCAAGTCAACAAGGGGAGGACACTCAACCGAGGAAAGCTCATTTGCCCTGAAGGATGAGGCATACATCTCCCAAGTGTGCCGTGGCCAAGGGGCTGTTCCGTGCTGGAATACGGATGGCGTGGTCACACTAGCAAAACGTTCTAGACTTTAGTATGCAAATGAGCTCGGGCACGGGGCCGCGGCCCATGTGTAGATAGATTCTGGCCTCCAGCTACACTTAAACCATGAAACAAAAGAAAGTGGAACTCCCTTTAACCCAGATTTGATCTGGTCTGCTACAGACTTGAGATATAAATCTTGAGTCTGATTTGTGAGACTAACTTCCAAGTAAATTCTGATGATTGTTGGCACACCAATCGAACTCCTGTTGAGACGTAAGACATAAACAAACTCTTACCATCTTCTTTTTCTTCTTCTTCTCCTTCTTACTGAGATTAGCAAATGGGTCGTCTTCATCCTTCTTCGCCTGCTCGGCTATAACGTCTTCAGCACACTTCAGATAGAAAAATATATATAAATAGTTGTCATGGTCAAAGCAGGAAACAAGAACATTTATATTTTTTATGAAAAACCAATCCTACCTTCATCATGTCATCTCCGTCACTATCATCGTTGTCGTCATCCTCCTCCTCCTCCTCATCACTACTACGCTTCCACTCAACGTGCTTCTTCGGCGGGTCTTTCTTGCCTTTCTTTTGCTTCTCCTCTTCTTTTTCCACAGGCTAAAGAAAACACCACATAACCCGTCTTATAGTAGTACTCCCACTAAAAACAATGAAAATCTGTTGCAGGATGGGACATGTTCAATCATATGGGACATGTTCAATCATAACATTCATTACTTCTAGGGATGCATGGATATCTACCTAGATTTCTATATCTCTATATATTAAGATTAAAGCTTCTCAGAAACTTATAGTACAACAACATCACGGTGTCTGGCACGTTTTAAATAATACTTAGATAGATTATACAAAACAAAAGTACTACAAAAGTTGGTCTTGGGTCGTAACTAGGCTTGGGCGTCAGGAATGTCAGGAAGGTATAATACATGTATTTGTATTATACCTTCCTGACATTTCTCGGGATATATGGCGGTATTTATGAAAGAATAAAAAAAAGTCTTGCTCAGCTCAAATACTTGTGGCCTACAGAAAAATAAATAGATGATAATAAATAATAGAACAAAGGCTCCCTTCTTCCATAGATTCCGTCCAAATCTCAACGAGTAGGACCTACAAGTGCACATATTTTTGCAGTCAGCGATAGATTCCACCAACGTACACATAAGTAAAGCAAGTTTAGCCTGTATTATATACTGTCTTTATGCGTTACACCCACCCACACGTTCACTGGGATAGAATTCTGAACATCATTGTACATGAGACATATCTTGGTTATGGCGCTATAGTTAGGCTATTGTTTAGCGCAGGGCACTTTGTATTGGCCTTGTGTAGAAATATGGACCGTGTTCGAATCTTTAATTAACAATTAATTATTTAATAATAATAATTTAATAATAATAATTCAATTAATAATCCCTGCTTCAGATCACTGTAAACGCAGTGTCAACAGCTGAAGTATATAAAAAACAAGAAGGAAAGACATCGTATATTCAACAAACTAAAGATGTGTGATTGTTTTGATACACAACCACAGCAGCAGTATACCGTTATAAATGCTACTTTCAGTTTAGGTGTCGGGACATTCTGGGATTCTTTATCATTCGTCATCATTGAAAAACTTGGGGGAACACCGCCGACCTGGGCCAGCCACTCAGGGTTGGTGAACAAACCTTTTCAGTCTCAACAACAATGCAATGGCAAAGACTTTAGTTTGGACTTCTTAGTTATATATCCTGCTTCAAAAGGTTGCTAAAATACATAAATAGAAATATGTTATATATTTGAAGTTGAATATAACTAAACTGCCACTCTTACCTTGGGCTGTTTAGCTTCAGGCTGCTTAGCTTCAGGCTGCTTAGCTTCTACCTTCTTAGCTTCCACCTTCTTAGCTTCCACCTTCTTAGCTTCTACCTTCTTAGCTTCTACCTTCTTATTTTTCAGCACAGGTTTCTCATCTTCATCCTTTTTTTCTTCTTCATCATCATCCTCCGATACATCCTATAATTTCATGTAGACAAGGACGGTGTGAGCAGCAGGTCAGATACAGTTAAATTCCAAAGCGAGGTAGTATCATCCAAATTAAATGAATGTCACTTGATAATTAAGAACCACTTTCATACAGAAGAGAAAAACATACAAATTAAAATACATAAATAATGACGTGGCTGTGTGACAAAATGGTAGTTTGAAAACATCAGAGACATAACAGACATTTTAGTGTTAAAACAGAGGGTTTAGTGTTCAAACAGAGGTTTAGTGTTAAAACAGAGATTTAAGTGTTGGAACAGAAGGTTTATTGTGATCACGGATTCCAGGAGGGCTCTGAAACATACTGCAGTTAACATGGCCACATACAATGGCATGCCAACGTAACAATAGATAGCATGCTCGTGCACTGTGTTTGTGAGCTCCATTCTTTGACATTATCGTTAACCAAGGTACAGCTTTCAGTATGTAAATAACATTTAGCAACCTCCCACCCCCACCCCTCCCTCCATCTTTGTTTCCGAATACTATTGCTTCTGTTCCGGAGAAGCAAATATGTATTTTATGTCGTAAAGTTTGTGTTACCGTTTCTCTTTGTACTGCATTTAGTCGAAAGCCATTCATGAGCTAGCGCCACGTACAGTATCATCATGCTGGTGTTAATCTTCCACAGCCGAACACAAGTGTCATGTCAGTATCTTCCAAGTGTTTCTCAAATGATAATCCAGCAATTAAGGGGGATGCATACTATATGGGGAACCTATAGTATATATGTTTCAAATAAAAGGAATGGCATTTGGGGCTCCGAATTCAAATAGTGCAAATAACCCAGCAGTGATGCTGGGTTACTGCTGGATGCATGGAGGAGAAACACAGGGTAGAAAGGAAAGATGAGGATTATTATGATGATGAGGATGATGTGTCCAAGAAGACGACGGCACATGGAGAGAACGTATCCCATCACCCACCTTAACCTTCTTGGACTTAAGTTTATCTCTTTTCTTCCCTTTAGAAAGCACCTCAACCTCCTGTATCGAAAGTGCACATACACACACACACACACACACACACACACAGAGAAAGAGGCCGGGTGTTCTTTTGAGACACAGATTCGTTGTAGTGCCTTAAGAGATCAAGGTAGAAGGGTCGATATCTTCTGTAGCCATTTGGCCTAGATAATCAACAATGATGAAACACATACACGCAACCTTTTGCAGTGTTGATTGGGCTGCGGCACGACAGATTACAGACTCGGCCGTAATACAAACATCGGAATAATGCAAATACCGGATAAAGAAAACCCTACAACCGTTAATAGGAAACAAACACCGTACCAAAAAACAAAGAAGATACGTTCAGCACTCCAACAAAGAACCAATCGTTAAATAAAGTGGTATTTTTAAGGTAACTGAACAAGCAATGGAGAATGTCATATTTGTCATAGATCTTCACAGTAATAAGAAGTTGACTTGTAGCAGAATAGTTCATTCCAAAACTAAGATGCATTATCAACATGTATTGGATTATGTATTGGATTGAAATATTCCTATTTGATAAATATTGCCCAGCTCCAAAGATAAACAACAACAACAACATTTTCAAAGTATGCCTTTGTATAAGTTAAAAGGTCACCTTGGCTGACGGCGTGTCCTCAGACTCCAGGTCCTCTCCACCTTCCTCCTCGTCACTCCCACCCTGGCTGAGGGCAGCAAAGATGTTCCCCCCCTGCAAGCCAAGTACAAGCTTCCAAATTACTTTGGGAGGAAAGAGATTCAACTATATACATCACAACGGTGGCAAATTGCAACGCACCTTATTTTTTCTGCCTCCTTTCTTACTTGGGACAACCGCTGTAGGGGAAACAACAACAAACGGTGCTAGTTAGCACTGGTAAAGAAACTCATTTAAGAAGGTGACATAGATTGTCCTAAGGATACTTGGAGAAATCCCACAGTCAAACAGACCTGGCTCATCTTCATCGTCCTCGTCACTCGGCTGCACCGACAGCTTCTTCAGCCGCTGCATGATCTGCTCGTCGTCGTCGTCATCGTCGGCGTCACCGGCTCGTCCTTTCCGGCGGTCTTTCTTCTTTTTCTGAGGTTCGAACGAGGCAGGTCAATCCTCTTGTATTTATATGGCTCTTAATCAGTTACAATCTCATTCCTACAGAGAAATTAGCTGATACAAATAAAGTCCCATTGGAAGGAATTTCAAAACACTTGGCTTACACTTAACACTGAAGTGAGTGTCTACATATAGAACTCCTTTCTACGGTAGAAAACATGACATCTTTCACTTTATTTACGTCAACACTTGCTCTATATTATTTATGAATATAAATTATGTTATAAATTCCGAAACTTTCCTCCTTGAACTGAAATCTGCATTCGGTAATCGACTTGTGTGGAGTTCCTGTAAACACTGACCTACCGCTAATGCTTGTTAAACTGTCGATTTTAATAAACTCTGGGTTTGTAAACTAAGTTGTTGGTGCTTCGTTTTATGTGTAGGGACCCTAGTCATGCTACTGCAGAGGTTTGGTGCTATTTTTAGCAATATTAGTGGTTCAAAAATGCCGATTTAGAAGCGAAACTATGCCCCAAGCCAATAACATGGACGCCAAACATTGCGCCGGGCAAACTCTAATACTCGATTTCTTAATGACAAAGGTATCTGGAGGGCTTATTTGATGGGTTTTCAGGCCAAAACAAAACCCTGGGTTCCATTTTCACCGGAATTACACTTTAAGGTTCTCAGCGGATGTATTGCTTGGGTTAAGCGGCTCCGTCTCCCAGTGGTCAGGGGACAATCGCCAGAGCAGTACCTGCTTTCCCTGTGTCTCCTTCACAGCCGGCTCCTCTGCTTCCACTTTGTCATCTGTAGCGAGGTCCTCAAAGAACTGGACGAAGCACATTCAAATAGTCAGAGATGACACACAGGTCAACAGGCAAAAACTCATGAGTAAATATACATTGAATGAACAATTTCAAGTTTGAACTCACACTCTTTTTCCCCTTTTTGTCCTTCTTCCCTTTCTTCACAGTTTTCTCTGGGGCTAAATGACCAAAAGAAAGCGTAGGCTTCACGTTAGAGGTTGGCGATGGAGGCACAGATGACATTATAGCAACTACGGGTGAGAAAAATAATCGATTCTTCAATGCCTCGCTCATATATGTGACAAAAGCCCTTTCTAATAAAATATTAGATAAGGTAATTAATCTGTTGATTTCTTTAATGATCATGATATCACAAAAGTAGGAAGTAATTAGCAAACTCTTGAGTAGCAAATTCAGATGTATGTATATATTTTTGAAAATCTCGCATGGAAATGTACATTAAAATAAATAAAACTTCGAGATGCATCAATAATCGTTTTAGAATCGAAGACCTCTGAATCGGAATAGAATCGATTCGTGAGGTGCCAAGATACTCCCACCCCTAATAGCAACCACAAACACTCAGATCAGTCCAAACACTAACCGTTACAAATCACGTAGACAACTATTAAGGTCATGTTCGACCTTAAAGATAAACGGACTAGGTCGAATGAAGAAAACGTGTTGCTGGAGTAATTTCACTGGAGTCAGTTCCAGATTGAACTGTCATACACTCAATGAACACAGAGCCGTTGCATCAGCTCCTTCTGAATAGACAAACGCCTCTGCTAGCAGAGATGGCTATATAGTCAGCTTATAATAAACATCGTTTTAATCTTCCTCAGTGAAAACTGTCGGAATTGCTCTTGTTATAATTATGTCTCACCTAGGACCTCATCTATGAAGATACTTGCTAGCGATTAGCATACGTTCAAAAACTGAAACATGTTAGCATTGTAGGAGTCAAGCTAGACATGGCATTTCAATAGAGTTGTAATCTCGCTTGCCTGCCACGGATGGGACCTCTTCCCCTTCCCACATCGGCTCTTCTTTCGATTTCTTGGGCATGGTGGTGTCTTTGAGATGCCAGTATGTGTGTTTCAGACCGTAGCAGCAGGCAGCTCAGTAGCCTCACATGGATGTCATGCGGCCTGGTCCCCCTGTGTTTGGCGCAGCCAGCTGCGGCTCTGATTGGTCGCTTCGTCCATTCGCCGGTAGCCTGCGCAGCGCCGCCTAGAGGGGTCATTAGTCCATTACATCCGACCGATATTTACCATGGAACTAACTATATGACCGAGCTAGCTAGACCTCCTCGGTTGATTTACTACACAACATTTTGGATATATAGTAAGGTACGGTGGATTTAACCCGGGTTCCTGCACGCTGCTGCGGTGCTTCTGGTTCTGGGGACGTGACCCCGGCGAATGGTTCACATATTTTTTCTTAAAAAGGAGACGCTGCCAGATCCAACGTCACTGTAAGCAGAGGGATATTTTTAAGGTCACAAGAAAGTGTTTACATCTCCGTCTAATTCCTCATATTTCGGACCTTCTGAGTGTTTGAGTTGGGCAGTTTTGGGGGAACCTGCGCTTCGCTAACGTGAGGCGTGTGGACCTGGACAAGGGCACTGAAGAGGGGAATGACATCTGTCAATTTAATGTGGGTATACACAGACATACATGCAGTCTTAGCCATGCTTTCCTGTCATTATTGCCATGAATGTAGCATCGTTGCCTTGCAAAACATTTCTGAAGGGGACATGACATTGTGTGCTAGCTTTCATAGGGAACTTGTGCTAGCTTAGCCTGTGTGAGCTTGTGTTACTGGTCTGCTAACAACATGCGAGACCTTTAGCCTGTGTCAATGGTCTGCGTACAACATGTCAGACCTTTAGCCTGTGTCAATGGTCTGCTAACAACATGTCAGACCTTTAGCCTGTCTCAATGGTCTGCTAACAACATGTGAGACCTTTAGCCTGTGTCACTGGTCTGCTAACAACATGTGAGACCTTTAGCCTGTGTCACTGGTCTGCTAACAACATGCGAGACCTTTAGCCTGTGTCACTGGTCTGCTAACAACATGTGAGACCTTTAGCCTGTGTCACTGGTCTGCTAACAACATGCGAGACCTTTTAGCCTGTGTCACTGGTCTGCTAACAACATGTGAGACCTTTTATCCTGTGTCACTGGTCTGCTAACAACATGTAAGACCTGTCACCTTACAGTCAGCTGTTTCTGGAGATCCCCTGTCACTCCCACTGCACTGGGGGAACATCCACAACTATCGCAGTGCACAGATATCTCCTCCTTTGGTGATCAATCAAGTGGATGAACAGGTTCAATTCCTTTTTTGTAGGAGTTGCACTATTTTTAATCCTTGATTTGTCATTTCATTTAAATAATTACTAACGTTAATGCTATTAACGTTTCCCGCCTGCGAAGCATCTCAAAGCTGCAGCCCGCCGTGTTATCACGTGTCAAACCTTGTAGAATAGGTCTGTGTGGTTCACTGTGGGTTTGGCCCATTAATTATGAGCTTGTGGTCCTGCGTTGCCATTCACGTTCTGCTTGTCATGTGCTACTGGCATGATTGGTGGCGGTTTGAAGCCTCCACTCAAATGCAATAACGTTAGTTCAGTCTTTAATTAAGCAGAACACTCTGGACAACTGAATGGTCCTGCAATTCAGTCTTTCCGTAAATACCTGTACCAGATTTTCTATTCAACAATAATATAATGTATATTTTCCAGGCGTACAAAAATAAGTAGTTTAAAAAAAGATGCATGCATGCAGCGGGAATTAGCTGATTACATCTTACAGTAAACAAAACCGACAAAGTGTGACAGAGAGTAGAGTTGTAAATGATCTGCGGTTGCACAGAGTAGGATAAGGAAGTAAGGATATCTTTGACCACGGTAGGGATGTGCTATCTATTTAGCGTTTTCTATTTTTTCAATTTCTGACCTCTCTGAGTCTCGCTTTCTTATTTGTGTCTTCCCAGGTCTCCAAGTCCAGTCCGATTGATGCGTTGCCAGTAGTAGTATCCAACAAGAAGAACCACACACTCCTCTCCTAGGTGGTCTGGCTGCTTTGTGTGGTGGTGATGTTCCATTGCTAATTGAGGTAGCCTCTGCCCCTGTCCTGAATGGCTGTGTGCAGAGGGGGTACGGCCTTCTGGGTGGGTTGTGTCAGGAGCAATGGCCCCCGACAGCCCATCACGAGTCGGCAGTGCAGCCTCCCACAGGTAGGTTTATGCCTGTTCATAGAACTGAACTTTTTATTTTTTTGGATTCTCATTATAGTGCTTGGCTTGACAGAATATATGATAGGTGTTGCACTATTTTACAGAATGTATGATAAGAATTGCTGATACTTTCTACAGTTCTACACGTATGACAATATCAGTTTAGAAATAAAAAATGCACATTTTGAAGTATACCTTATCATTTTTGGCAATCCTGTTTGGATTGTCCCTAGGCGGTGGTGTGGCAGTGGGCTGGACAGACCCGACCCCTGAACAGCGCATCGCGGGCCCTCTCTCCCCCACACGCTCTGAGGTACCAGGCCGTCAAGCAGCCCCTCCTTCCCAAACCACTCCTCCCGGCCGGCCAACTCCACAAGACGGGCCGCCTGGAGGAGGAGTGGGAGGACTCGCTCAGCGTGTGTGTCCTGGTGCGAGCGCAGGAGCCCGGCGGCCATCCCACCCTGGTGGAGATCCCCCTGTTCGGACGGGCGAGGCTAGGGGAGCTGCTCACGGCAGGCGCCCCGAGGCCCAAGGAGCCCCCCTTCACACTGACCACGGTGGACGGCCGCCGTGAGGATGACATTAGCCTGGTGGTGAGGGCGGGGCACGCGGCCGGCGGCAAGGACACGGCCAGCGTCCCCGAGCGCGAGCACAGCACCTTCCGGAACCTCTTCCGGGTGGAGAAGTGTCCGGCGCCCTTCGTGCACGGGTCCGTGTTCTACTGCTTCCACTGCCCGGGGACGGACCCGGCGGCGGTGGCCAGCTCAGCCACGGCCGCCGGGCTGAAACGCAGGCAGGTGGTCGGACTGGAGGGGCGGCCCCTGGAGCACCCTCTGTCGCTGTCCAGCTTCCTGGGTGACCAGGTGGAGGGAGCCCAGGGGCAGGCGGATGGGGAGCGGGGCGACGAGGAGGAGGAGAAGATGGCCTTGATGTATGAAAGACTTAGAATAGAGGTACGAGTGCCATGGATGCTTTTGCATGGACACATTTGTTGCTGTTGCTACGATATTTTTTTTATCAATAAATCCTAGAATACATTTTTTTTTATGGATTATACGCTTTGTTGAGCAGGTATTATTGGAGTGAGTATGGATAGTTTTGGATGTTCTGGCGGCTATTCCATGAAATGTAATATTGAGATGATTTGTGTTTCAGCTTCCAAACTTCTTCCGGAAGAGCCATGACTACACCATGTATTCCAGCGACCTAGAGTTTGTTAACGGACTTACCAACACCCACACCAGGTACACTTACCAGCCTTCTATTATATTCTCATAATTCAGGATTAATTTCTGATCAACCCTTCCAAAAAATCACTGATAGTCTGTCTGTGAAACCAGGCTATAGGTCGATATTCAAATTAATTTAGGGAATCATAAACCAATCGTAGCCTTGTGTTTTGCGCTAGGGAGTGATCATTGATGTAGTGTATGAAAAACACCATCATTTTAACCCATAAAGTCCACATATAATCCATTCCTAATAATACCTGATCCCACGGTGACGCCCCCGCCCCCCTAGTGGTGTGAGTAAGAACAGCGTCTGTGTTTGTGACTGCAGAGGGCGCCTGCTGTACCAGCTGGTCCTCTCCCTGTGGCGGGTGCTCTGCCTGTTCTACTACGCAGAGGCCCGGCTGGAGGTGCTGAAGCTGACCAAGCACATGGAGGACGGCACCATCAAGGCGCGCTGGAGGGTCCACGGACTGCCCTTCCACAGCGTGTGTCTTCGCTTCTACCGGAAGGACATGTCCCAGCTATACAGGTGAGGATTAAGAACTGCAGAGCCCATTCCCAGTGGTAGATCCAGCACAGGTCTGTGTATCATCATGTGACCTTCATCAATGCAGGGCAACCTTTTAGGCAATGCACTGCCAGGCAACTTCATTTATATAGCACTTTTCATCAACGAGGCAGACTCGAAGTGCTTCACATACAATAAAATGAAATAATAAAAGAAAATAGATCAGTAATCGAAAACAATGGCAAAGTATAAAGGGTCTGAGCAATCTTATAGAGTCTGAGCGACACCAGTGTCTGTCTATTAAGTCTATTTTCAAGAAGAAAGACAATAAATCAATGGTCACGGTGAAACTAGATGCATTACTTTACAGCTGGAGCACACATTTGACTATTGTTGACTTATCCTGATGCCATCCTCTTGCCTATTGGCTTTACGTACACAATACACTGGTATTGATTGGGTACACTGTTTTACAATTGTTCCTATTATGTAAACACAGGTCATATGATGCATTCTCCACTTTCTACATTGGGCACGACGGACTCATCCGCTGTCACAAGGTTGAAAAGGTATGTTGACATCATTTAGCCATCGGTGCGATTGAGTCAACAAGATTCTACACTAAAGTGAGTTCCTGTGTGTTAAGGGGTTGACTCTTGGATGGGCTCCTTTTTATTCTAGAGACATTTATTCTAGTCCTTTATTCAGTATTTGATTTCGGCGCAGTAGTATTACTTTTACAGACGCCCGCCAAGTGGGCCTCAAAACAAAGCACACTATCAATGTTGGAGTGACCTTCGCTGCTCGGCCCGGTTGTAAAACGTTACGAGTGCCTCATCCAACTTGACCATATTTGGGACAAGCTTCCTTAAGATGGCCGTTCATTCATTCGTTCATTCATAGTGGATCAATGTTCCGCCACCAGGTGATGGAGGCGCGGCCCCCGCTGCTGCCCAAGCTCGGCACTCTGCTTGCGGGGGCCCTGGTGGCCCTGGGAGTGCAGGAGCACCGGCCCGCCCTCAACCTGCTGCCGCTCTTCTTCCTGTCCCGACGGCAGGGGCGGGACTGACCCCCGGAGGAGGGGAGGAGCGGGCGGCCATGGTGAGACTGCTGCGGGGTCAGGGGTCGTTAAGAGGCCATGGTGAGACTGCTGGGGGTCAGGGGTCGTTAAGAGGCTGAGGTCATCTGTTGTAGGGTCAGGGGTCGTAAAGAGGCTGAGGTCATCTGTTGTAGGGTCAGGGGTCGTTAAGAGGCTGAGGTCATCTGCTGTAGGGTCAGGGGTCGTTAAGAGGCTGAGGTCATCTGCTATAGGGTCAGGGGTCGTTAAGAGAGAACCAAACCAATATCCCCTGCATCTCTGCTCCACAATCGGGAAGTGTTGCATTCAGCCTTCTGTTTAATTGACGGGTGATCTGTATTCCCCCAACCAATCAGGGAAGATGAGCTCTGAGTGGTTAAAAAATGTGAAACTGGAAACTGATATTCTCACAGAAGAATTTAACCCACCAATACCTGACAGACGGCTTGGGTGTCACCAACACCCAAGGGGGGGGGGGGGGGGGGGGGGGGGGGGGGTTAAATGTGGTGCTTTGGTAAGTACCATTTTTCTGTATGCAGTATTCTAGTTTTCTAGTATCATATATTTTCTAGAGCATATTTGAATTTGTAGCCAATATCAGTGGTACCCAATATCATATATAAATATATGTATGAATATATATATATATATATATATATATATATATATATTACAGTGGATCCTTTATGACACATTGAGTTGAGGACAGAGCCCCAGCGGCTGCGAGTCCAGCTCCAGTCGGACAATAGGAAGATTCTCCATTGGATTATCTGTATGCAGACAATGACCAAATGGCCCCAGCTACACCTTTCACTGTAATACACACACATTTAGTGCTGGGTTTAAACTTTGCCGTATACTTTTGGTATTCTTTCAGTTGTATTTTGGACCGACTCCGTCGCTGTGCTGTATCAAGCCTCTGGTCTATATAAGTCAGTAAAGCTTTACTGATAAGCACTTTTTAAAGCACACCGTTACAAATTGCGTCAAATACACACACAGTAAAAGCAAATAAACAAATAAATGCTGTTCAGTAAAATGCAGGACGATGGGAGACAGAAGAAACAGCAAACACCAGAAGACAGGGATGGAGATCTACAAAGAGGCTGGTCTACAAAGATGACTGTATGATAGTCGCTTAAAATACAGGAGGATTGTTCCAGAGGGTCGGGCTAAAACAGGGCAGGGGGGACAAATCCCTCTTAGGTTAGTGGGGGGAGCAAGGATCGGAGGTTGAGGGGGGAGGCTGAGATGTGAGGATGTGAGTGGACTGACACATGAGCAGATCAGAGTTAACTGGAGGGGCGAGGTCATGCGTGCTTTTGTGTAATCCACAGGATCTAGCAGTGTGTTCTGATTGGACAGGAAGCCCATGGAGGAATGAAGGAACAGGGTAATGAGGGACCAGCTGTTCTCATTAGGAACCTGGCAGCGAGGCACGAGACGAGGGAATACAATGATACAGACGGGAGAACATGTGTGAATTAATGGTTCTGTAATTAAGATCTGTAGGAGACGGGGTACGTCAGGATTCTTCGCCGAATAGAATTTGACTGGACCAGCTCAGTAACATGACGGTCAAAGGCGAGACCTATATTCTGAACAGTAGAATAGATTTGTGACTGAAATGGACTAATGAATGAATTTACTCCAGTGGTAAAGTTATCTTTTCCAATTCAAAGACTCCTTCCTTGGCGTTCCTTGGTGTTGGCTGAGCGTTCAGGGAGGGACTGGTTCAAGTTATGGGGTTTGGCAGAGAGAGAGAGAGGTCTGTGTATCATCATGTGAGACATGGTGGAAGGGGATGGACCCATGACGTTGAGGCAGCATGTACAAAGAGAAGAGGCTTGGTTCAGGAGGAGGACTCGTGATTAGTTATGCAAAACATTTAGGCAAGGCTCAAATCCGTGCAACGCTGTAGCAGAGGCATCACGTAAAGTCATACGAACGATGGAATCCAACCCAAATTAAGAAAAATACTAACATAATATTCTTTGTCAGCATGCATAAGAATGTAATTGGTCGCTTTTAGTAAAGCGAAGTTGGTCCCTAACCATTCTTTGAAAGATGTTTGGTCAGAAGGGCAGCTTGAAGATTTATCTGTAATCTAACTGGGCTGGTTTGAGAGAAGGTTATTTTGAGGAGTGCCTTTACATTGGCAACTTTGAAAGTCAGGTACTGCGGAAGTGAGAGTCGTAGATAATGGGGCGCAGGCATGAACCTCAGACAGGAAGGAAATTGTGTGAGAACAGTTTCACAGTGACTGGAGGGGGGCCTCATACAGGCTCCAGTGTTTAGGACCTGCAGGGAGACCGGAGCAGAGCCAAGCCCGTTAATCATCCTGAACAGGAACCGTGGGTGGGGTTTACTATTAATCAGGCCAGAAAAGTCTGCAGCTCACTCGCGCTTGATAAGGTCGAGTATGAGCAAAAGCTCCATCACAGGGAGGGGGTGCACTTCAAGTTAGGTTTTCCATCCGTGTTAGGCCCTCAATTGTTGTCCGATGTTTGATTTTCACCTCTGCCTTCTCCTCTACCTTGTGTTTCAAGGTGGAGAGCCAGGTCCCTGATGTAGACCCCCTGGGGGAGAGGACCTCATCCAGGTCCCTGATGTAGACCCCCTGGGGGAGAGGACTTCCTCCAGGACCCTCGCTCAGCAGCATGGACGTGGCACTACGTGATTCCAGAGATTACCGCTTTATTTGCTGCATACTCAATGAGGTTTTTGGTGAAACATGCTTGATAGTAATGGAGAAATGACCATTATTTCACTGTATTTAAACTTTCACACAAACCAGTTCTCCTGGTAGTTAGTGCTTCAAAGCATGCCATATTTCCATTGCAATACGTCAGTAAATATGCTGTTTGTTAGGTCTATAGCAAGTCCATCCATGTTCTAAGAGTAATGTTAGCCAAGGCATTGAGACCTATGTTAATCCTGGTTGTGTGAATAAAATAAGTGTTTAACTATGATCAGTCTATGATGTGTCACAATTGTTTCTAATGTAATAAGTTACAATTAATTATGCATTTCAGGCATCACCAGATAGACTGCAGTCATTGTCTTCAGAAGGCATGGGTCTAAAACATCAAACAATGATTTGGAACTTTATTTTAAGAGCACTATTCACAAGTGCAGACTATGCATTCATGGTTGATAAAAAATAAAATCAAACGTGAAAGATTCTGCTGTGCTTGTTGAAAATAAAAGGAGCATTAGCATTAAAGACGGGTGCGTCCAGTGGCACCGTTACATCATGCTAGAATAGTTCTGACCCTCCAAAGATTCATGGATCTACTCAATTAAAAGTGGACACCAACATGAGGGTCATCTTTTAGCTTACTGAAAAATACAAAGAGCATATTGTGATGTGCATCGCCGTGATACAGTAAAGAGCGATAAAGCAATATAAATGTTACATGGCGAGCAACACAGATTGCTTGACATGGACATTAACAGAACTATGGCAATCATGTCACAGTTACCATATACAATTTGTGCTAATTTACAATTAAATCTTACACGTATATTATACAATGAACATTTGCCACGTAGGATGGAATGATACGTTTTTCAAAAACACTGGTTTAAAGAATCAACCCACTGCTAACATTAAGCTAAACAAATAGCGTCTGATACACTGTCCCGCACTGTTCACTGCTCCTCTTTGGCGAGATCTCTGCTCTGAGTCTTCGTGTGTGGTGGATTAAGACGCCATGGAGGATCCACAGCGTCAATCCTCCAATGAGAACGCCTGGTTGGTGTTGGGGAACCGCTGAGAGCTGTAGTCGGGGTCTTCCCTCACTCGCTCCTTAAGGTCACATTTCACCTGGTGGGAAGAAAAGGAAATACGAAGGTCACGTCGGCTGGCTGTCGCCTCAATTCCAGCAGGTTTCAACATCTCATGTGTGTAGAACTGCACCTTTAAACCCTCCTCCCTTCCCAGCTACGGTGGCCTGTAGAGGCCACTGCGGTGCCAGTAGGGACCTCCAAAATCATTGTCTACAGCCGCATTGGCTAGGCCAAGTGATGGATAGATGTATAAATTGTATTTAGCTATTAAGTCGTAGCTTACGAGTAAAATGGCGAATATGATTGTTAAAAATGAAAAGATTGGGGAAGAGGGATCCAGAGGCCAAACCCCTTTAGGGTAGTGAGCGAGGGAATGAGATGAGATAAGAGGCGAGTGGTCCATTAGTGGACTGAGGAACGAGGAGACCCGAGTTAACTGCGGGCGAGGTCATGCATGCTGGTGGCGTGTAACCAACAGGTGGCGGTACCTGCTCTGTGTACGCCTCCTGCAGCTCCGGCGCCTCCAGCTCCCCCTGCAGGCTGTTGGGCGCCGTGACGGGCCGGGCCCCCGCGGAGCGGGCCGCTCGGCTCACCGCGTCGGACAGGGACAGGTGGGGCCCCTCCCCCTGGGAGGTCTGACCGGGGCAGAACCCAAAACACACCCTTACTGTGGGGGCACTCTGCAGGGCGTGAGGCTGCACGCGCTGCATGAAAGGCCCTGCAGACGTTCCCCGTCATGGGGGTGGGCGTATGGATGGACAGTTGCTCTCCTATGGTTTTTTTGTGTTGCCTGAAGACTGAATATCAATGCCTTACATTTGTTGTAATTGTAAATAGTCTTGATGCAAACACAAATAAATTGAGACTTATAACTCGATAGCGTGTTAAGTATGAGACTAAGACCGAGATGAGTATGAGTCAAGATTGACACACACACACACACACACACACATGCAGGCACGCACAATCTTATACCAGCAGCTGTCATCTCTGAGGAACACGGATATAAAGACAGATCAGGGAGACCTCTTCGTAGTTCTACCAGAAAGACAAGATTTTTTTCCATCGACGGTTGAACAATCAGGTTCAACCCACGACATCACGATCGTTGAAAGACGAGCCTTCATCAGATCTGATATCAGTTTGAACAGGGAGGGTTGAGCGATGTGACCACGCCGGCTCGGCCCAGCGTGTACCACGCTCTAGCCAGTGCTTGTCCTCGCAGTGACGGATGTTGGATTTCAGCGTGTTTCTAAGCAGTTGGTATAGACTCTGCGTAGTCGTGGTTAGGGTTGCCGCGGTATACGGTATTACCGGTGTTACGGCCAACACAGATTACTCTGTGTTGCACACCGGCAACACAGTTGGGATTTTTTTTTTTTTTTTTTTTCAGTATTAAAAAAATTCTGTAAAAATGAATAATATAATTATAATTAAGAAAATTTAAATGTGTAGAATAGGCCACAGTTCTGCTCTGTGCGGAAGAGAATTGGTGCGCCGAGAATTGGCACGCTTCCTTACAAGACCAGTAACGATAGCAACGCCGGTAAACAAACCCCGCAAAGCCCAATCCCTACGAGAGCTCCCCGCGCTACGGCCATCCGGAGGGGCACAGAGCTTTTGGCCGTGATATTATAAATACAATTATATTATACAATTATATATAGAACGTTATAAGACGCTGTCACCGAGTGTGAGAGGAGAGTTGACGGAGAAGATGGCGGTTGACCTAGTTTCAAGTTTATACCGTTTATACTTGGTAATACCGGTGTTGACACGAGTGTATTACTCGGTGTGAAAATTGTCCACACCGCGGCAACCCCTAGTCGTGGTGGCGTCCTCTGTCTGGGGAACTCCATGGTACTGTACTGGTTCTCTCTCTGAGACGGGCGTCGGTGTTGAACCGACGTGCGGCGGGCTGGGGGCTCACCTTCCTCCTCTTGGCGGGCATCCCGTGGAGGTAGGCGTCGGACAGTGGCGGCTGCGCTTTGATCTTCCTCTGAGACAGCATGTCGTGCCTGATGATGGGCACCCACTCCTGAAACAGACCCCCATGGCTCAGTGACAGACCCTCCACCGGGACAAGGGGCTGTCAGGGAGAAGCAGACGACTCTGCGTGGACGTAAGGTCTAGTCACATTCGATAATGTCATGCACCCTGTCTTATTGATAGGGATCTGTTTGGACAAACCTTTGAGGACCGCCTGGTTTGAAGTCCATATTAGTACGATTAAATAACAATACGTTTTCCACGACTCCTGCTAGTCTTGACTATGCAGTGTTCACAAATGTTTAAGGCACTAATGCTAGAACTATACCATCAACTCACTAAAGATGATCAGAAATACACCATCAACTCTCTACACCCTCCCCTACCAGATCCCATCTGGACTCTGGCTGGATGGGAGGGGCCGTCCTTACCGGGGGCACGCCAGCGGCCCAGGGCTCCACGTCCGGTCCGGGCCGGTCCCGTCCTGCCAGGACCGGCACCGGGATGTCCCCGCCCATCACCAGCACCCTGCGGGACGGCGCCCGCTCCCCGGGGGGCGGCGCCGGGGCGTCCCGGCTGCCCTCCGCCACCACGGCCATGGCCTCCTCCCCCGGGGTGGAGGAGGGCGGAGAGAGGCCCTCCTCCATCTGCTGAGGGGACAGGGGGGAGAGACAGGGGGAGACACGGGACAGGGGGGAGAGACAGGGGGAGACACGGGACAGGGGGGAGACACAGGGGGAGACACGGGACAGGGGGGAGACACAGGACGGGTCAGAGAGAAGGGGGGGAGACACGGGACAGGTCAGAGAGATGGGGGGGAGACACGGGACAGGTCAGAGAACGGCAATCAACGTATCTCACCGTGTCTTAGGTTCCACTGAATCATTTGGAAACAAAAGCCATTACATTTGTATCTCAATGTTATTCTGATGCCCTGTCCCGCCCAAAACCCTTAGCCCTACACCTCCGTGTTCATTGGGAGAGGTCCACCAAGAGAGCCCTACCTCCACACCGCTGAGGTTCTGCGGGGGGGCGGCTGCTGCCTCACACATCGGGGCGGAGCTGGTCGAGTCATTCTGACGACGAAGAGCAAAGACAAGAAAGTGGACGATGGAAACTGTATGCACTATGTGTACTCAGGTTTGTTGAGAAAGAATACCACACACACCCACACACACACACACACACACACACACACACACACACACACACACACACACACACACACACACACACACACACACACACACACACACACACACACACACACACACACACACACACACACGTCATCTCTGAGGAACACGGATCTAAAGACAGATCAGGGAGACCTCTTCGTAGTTCTACAGGAAAGATTTCTTCCATCAACGGTCTAACACATGGTTCCTACAGCTTAATGAAAGTTACATTTAAGACTTTTTAAGACTTTATTAATGCCACTTGAAAGGAAATTTAAGACCAACGACACAATAAACACTAGTGGAAAAATGTAGTTGAACATATTTCCACTATCAGTAGGCTTTTTGGCAGAAACAAAAATGACCTCTTGCGCACCTGAACGACGTGCATCTGAGTCACGGCCGCAAAACAAAGGTTTTGTTGGTTCTGCTCTCGTGATTGCGCAACAATACTGCTATATAAAAAATGTTAACTATTCTTTATTAGATTTGAGACTAATTACAATCATAAAATCCTACTTACCATGTGTAAACATTTTTGAGACTTTTGAAAGATGGATTTAAGACTTTTTAATGCTATTTAAGGCCTTATTTTTAGATTTATGAATTTAAGACTTTTTAAGGATCCGCGGGAACCCTGTAACAATCAGGTCCAACCCACGACATCACGATCGTTGAAAGACGAGCCTTCACCAGATCTGATATCAGTCTGAACAGGGAGGGTTGAGCGATGTGACCGCGCCGGCCCGGCCCAGCGGGCACCACGCTCTCAGCACACACTACACGGCCCCTGTACCAGTGGCCATGGGCCCACGTGGGGCCACGGCGCCGGTAGCGGGCGCAGCTGTCCCTGGGTCTTACCTGCCGGGGGCGGACGACGTAGTGCTGGATGTGCTGCTCCGTCACAGGGTTGTGCTCCAGGATGACCTGCAGCCTCATGGACATCATGCTGGTCAGCCAGTTGACCAGGCTGGGGTTGACCTCGGCCGACATGGTTCTCTGTACCCACATGGAAAGGGGGGGGGGCAATCTAAATCCTCATTGCTTCTCAAAGAACACAGAGAAACATACACAGGGCGATCCGGTGGTGGCGCCATGTTCGGCTTTCTTAACAACGTTTCAAAATGAAAGCGACTGAATCTCTGATCTTTGGGTGGCCTTGTGTGCGCGTGGGGGGGGCCGGGGGAGCACTCACAATGCGGTGGTTGATGACGCCGGTCAGCGCTCTCTGCTCCCCGTTCAGGCAGTACAGGTTGAGGGCCAGGCACTCAAACAGGCCCTGGGTGCACAGCAGCAGCAGGCGGGGCCCGAAGGTTTGGTCTGAGGACGGACACACACACACACACACACACACACTATCAGAATACCAACCTCAGTCTATTCTGGATACTACTGCTTCATTCACTATTAAACAGTCAAGAAACCTGTTGCCCCATTGCTAAACAAAATCAGCAATTCCATTCATGGTTAGTTGAAAGGGTTGGATTACGTTACTCAACACAGGTTTTCTCTGAACCAAAACCACTGGATATCGCGTGTGTTGATGGTAGCTAATGGCTTATGAGTGGATCCATCTGAAGTGGGTCGCGTTAAGAAGCGTGTATTAACATAACCTCCTACACCTACAGGAGTAGGTAACACAAATAGACTGCAAAACATCTTGTGCTCTGCTAATGGGGAAGAACCGGGCACACCAGAATGTTCTTACTTTCTGCCAGCGTGACTATTTATATTCTCTTCATAGGGCGGACCAACAACCAACACTTGGCTCGTTGTCGTCAGGACAAACATCGCCCCATTTTGAACTGAATGAATGCATTAACTCACTACCTTACAGTAATGGCCCGCTCACAGTGACAGTAGCCCGCCTACTGACTGCTGCTGCTACCAGTCGTACCAAAGGAGAGCCCTCCGCTAGCCTTCAGGCGGCCGGATCCTTACCGTTGCGGCGCAGGATGTGCATGGCCATGCGCGTGAACTGCTGTCTGAGGAAGGACATGTTGGTCTGGATGATGTCCACTCCGTCGCGCACCGCTACGGTAGCCTGGCGCACAACAACAACCACGACAACGACATCAGTGACACAGGGTTTAAATTGTTGATTGTTAATTGAATTGCTCCGGCGATGCGCCCTTTTGTGGTGACTTGAGAGATCGTCACAATCACAACCTGCATGTGCGTGCAGTTTGTGATTTTGATGATCCCTCAAGTCAACACAAAATGGGGTATCTCCAACAAAAACCCCCATGATGCATTCTGATGTACAATGGCTGAAGTGCGCGATTGTTCAGAGAGTCAATATTGGCAAGTGAACTAGTAGGACTTAAGGGACTAAGCATCTGTGACTCATCACCGGTACAGACCAGCCTATGGTTGGTTTGTAGTGGTGATGGGTACACTGGTGTACGAGTGTGAGGGTTCAGCCTTACAAAGCTCTCCACGATGTATTCATCCAGGCCGTTGATCAGCTCCTCCGCCGCCGTCTGCAACAGAAGACCACACCACCATCATGTTAAGGCTCCTCCCACGCTGTGGACATGTCCGTCACTCATCCCCCCGGCGGCCCCTCCTCCCCACCCCCCCCCCCCCCCCCCCCCCCCCCCCCCCCGGCCCCTCACGGTGATGTTGGCGTCGGTGGGCGGGCGGCCCTGGAGGCAGTGCTGGGTGAAGAAGGCGTGGAGCTGGGGCTGGATGCGGCTCAGCGGCTGGGCGTTGCCGTGCAGCAGCAGCACCATGTCCACCATGGAGAAGCTCTGGCACACCAGGGACAGCAGGTCCCCGAAGAAGCCTGAGGACCAGGGGCCGCAGAGGGGGGTTAGACGGGGGGGTTAGACGGAGGGGGGGGGGGGGCAGTGAGCGGCTGACGCAGTCCCACTACACTACAGGGACACGTAGACTGCTAAGGGCAGATTAGAGCATCGGTTGAGGAATAGAAGTCGTTCCTACGTGGAGGTATGGTGAGCTTGGTAATCTATAATAAATGAACACTGGTTTACCCGAAGTTAACATATCAGAACAATCCCCAACCATGTTTCTAAAGCATACTGTGTCAGAGCCCACTGTCAAAATGGACGTTTGAGAAATGACGTGTGTACCGGGCCCGGCCTGCGTTGTAGGGAGTCCGCGGTTCAGAAAGGCAACTTGAAAATAATGCATCCAAATTGTAATTTCAGATATACATACTTCAGATTTGGCATGGGTACATATATATATATAGAATCTACTCTTTGTAGCCATATATTACAGCCGAGCCAACGTGCTCTTACACAATGTTAGCGCTGTTTAAACATCGGAGATATGCATATGTTTCACTTTAAAATGTATATCTCTGCCGTCTTTAGCCTTATTGTTATGAATAGTCCCACAGTCACCTGGTACATGTGTGCCGAGTTGGCAGCTTTTATCTGCTCCGGCACCAGATCTGTTGGAGTGTGGGTGATTTGTCAAGTTGTAGCCATTGTATTAAGTCTTAATGATCTGACCATATGGGTTGCACATTGAAAGTTGTTCTTCATGACGAATGGGGCAGGTATAACAAGTTTCATGCATATTGCACTTTCCTAGTGGAAATGGCAGCCAGTTGAGTATTTTTCACTTAAAGTGCTTATTATAGCGCCACCTATAGCTAATTCTGGTCCATCCTTGTCAAACCTAACTCATTTTACGAGTTTAACGAGTCGCACATTTATTTATACAATTGATATACTTTTGCCCATGTTGTTTTTGAGATATGGCCGAATTTGTCTGTAAAGAAATAATAATACTTACAGAGACAATAGGGTTCATACTTTTTTCATAGGACCCCTAATAAAATAAAAAAATAATATAATACACCCAAAAATGATTCATCAATGCCATATGCCACCTGTGACACAGCATTGCTTCACCGGGGCGTCACCACTTCATGACCTCATCATGTAGCACACACCCCCCCCCCCCCCCCGTGGCCGGCCCCACTCACCGACGGCGTCCCCGGAGCCGGGCGTGAACAGGTTGCTGGTCTGGGACAGCCTCTGGATGAAGTGGGCGATGCTCTCGCCCGTGCCCTGCTGGGCCCCCAGGGAGCCCATCATGGTGGACAGCACGCCCTGGACGATCCCGGTGAACAGCTCGGGGCTCAGGGTGTCCCCCACGCCGCCAGGGGCCGGGGCCGGGGGGGCGCCCGGGGCCGGGGGGGCCGGGGGGGCGCCGGACGCTGAGGAGGGCTGGGGGAAGGACCCGGTCCACATTGATCAGACTTTAGTTTGGGCCGGGACTTTGGTTCTCTTCAGAAATAGAAAATTGTGGTAGATAACTGGCTAGAAATGATTCAGGACTTATTCAATGAGTCAAGAGATTCAGGACATGGAAAGGTTAATTTTTCGGCTCAGAATGACACATGATTTTTTATATTACAAGACGGACAAAATGTAATATGTATTGGCTAAAGTCAGGGTGTGGTTTGTGAAGTGTGTCCTGGTATCTTATGATCCTGTTGGCTTTACGGTAGCTATAAACTACGTCATATAGATAAACTTGTTGTAATCGACCTCTGTGACCCATGTTACATTTGTGAGGACAAAAGACTGCTGTTGTGCCGACAGTTGCATCTGTGTTGTTATTCTGCATCCTCGTTTTGTTGCAGAAAATGCTTAATTTTTTATTTTATTTAACCTTTATTTAACCAGGGAAGTCCCATTGATATTAAAAACCTATTTTCCGAGGGAGTCCTGTCGAAGAGGAAAAATAGTTTTATAAGTTAATAAAAACAGAGTAAAAAAAAAACAGGGTAGCCACGATTTGATGGTATCAAATCATAACCAAATATAACGCCTTACATACACTATTGAGTTGACCATCCGTCCAGGGGAACACCTATATCAGTAATACTGGGAGAGGTTCCAGTACAACTGATTAAGTAATGGTTATAAACTAGATGATGACCTTGCCACAGATTGGGGTGAAATGAAGTCACGCCTGCTGCCTGGTGAAACAGCCGGGGGGGGTGGTAACTCACATGCATGAAGTCCGACATGCCCTGGAAGAAGCTGCCGGGCATGCCGGGCAGGGTGACGGTGATGGCCGGGGCCCCCCCCGCGACCCCCGCCGGGCCCCCCAGCAGGGAGCCCAGCAGCTGGGCCAGATGGCCCTCGGGGAGTCCTTCAGCTGGGGGCCGGGTGGAGGAGGTGGAGGAGCTGCTGCTGCTGCTGCTGCTGGAGGAGGAGGAGGTGGTGGAGGTGGTGTGGCCCGACAGGTTGGCAGAGGGAGGCGGAGGAGGAGGAGGAGGAGGAGCCGGGGTGGAGGCGAAGGAGGGATCTGATAAAGAGGTGGAGAAGGAGTAGGAGTGGGAGTGGGAAGAGGAGAAGGGGGACGTTGGGTCGCCTATCGGGGCGGTCAGGGGCAGACGTGAATAGCGGTTATTCCACGGTGAGGCGCTCTGCCGAGGGGACCCGTGCTGGGAGGCGCCCTCGGCTGGAGGCCGTTTAAACAGGAGGACGGGACGCTGCCCCACTCACTTGTCTGCCCCGGGAGCAGGAACTGTCCCACCAGGCCGCTGATCATCTGGCTGAGAGGGGAGGGGCCCAGGGTCTGCTGGGCCCCTGGCTGAGGCCCTGCCGCCCCGGGGGCCGCCGGCCTCAGGTTGATGGTGGCCCCGCGGGTCCCCAGGGGCTGGGGGCCCTGCGGGGAGAAGGCGGGCCGGGTGATCACCACCCGGGCTTGTGTGGGCAGCTGGGGCGCGGCGGTCCCCTCGGGGCCGGGCGCGGCGGCGGGGCCAGCGGCGGTGGCGGGCGGCGGGGCCCCGGGCGTGGCCCCCGGGTGCATGTGAGCGGGGTGGCCCCCCGCGGCCGCCGCCGCCGCCATGGCGGCCGCCTGGTGGGAGATCTGCTGCACGATGGCCTGCATGAACTCTGGGGGCAGCCCCGGGATGTGGATGGGTGTGGCCCCTGAACACACACACACACACACACACACACACACACACACACACACACACACACACACACACACACACACACACACACACACACACACACACCAGGATCGGTTTACTTTCAATCGCATTATTAGCGCTGAGTTGGATTCCCAGCATCGTGCGCTCGGTGGTAAACAGAACTTAAAGAGGTGCATCTCCGATGGAGGGGGCTTACCGGGCTGACCAGCGGCCCCGTTGGCCTGTCCCGCCCCGCCGGCAGAGTCCCCTGGAGAACACAAGAGTGAGCGGTGAGCAGAGAGCTCTGTAGAACCCCCCCAGTGAGCGGGGGAGCAGTGAGCGGGGAACAGAGGGCGACCTACCGTCGATGTTCATCTGCATCATGACCACAGGCTCCAGGGTCTGGTGGGTGATTCGGATCACCCGGGGACCCCCTTGCCCCGGCCCCCCCCCCGGCATCTGGTTGGTGGTGGCGTTTGGCTGGGGGGGCGGGGCCTGGCCGGGGCCCTGCTGCTCTGATTGGCCGGCGGTGTGCGGGGGCTGCGCCTGCCCTTCTGCTGCGGGGCGTCCGTTAGACGTCATGGTCACGGTGGTCCCCAGGTTGATCTAGGAGAGGGCATGAGTCACGCTGGCTTGAAGAGGGTCCCTTAAGGCTCCGCGGGGAGAGAGATAAGGCCTAGTGCTGATCGCAGCGGGCCGGGTTCGATCCCTGCGCGTGGTCCTTTGCTGTATGTCCTTCCCCCCCTCTCTCTCTCCCATACCTTCCTGTCCATCTCACTCTATGATAAAACATCAAAATCATAAAATAAAAATTCTTAAAATCGAATCTCGATTGAAAGTGGAGGGACCCTCTCAAAGGTCCGGGGTTCCCCTAACCCTACCCCCCTGAATACAGCTCGAAACCTGCGGTTTACAGGGAATCTTTGATAAAGCCTTTACCTTCTCCCTCTTTTTTAACCCTTTAATGAGTTAGTAGCTCTTATAAGATCCAACACATACCATATCAATAATTATTTTTATTTACCCGTTAATCGTGGGCAAGGGATAATAATAAAGGAATTGGAATGGTTTAACAGGTAACTAACTCCTACACATGAAATAGAAACGTGAAAAGCTGATGGATCATGATCCTTCCTGGGAGAAATTGGGATATTATATTTCTGCTATAGCCCCCCCACCCCCACCCCCGCAATACAATCACACACGAGAACCTACTGGGATGGGCATGTGAGGCAGGCCCGCCTGCAGGAGCACAGGAGAGGCGTAATGGGCCATGGGCCGAACCACATAGAGATGCCGGGGGGGGTTGGTGGTGAGGTTGCAGCGCAGATCGCCGAGGGCAATCAAGCTGTTGCCAAGGAGACGCAGGGTGTCTCCGACCCCATTGAGCGTCCGCTGGTCCTCCTCCCTCTCGCGCATCTGGAAGAAAAGTCCGGATCTAAGATGAGACCTTTAGTTTCTAACCAACAGGTGATTGCCCCGTCTCCCGGAGCCTTCCTCCTCTGTGCACGCCCACTCGTCCACCGGGGGCATATTTCCAATAAACTGAGATGGAGGTTGATCAAAGGAATATGTATTGTATTGGTCATGTGAAACACATGGACTACGTTAGCCATCAGCCAATCTGGAGCGGACAAAGTACGATAAGTAATGAGTTAGCCTACAAGTGAGCTGTATGAAGCTTTGGTGGGGCATCCTGTTCCTAGCTCCCTTGGGGTCCGGCTACCTACCTAGAGGAGTCCACACCACCCGAGGGGGAGCAGGGGTCGGCCCTGAGACAGGGGGCGGTCCCGAGACAGACAGGGGCCGGTCCTGAGACCGACAGGGGCCGGTCCTGAGACCGACAGGCTGAAAACACAAAGGCGTCCTCACGTTGTTGTTGTAGTCGGCCAGCGTGGCCGTCCCCAGGATGGAGTGGGTCCTCTCGATGAACGGCCGCAGCCGCTCCTCCACCCGCCTCACCTCCGACAGCACCTCCACAAACTCTGCTGGGCTCGGGTGGCTGGAGGCACGGGGAGAGAAGACATCCCGTTTGAGGTCTGCTCTCCCACTGTCCCTCCCCAAATACTCTAGCACGCTCCCTAGGACACACGCTGAGGAGGACTACTGGTTTGTTTTCTGTTCTAACAGAACGTCATCCGATTGGTCCTCCTCGTGATGCCTAAAGGTGGAAGGAGACCGTGCTCTCACTCGGGCCTTCCTTGCTCATGTCAGCATGTGTATTAAGTACAAGTAAGAAAAAGGGGGAACACAAACCAAAGGCCATGTGTGACTAGTACTGATAATACCCAAAGCGCGTAAGATTTGATCCCTTCCATGGTCGTGGCCTGTGGGCCTTCTGTAACGAGGTTCAAACTGAGGGAGGAGTTATATCTGGCTTACTTGGAGCCCGGCGGGGCTGGAGCCTCTGTTTGGGTGGAGGAGGTGGAGGAGGATGAGGGTGGAGCCGGGGCAGGCAGAGTGGTGGTGTCCATGGGCTGGGAGGGGGTCGCCCCGGCCCCGGGGGAGGGCTGGGACGGATCTGTCTCGGGTGCAGGGGCCGGGTCACCGGGCTGACCCTACACAAACATGTGGAAGGATGAGAGGACTCACAGAACCAACACACAACTGTCTCACATCGAGCTGAGCCAAACGTCATACTGTATTTACCATTGGCTGTACGCAAGGAAAATTACCTAAGGTGGAAATGATATCCGATGTATAATGTTACAAATGAAACCATCATCGAGAAGAGCACGCAAAGGCCGAACCGCAAAGTCACAACTCCTCTCTGTTTTGGCACCGCAGTGGGGGAACGAGATCCCTGCCGATCTCAGGGACGCAGAATCCCTCAACAGCTTCTGCAAGAGTCCCAAGACTTACTTCCTCTTTGTGCAGAGATCACCTGGGGCCTCGTTTTTAAAGGTCACGAAAATGTTGCGGAAACAATGTTATGATTTACGGAAAAAATCCAACTGTATCACTTAAGTTTCATTAATTTGCCTGATACACATATATATATATATATATATATATATATATATATATATATATATATATATATGTAGGCCTACATTCAATTAGCCTACAGGCTATAGTAATGAATTATCCTTTTGGCAGAAGGCCTATAAATAATGCTTATTCTGTTCTCTACTTCGGTAAGGCCTTTGGTTAGGGTTAGAGTCCTAGAATATTGTAATAGCATGTCATCCAAGTGATTTGTTCATCTTTGCTAGTTTGTCAATGTTGATACGTGTACCTTTATTTTACTAAAATGCCTTTTTAACTTTCCCTTTATTTTCTATTTTTACCAGAAAAATACATGATCTGATACAAGAGAGAAAGGTTGCTGGGCTAGAGTCCTAGAAGCTGGGTTAGAGTCCTAGAATATTGTCCTTTAGGTCGGGTTGTAGTCCCGACTTGGGTTCCAGAGAGTCTGTTGATCTGATCTTAAATAACTTTCAATTTAATTTTCTCACTTTCTTAAATACATTGCACTTTCAATTTTACTTACTAAAAAGCCTTTTTAACTTTCTATTTTACTCATTTCTTTGCATATGTTTTCTTTTACTTATCTATTATTTTATTGTATAACCATGTTTATATGTGAAGCACTTTGAGTCTGCCTTGTGTATGAAAAGTGCTATATAAATAAAGTTGCCTTGCCTAAGAATCACTTCTATTTCACAATGTGCAAATCTTGTTTTTCTTGGGCGTAGGCGTATCTATTTTCCCGTGTCATGATAGGTCACTAAAGGCTCCTTATATACTAGGATAAGACTATTCATTAGTTTATCAATAGATTTTTTTGATTAGCATTGCCCTTTTAAGGACTATTGGACTATGGGACGTTCTTGGGACGAGCATGGCGCTTGTGCACGCTCGTTCACGCACGCAAGATTGAACGTACGTTGGTATTTATAACGAGAAGGTTTTAATTGGTTGTGGGTACGCAGATTCTGAGGACTGGACGTACGCAATAGTACACCCAATAGGATTAGGGAGTGTTTTTAAATGAGGCCCCTGGACTCTACACAGCCTCCCTCCTGCCCCCCTACCGCCCCTTCTCCTCCCTTACTCATAAATAACCCACCAATAACGCACTTATTGTATGTTTGTAAGTCCTGGCACTTAATGTTCCCACTTCCTGTATGATGAACATCCTGGCTCTTTAAAATAGCACTTAGCATTGTATAGCAACTTATCCCAGCTATTTCTGTTGTATACAGGGAATGGGATTACCTAGACATTCTAAGTGCTTGGCACTTGTTAATATGACCCTCCTTACTGTACCAAAGGTTATATGTTGTTGTTTCTCTTTCTTCTGACAAATATACTTATTGGGGTTCTCCTTGGATAAAAGCGTCTGCTAAATGCCCTAAATGTAAATCTAAATGATTTGTGTCCAAATGTTGTTTTAATCAGCTCAATTGTTACGATGAATAGCAAGTCATAGAATGATTTAAGTCATTTTTTATATTGCAAAATGGGCTCACAAATTATCCCATGGGTCTGGAATGTGGCCAGGAATGCGTAAGTCTTCACACTTTACTTGCAATGTTGCCAAATGCACTCCTCACCGTGACTCAGTCATTTTGTCAACAGATTTCACTATTGAAGGCGCCTTGAAACACGGTAATCTCTATATTTATTCTAATTATGGTGTACATGCCTCATAGACCTTTCAAAGCATGCATTCCTCTCGATGCCTCTTCATTTATAGCTCTTATTAATATAGTGTTTAAATAGTGTTCATATATTATATTGCTAATACTTTGTTAATATTACGCTTCTATCGTGCTGCTTTAAGTCTTTTATGAACCAAGCCCACCAAGCAATCTTCCTTGTATGTACAAATCTTTGAGCCAGAAGACGGTGGTTGTGGGAGGGCTTGGTGCGGCGCTGCAGCCCTACCTCCAGCCTGCCGATCAGAGCCTGGGCGTCCCTCAGCATGTTCTCCGCCAGCTGGAGCCGCATCCTGGGCTCGCTCTGGACCGACTGGTCCATGTTGATGTGGACGTCTACCGACCCGTGGCTCTGCAGGGAAACAGGTTGTTCAAGGGTTTGATCCAATGTGGACCGAGAAGAACAGACACTGCAGGCGGTGATCCGGTAATCACTGAGGGCCTGATGTTTAGGAACAGTCGTCAGTCACCCCGGTGTTGGTGCTGACCCGGGACGCCCTCCCGGCCTCGCCGACGCCAGCCATCATCTGCTGGACGGACATCTGGGCAGCAACAAATCCTCCATTAAACACTATTCTTAAACAGAAAATATGCCGCTATTCCCATTTTACATAGTTGGGATCACGTTGACGAATATGATGTTTGACTTTAAGTTTACATATACATGTAGGGCATTCAGCAGACGCCTTTGTTCAAAGTGACTTACAATGGTTCATACCCACATTCACACACTGACAGCGGAGTCAACCACGCATGTAGACAGATATCTTGTCGGGAGCAGTAAGGGTTAGATGTCTCGCTCAGGGAGACCTCGACGACCAAACTAGGAGGGTTCAGGGATCGAACCAGCAACCTTCCGGTTACAAATCAACCCAGTCTACCTCCTGAGCTAAGCCAACAAGTTTGCACAGCATTCCGCAAGAGCCAGTGAACCTAAAACTGTTTTTATTTGTTTTTAACGTTGCCATTTGTCTTATTGATTGTCAACATAAAATCTATGCCATTTTATCACTGTTACTGAAATTAGCCCCCAATTTAGAAAAAAAAAAAGATCTAGTCCTTTGTTTTCGCCATTATTCCCAAAACACTTTGTAATCGCTCCACTCTGCTGAACACAGGTGATGTTCTTTTCATGACGTCTGAGGGCCTTTTCCGAGGAACTCAAACGTCCGGACCAAGGGGTTGTGGATGCGTGGACTCTTTCTGGGAGCAGTTGATTGAGGTGTCAGAGAGAAAGCAGAGCCTTTCTAACACTTATACAACACTCCGGTGAGTGGGGTTGGTGAAGCTCCGTCTGAGCAGCGGTTTATTTAATGTACGCGTCAGAGTGAGGGTTAGGATTCCTGGACACCTATATTATATCGCTGCGGTGTGTGACGCATTTCATATACAATGTTGTTCACTATAACGCTGTCGCTCATACACCACGACGTCACTAAAAAAGTATCATAAATATACTGTGGGCCGTAGCCATGGGGATAACATTCCCCCTCCACATTTTGTTTTATCTCATAGTGTAGTGAATTTCAGCTGAAACATTGGGTTCCCTGGCTCTTTAATAATCGAATAAACAATCATCAATTCCATGATAATGTAAGCATGGGGAGATCATTCCAACCCACGCTGGTACTTTCAAGGAGGGCAGGCTGGAATAGAAGGGCAGCTTTCATCCTCACCTGGATCTGTTGAGGATCCATGATGTTGACGGGGAGATTGAAGGTCCCCAGCATTACGTAGCTGTTCCCGTTGCGGTCATGAGGTATTCCCTGCGTTGTGGTGGAGGAGTGGCTGGTGCTGGGCCCTGTATCACCCCCTGTAGACGACCCCGCACCCCCGGAGCCGGAGGAGCCCGGCTGCGGCGGCGCCCGCTCCACCAGATGAATCACTTTCCCATCCACGTCTGAGGGGCAATTTGAGATGGGTGGGAAAAACAGCCTCTAGCCGTTGTCCTTTAACTCTGTAATTTTTCTCTTACAAGCCACTATGGTATGTATCAGATATTTGTTCGAGGACGACCAAACACAAAAAACATTACTCAGAAAATTACCATCAGAAAACAAGAGACTGCCCTTGCTCTTAAGCTTGATTTTAGGATTATATTACTCTTTAATACTTAGTATTCAAAGTAGCACTAAGATAAGCAGGTATATAATTAGCGTGTAAATCTTACTTACTATAATCAATCAAGGTTCTCTCATCTTGCAACACCCTTCCTTGGTAGATCAGCCTCTGTTTATCGACCGGGATCTCGACAGATGTGGCAATGCGTTCCTTAAACTCTCTCACTGTCAACTGATGGCACAGACGGGTGGGGGTCAATAAATACACACAACACCTCCACACACAACGACGCGGACCTCAGTGCACAGTTGCATCTCTACTTCCGAAACACAAATGTCACAATGTAAAATTGTATTACCTCGCCCTTGACTTTGTAGCTCCTGCTCTGAGAGTCCAGCGTCTTGACCGTGACCTCGATGGAGGCGCTAGACTCTGCCATGGTCCCTGATCGATGATCACAGGTCCGATGGACGTGGTACGGTGGTAAAGAATGGCTTCACCGATCAAGCTCCTGACCCACTCGTTAAAGCTCCGTAGCGGATCTATCCGTGCTAAACACAGTCCCCCTTTACAAGAGTCCGTCTGTCCGTTAGTCCTGAATCTGAAGCGTGCGGTGGTGATGCCTTATTATTGCTGTTAGCCTGCCGGTGGAGGTTGTTATTGTTGTTGTTAGCTTGATGGCTAGCTAGCTAGCTATCGTGAGCTAATCCCAATTAGTGGGAGGCAAACAAAGCTAACTAGCTACGGCTTATCTCCACTGGAAAATGTTTTAGTCTTAAAGATGTGAAAATAAGTTCGTTTTATAAGTTGTCACAAAGCGTCTCGCCTGAAAAGCATTGATTTCATATGCTAACGAGAGGAAATGAAACAGTCTTTCCCTGGCAGGCTCCCCTGTGCGCCGCCACTAAGCAGTGTGAGGACCCAGAATACATTGTGGCGTCCAGTTCAAATGCCTGAGCGCTTTTTGTGCTGTAAGAAAATAATTTGTGGACAAACTTTGTAAGTCTTCGCCTACAAGTTTCTACCACTCAACACAAATTCCATTACACTTATTGGAATTAGAATATATACCTTTATCTATGGATTTTAATTTAATGATGAATGGTGAATCATTTAGGTTAGGATGATTTGACTATCATTAGGTAGACCTAATGATAAAAAATAAAAAAGATAATTGTATTGTTATGGATGTAAATTTAAGGTTAGGGTGATTGCTGTTCGACTATAAGAAGAGGAGAAGGGATCACTGATCTTGCTGTTTATCCATAATAACCAAAATAACTGTTGACAAAGTGTGTCAACTTAGGGGATGGGCCTGCATCTCATGTTCTCCAGGAACAACTTATAATGTAAGAAAATTATTTTAGGTTGACTGCTTTTAAGTTCAAGTTCACGTTCTTTAATTTGTCAAATGCACAACAAACATGCAGCAAGCAGTCCTTGCTGGCAGTGAGATCCCAGTGTTCTCAGCTCTCCTCGAAAGTGCAGGTACTAAGTAGAGAGTATAACATCCATAGAGGTGGCTGAGTATCCTGGAGTCCATGCCCAACCTCCTCAGCCTTCAGAGGAAGAAGAGTCGTTGTCGCACTGCCCTGACGATGATGCCAGTGTGATGGGACCAGGCCAGGTCCTCCTGACGCTGCTGACTAGAGACGGGACCAGGACAGGTCCTCCTGACGCTGCTGACTAGAGACGGGACCCGGCCAGGTCCTCCTGACGCTGCTGACTAGAGACGGGACCAGGACAGGTCCTCCTGACGCTGCTGACTAGAGACGGGACCAGGACAGGTCCTCCTGACGCTGCTGACTAGAGACGGGACCAGGACAGGTCCTCCTGACGCTGCTGACTAGAGACGGGACCAGGCCAGGTCCCCCAGACGCTGCTGACTAGAGACGGGACCAGGACAGGTCCTCCTGACGCTGCTGACTAGAGACGGGACCAGGCCAGGTCCCCCAGACGCTGCTGACTAGAGACGGGACCAGGACAGGTCCTGCTGACAATGTTGACTCTCTCCACTGTTGATGTAAATGGAGGGGTGTACTCCTCCCTGCTGCTTCCTGTAGCAAGCCACCTAAAGCACTTTCCAATATCGCCTAGCATTAACCCATTAATACACAGACAGCAGTCCACCCTGCAAGACACAGCCAGCTCATCAGGAGCAGTTAGATGGATGCTGTGTTGCTCAGGGACACCTCGACACTCGTCAAGGAGGAGTGAACTAGCAACTTCCGGTTACCAGTCGACCCACTCTACCTCCCAAACCAAATGCCGCGCGACTGTAAAAATAAAACATGATAAAAATCTGAAAAATGTGGACATTCAGTCCTCCCCCCTTGCATAGAAATATGCATGATGCCTGTACACCGAGGCTATGCTATATAGGAATGGGATGTAGGATATAAAATGATGAATATGTGATCATATTTAAAAAAATGAGAAGATTGTGTGGTTTCGAAACAAGGAATAGAGAATTGTTTTTAAAACTATGTTTTTGATTAGCCATTTCTGTATTTCCTTTTTGAATTATAATAAATAGAAATCATGGGCCAAGATGCAGTCTGAACAGATGAGTCTTCAGCCTGCATGGAAGATGGGGTAGGGTAGGAGAGGTGGGGAGCTCCATCCACCATTGTGGAGCCAGGACCAGTAGGGTTTCACTGTCCTGGGGTCAGTGGGGAGCTCCATCCACCATTGTGGAGCCAGGACCAGTAGGGTTTCACTGTCCTGGGGTCAGTGGGGAGCTCCATCCACCATTGTGGAGCCAGGACCAGTAGGGTTTCACTGTCCTGGGGTCAGTGGGGAGCTCCATCCACCATTGTGGAGCCAGGACCAGTAGGGTTTCACTGTCCTGGGGTCAGTGGGGAGCTCCATCCACCATTGTGGAGCCAGGACTGCAAACAATGGAGATCTAGCTGGGCGGCTGGTGGGGTCCCCATGTAGAAAGGGATAAGCGAGCCAGTAGGCAGTCGTTGAGCGTCGTGGACGGGCTGGAGAGTATGGTCTGACCAGGTCCTGGATGTGGGATGGGCCTGAGCCAATCATGGCACGGTAGGCCGGAACCAGTGATGGGAATTGGATCTGAGCAGCCATCGGCAGCCAGTGCTGGGGGGGGGGGGGGGGGGGTGAGCAGCGTCGTCTGGGAGAAACTGGTTGAGGACCAGCCAGGCGTTTACATTCTGGCTGAGCTACAGAGGGGGAATGCTATGCAGAGTTCAGGTGAACTGTGAACTCTGAACAAGCTTGGGTTCATCTGTGTAATGTGGGAGACATCACGTTGTCTTCAGAGCAGTGTGTGAGAGAGGTGGGACGTGACAGAGTGACGTCCATCGTGCGTCACTGCCGATTGGCGGGTGTGATGCGTGGACACGGAGAGAATACGTGCTGCCAGCTGGGACTCAAACCGTGGAAAGGAATTTGAAAAATGCCCTTGCTTTAACATTTTCCAAAGGAGAGCTAGTTTGTTGGTTTAGTTGACAGGGATGCATGTACAGAACAAGTTATATACCAGGGTTAGCTGAATAGCTAATTTCCATCTGTGGTCACACCATTATCAACCAACCTTTAAGGGGAGATAGTCATTGATTGCAAATGACCATTCAGGGTTAGGGTTAGGGTAACCCTAACCCTAACCCTAGGCTGGAAACAATGATACTTAGTCATAGTGCCTTTTCTGATATTTCCATATCTACTTGGGTCGACTCCCTGTAACACCCCTTCTTCCCCCTTCCCCTCCCCTACTCTACCCTCTCCTACCTGTACCTTTAAATTGTAAAGTACAACGTGTTGTTTAGGTCATAAACTTCATTGCAATCATTTCCTCTCTAGGAACAGATTTCCCAAGTGATCTTTACCAAAGGTCTCTTCACAGTGACGTGGAGTCGGCCAATCCAGACACACCTACACTGTAGTGAATGAATGATCAGGCCTGCGTGTCAGACGGGCCCCTGGAGTGGTGAAGGGCAAGTTGAAACCCAAGCGAAGGTGTGGCGTCTACCGTGTGACGCCTTCATGTTACAAGAACTTTCATGGCGTAATAATGGAACGCACTCCGGGCGGGGACATAACAAGACATCGCGTCCCTATGTTTAATCCAAACCAACAACGACTCAGGAGTCTTTGCAGGGGGTGGTTTTTTTTTGTTGCGAAAAAGCTGAACTGGGGAAACTGTGACGGTGTCATGTGGTACAAAGCAGAGGAATAACACGACCTGGAGGTAGGCATTCTATTTTCTCCGTGTTTAACCCCGGGCGGCTGTCTGCTGACCACGCGTCGAAATTCTCACAATGTCCGAGGCGCTGACCGCCAGGGACACACTGTTTGGAAACATGCAGCTGGAGTAGAAGGTGATTGGCTTGGAGGAAAATGTGTATTTGTAAAAGTGGGTCAGCAAAAGCATCCCCTTTGACTTGAGATCCACATCATTGCCTTTTTCTGATCTACCCGAGCTACGTCGGGTAGTTGTTTGAGGCCAGTTCCAGTGTGTTGCTGTTTGAGAGCATTTTATCTCCTCCTCTAATTGTATATTCCTCCCTCCCCCCTCCCCCTCCTCTATCTCTCATCTGCTTGCTTGTTGTGGTTCATTGTGGTCCACTGAACAGACACTCCGCTTTCTCCGTCGAGCTTCGCCTTCCCTCGTTCACTCTGAGCCACGGTCTGCTGAGGCACCATGCGGAGGTTCAGCTCCGAGGGGTCCCTCCTGGACATGGACGTTATGCCCTGGAGAGGGATCCAGCTGAAAGACCCCCCGGTACTTAACAGGGAGTCGGGCACCCACACGCATCTACTCGGCCCCTCCGAACAGGCCCGGAGCGCGACGCTGCCCCCGACCATCCGAGAACTGGGTTCGAGTCCCGGCTGCCCGGCCACGTTGACCAAGGATCTCAGCGTCAGCGTGGAGGACTTGAAGGAGCTGAGCAAGCGGAAGATGGACAACCTGCGAGTAGGGACGATGGGCGAGAGCTTCCGTGCCTACAGCGACGGCCAGCTGGCGCCCTCCTCCCAAGGCAGCAGCACCGGGAGCTTGGAGAGGGACGACACGCGCCCGTCCTCCCCGTCCGACCCCTCCTTGAAGTCGCGCCACCACCGTGAGCGCGCCAAAGCAAAACTGTCTGCTGCCAAACTTCACCTAAAAAGTTTGTTTGAACTGGTAAATTAACTAATTACATTCTTAACCGTGTGTGTGTGTGTGTGTGTGTGTGTGTGTGTGTGTGTGTGTGTGTGTGTGTGTGTGTGTGTGTGTGTGTGTGTGTGTGTGTGTGTGTGTGTGTGTGTGTGGAAACCTAGATACCTTTTTGTAAGAAATAATTTGAAACATGGTTTGTATTCAGCAAGAATTTGTCATTGTGTAATTTCCAGAATCATCATTCGTCCAACTCCAATATAAGCCAAGCAGTCCAAAAAGACAGGTAGGTCGAGCATAGACAACCCAACACTGTGCCTCACTTGAACGTGGGCGTCTCTAGTCATTTGAGCTGCTATTATGATAAAGGAATCTAGTTTTCCAAAGGCCCCTTACAATTAGGAAATTTATGGTGCCATAAATAACTGTTGAGACAGATTGATCCATGTTGTTGTTGTGTTGGCACCTTGTTGTCCACACACCTGTAGGGGCCAGAGACCAGAGACCATTCAGTATCACACGGCTGATCACTTTTCCTCCTCCTCTCCAGTGCCAAGGAGAGGCGCTCTCGCCTTCGCTTCATGCGCCAGTGGAGTCAAGTGGGTCACAGTGGGGGATTGAGGTTCAGTTTGGAGGCGCTGGAGAATTGGGCCCGGTCTCTCAACGACCTGCTTGCGAGTCAGGGTAAGCTTGTTCAATCAGCCGTTCAAGACTACTACGGCCAGTAGTGATTCATTGCGATTCGTGATGTCTCGTTTTCGGGTCACCGTTGAATGAGTGAAAGCCATCCTACTCTTCTTGTAGTTCTTTCCCTGTGATGTCATGAGCGTGGGGGCAGGGTTTGTCTGGCTTTTTCGGGTATTCCAGGTTGGGATTACGCAGCGAATAACAAACTGGGCCAGCGATATAAACTCTCCCCCGGCACTAAAACAAGCTACAACTCCCTGTCAGGGGCAACAATGTTGTCAGAAAAGGGGTCTGTAAAAGTTTCAAAAACACGTGGACTCAAATCCCCTCTGAGATGTCCGCTCTAATGCTAATGAGTTTAGGGGAACCGGAAGCCAGGCGTCACTCCGCCCCCTCACGGCTTTTGGTTTCCGGCCCAGACTCTGAGCCCCAGAGGGGATGCTCGAACATCAAGGGACGGCTGGGTCCCAGAACATTTGTGATCGAAAGGGTCTCCTACTAAAGGGACTGAAATAGTAAAGGGTCATCATGAGCATTTAGCAGACGTCACACACTTCCTGTGTGCTGTGCAATACAAATACCCGGTGTGTGTGTGTGTGTTGGACCCTTTCTCAGAGGCCGTCGGCTATGAATAGAGCGTATGGTAAACAACTACAGCCGTCATAAATCAGGGCCGGCACAGAGAAATGGCTCAGCACACTTCTGTCCAAACAACCTCTTCGAAACATGTGACGTTTAGGAAAAGGGAACAAATATTGCATCGTTGGGAAACTGGGGACATTTCTTATGAAACTAGTTCCTCCTCAGCGAAATAACTGTGTTGTATCTTCATTTAATCTTCATTGTCAAGTGGTCCGAAACCAGTGGATTTACCCCCAATAGAACCCATAAGGTCATATGCTTCTCATGCTGTTTCAATAGGAGCTGGTTCTGCCACCATGTCTTTTAGGAATGTGTTTCCTCCTGTTTTGAATGTAGGCTAGTTGTTACTTTAACCTGTGCACCTTTTAAAATTGGTAACTAATAATAGTACTAATCCAAACAAATAGGAAGTGGTATTATGTAGGGGCAGGATTGATGCCAGTAACCTTGAGCAATGTGAACTAGATCATGGAACATTTTTCCCTGATGTCACTGTCAACAATCAGTCTTACTATTTAGGTGTTTTACCATCCGAGTTGTAGATCATTGTCTAGTATACTTTCTGACGTGTTGGCACTGGCCCACATTCTCCGACCGCACGCTCCCATTGTCTTAGCCTCTGGTTGGATGTGTGATTGTTGTGGTGAAGATGTCCCCCCCCCCCCCCCCCCCCCCCTCCATACACTCACCTGTCTGAGAAAAGGTCAACAGTGCAACCTCATTGCGGAGGTCCAGATAAAGCTATGTTTTGAGCTCTTTATCACAATGCCATTCTTGGAGAGGAAACCACCATTCATAGCAGCTTTGTTTTGATAACAGAGGGAGTGTCTGTGTTCGGTGCATTCCTGCGCTCCGAGTTCAGCGAGGAGAACCTGCAGTTCTACCTGGCGTGTGGGCAGTACCAGCAGTCCTCCAACAACTTCAGCCTACAGCGGAGGGCCAAGGACATCTGCACCACCTACATCCAGCCTGGCTCCCCCCGCGAGGTACAGCCCCCCCCCCCCCACTAGGAAGGGAGAGAATGATCAAAAGCATGCCCTTCTTTCTGCCTCCCTGTACAGAACCAGGAGTGCGTAAATGTAACCGTACATTGTTGTGCTTTTATGAGAAGGTTGTTTAACTCTTCCATTAGCCTATTGTGATTAGATTGACTTATTTTGGCTTTAGTGTGTGTGTGTGTGTGTGTGTGTGTGTGTGTGTGTGTGTGTGTGTGTGTGTGTGTGTGTGTGTGTGTGTGTGTGTGTGTGTGTGTGTGTGTGTGTGTGTGTGTGTGTGTGTGTGTGTGTTGCAAAAACACATATTATAACGTAACAGAACTACATTAGACACGTTTACAATTTGAGCACGTTTTTTGTCGTACAGTATTTCCTACTGCAATGTCAAATCCCAAATGAATTGTTCTTTGTCTTTTTTCCTTCTCCTTCGTAAAAATACCCATCACTGGTTGTCCAGCCTAACGGACGCATATTGTGTTTTCCCCCCTCACCAGGTGAACCTGGACAGCAAGACCCGGGACCTGACCCTCCAGCTGCTGCAGGCACCCTCACACACCTCCCTGCTCCCCGCTCAGAAGCGCATCTACTCCCTGCTGGACGCAGACTGCTACCCCCGCTTCCTGCAGTCCCCTCTCTACCTCTCCCTGCTGGAGGACGCTCGCTAGGCCTGGCCCATAGCGGTGGACCTCAACGTGTGTGTGTGTGTGTGTGTGTGTGTGTGTGTGTGTGTGTGTGTGTGTGTGTGTGTGTGTGTGTGTGTGTGTGTGTGTGTGTGTGTGTGTGTGTGTGTGTGTGTGTGTGTGTGTGTCAGGGTTTTGTTCTAAAATAGGAAAATGTATGGCTTAAAACTATTTGTTTTGATCTTGCTGAAATTATTTATTGAATGTATAGAAAACGTTCAGAAAAATGGGCTGTAAATTGGCCAGAATGCAAAGAGACTGTAGGGAGTCAGGAAGTAAAAAGACCAAGTCAAGGAGTGTGTCATCGAGTGTGGCGTTAATAAACAGTCAAGCCAGCATGTCGACCGAGTGGAGGGTGGACTGATCCCTTGGGGAGGAGTCCTCTTACTGCTCAATGTGAACTTGGGAACTATGCACATGTCTGCCTTCTAATCATTAAACGCCCTCCTTTTGCGGGCCTCACTGGGTGCAGATTAGGTGCTTACGGTCCCATGAGCACATGCAAATGTCATTCCATGAAACCAAGGAGAACAAGTCCGGTGAGAATGAGCCAGGTTTTAAATGTTATATATGGGGTTGGTCAGATATTTGAGTGAATGTATTTTTTAAGAACCTTGTAACAGCCCCCCCCTCCATCTTGATTTCACCGAGGTTGTAGGCTTTTTCTTACGCTTTCTTGTCGAGCAAAATCTCCTTTGATGTTGCTCTATGTAAAATGTAAATAAAAATGTATTTATGTGTGGTTGAACGATCATCAACTTCAAAAATAAACATTCCTTATTGTATTATCCCTCAATTCTAGAGATTAGTTAGATACAATAATATGTAGAAGGTGCCGTCCTTCGGAGGAGACGGAAAACCGAGGTCCTGACTCACTGAGGTCATAAAATATCCCAGGGCACTTATCACAAAGAGTAGGGGTTTCCCCGGTGTCATGTTCCAACCAGGCTCATTCAATCTGGCCCCCTAATCATCCTCCTGTGTAATTGGCTGACTCATTAATTCCCTCACTCTCCACCCCAGGCTGGTGTGTGGTGAGCGTTCTGGCGCAGATTGGCTGCTGTGCATCACCCAAGTGGGTGCTGCCTTCACTGTAAAGCGTCTTTGAGTGTCTAGAAAAGGTCTATATAAATTCAATCCATTATTATTAATACAGTGGGGGTTAAACGTAAAGTATTTAAGTGGAGTATTTAACTGAATTCAGCAGCAGTCATTTCCTGGTAAACCGGTTGTTGCAACCCATCCGTAGGAAGACGTCTCCTGTCTCCTTATCCTCCCATCAGGCAGACTAAAATACAGTATGTGATGCAATCAAAGGGTTCATTTCATTTCAGTTGGTATTCATCAGATGGAGAATGGGTAAATACTTGTATTTATAATAAGGCACGAAGGCACAAGCCGGTTAAGGGGAACTTCTTGTTAAGGGTAAATCTGATACAGTAAATATTACCTTTGCATTTTGAATGAATACACAGCTGAAACTAAACCCATGGCAGTGTATCTGTTAACATTTCTCTTTGAATGCCTTTGGTTATTTTTAGTTCCTTCTTGGTCACCGATGATGTCTGGGGAGTAAATACGGTTTCATTCCAAATCTTACAACAAAACAATACATTCCATGATAACACAAATGAGCACAATCTTTTTGGGATCGTATTGTTTTTTTATTCTTAATAACGCTTCAAATAATTATATACAATTTCTGAAAAACATTTGACACAATATAAATCAATACAAATAAAGTGGTGAGTAATGTGCAGAGGCTTTTTCCTTCTCACCAAGGCAGAAGAGCGAGCTCACAATCAGTGCAAGTTCCATCTGACAAATATGAATCCATATTTAACCCCCGTCAGCCCCCTGGACATGGCTCTGCTCCTGTCATGCACCATCGCATGGGGAGCCCACTTCACCAGTGAAGATGAGTCCTAGCCCTGTCCTGGTTCATGAAGGGAGAGACCATCCTCAGTGCTGTCCCCCTGGGTTGATCCGACACAGAGGCCCAGTGCTGTCCCCCTGGGTTGGTCATACACTGAGGCCCATCCTCAGTGCTGTCCCCCTGGGTTGGTCATACACTGAGGCCCATCCTCAGTGCTGTCCCCCTGGGTTGATCCGACACTGAGGCCCATCCTCAGTGCTGTCCCCCTGGGTTGGTCATACACTGAGGCCCATCCTCAGTGCTGTCCCCCTGGGTTGGTCATACACTGAGGCCCATCCTCAGTGCTGTCCCCCTGGGTTGATCCGACACTGAGGCCCATTCTCAGTGCTGTCCCCCTGGGTTGGTCATACACTGAGGCCCATCCACAGTGCTGTCCCCCTGGGTTGGTCGTACACCGAGGCCCCTGGAAGACGGCTCCGCTGGAGGGCCGTGAGCCCAGGGCAGCAGAGGCAGAGGTCCTCAGTTCTACCCCGGGTTCACCAGGGTCTGGTGCTCCGGTACTCCTGCTTCTGTCGGACCCACTGGGCCGTGTGGGGGCCCTCCCCCAGGGTCCAGGAACAGGGGCCGCCCAGCAGGGCTCTCTGGCCCCCCCGTGTGGCCCCGGCTTCCCAGGGGCCCGGCGGGGCCTGGCGCCTGGGCAGCAGCTCTGTCTTAGCCGCCCGGGCCCCTGTCATGCGGTGCGCCCACTCATGCCGGCCTGGGGGGGGCGCCGGGCCGGGGGGCTTCCTGGGCGCCAGCAGAGGGGGGAGTGAAGGTGGGCGGGGCCTAAACACAGGGGCACGGCGGGACAGAGATGGTGCCATGATGAGAGAAGAACGTGGTTGATGGAGAGGAAGAAGTGGAACATGTAGAGTACGATACCGGTTAACATGCTCTTTAATTATATCTTTTTTTTTTTAAATCAACATATTAAAAAGAATGTGGTACTCTGGCTGTGGACCGCATCAACCTGCGGAAAAATCAGTTAATTCATAAATATTTGGCTACGTTTTCAGCTCCCAGTTTTCAATTTCATATTTTGAGTTTAGCCAACCCATTTTTGGCCACAAAGGAACACAGATAAGATTTGTTTTAAATAATGTATGTTTGTGCGTGCAAAGCCTTCTTCCTTGAGATCTGTGGAGGTGTCCAACCTGTGTGTGTTTGTGTTTCCCACTGGCTGTATGTCAGTCCCTGTCTCTCAAGACGTCTGCTAACCTCCAACCTACGGACGCACAGCACTTTACACAAAGTACACTTTGTAAAAAATGCACTTTAAACCAAGCATACATTACATAGAGCGCACTTTAAACATAGTACACTTTACACAAAGCGCACTTTAAACAAAGTACACTTTACACAATGCGCACTTTGCACAAAGCACACTTTATGCAAAGCGCACTTGTTTACACAAAGCGCACTTTGCACAAAGTAAACTTCAAACAAAGTACACTTTACATAAAGCACACTACACAAAACGTACTTTACATAAGGTGCACTTTACACAAGGCACACTTTACATAAAGTACACTTTATGCCTGTGCTGAACTTGGGGCTGGTGCACACAGTGCACTTGGCGGTGGTGGGGGTCCGCCCCCCCTTGAAGAGCGCCCTCACCTGGCCGATGGAAGGGCGCCTGGTCCCGGTTCAGCATCAGACCGCTGATGCTGTCGATGTGGCAACAGGGATGGTTGCCCCTGGCAACCGTGTGCTTGTGTTTGCTGCCAGAAGCCATCAAAGGACAACAAAACAATACATTCCATGATAACACAAATGAGCACAATCTTTTTGGGATCGTAGTGTTTTTTTATTCTTATTAACGCTTCAAATAATTATATACAACTTCTGAAAAACATTTGACACAATATAAATCAATACAAATAAAGTGGTGAGTAATGTGCAGAGGCTTTTTCCTTCTCACCAAGGCAGAAGAGCGAGCTCACAATCAGTGCAAGTTCCATCTGACAAATATGAATCCATATTTAACCCCCGTCAGCCCCCTGGACATGGCTCTGCTCCTGTCATGCACCATCGCATGGGGAGCCCACTTCACCAGTGAAGATGAGTCCTAGCCCTGTCCTGGTTCATGAAGGGAGAGACCATCCTCAGTGCTGTCCCCCTGGGTTGGTCGTACACTGAGGCCCATCCACAGTGCTGTCCCCCTGGGTTGATCCGACACAGAGGCCCAGTGCTGTCCCCCTGGGTTGGTCGTACACTGAGGCCCATCCTCAGTGCTGTCCCCCTGGGTTGGTCGTACACCGAGGCCCATCCTCAGTGCTGTCCCCCTGGGTTGATCCGACACTGCGGCCCATCCTCAGTGCTGTCCCCCTGGGTTGAGCCGACACAGAGGCCCAGTGCTGTCCCCCTGGGTTGGTCATACAGTGAGGCCCATCCTCAGTGCTGTCCCCCTGGGTTGATCCGACACTGAGGCCCATCCTCAGTGCTGTCCCCCTGGGTTGGTCGTACACCGAGGCCCATCCACAGTGCTGTCCCCCTGGGTTGGTCGTACACCGAGGCCCCTGGAAGATGGCTCCGCTGGAGGGCCGTGAGCCCAGGGCAGCAGAGGCAGAGGTCCTCAGTTCTACCCCGGGTTCACCAGGGTCTGGTGCTCCGGTACTCCTGCTTCTGTCGGACCCACTGGGCCGTGTGGGGGCCCTCCCCCAGGGTCCAGGAACAGGGGCCTCCCAGCAGGGCTCTCTGGCCCCCCCGTGTGGCCCCGGCTTCCCAGGGGCCCGGCGGGGCCTGGCGCCTGGGCAGCAGCTCTGTCTTAGCCCCCCGGGCCCCTGTCATGCGGTGCGCCCACTCATGCCGGCCTGCGGGGGGCGCCGGGCCGGGGGGCTTCCTGGGCGCCAGCAGAGGGGGGAGTGAAGGTGGGCGGGGCCTAAACACAGGGGCACGGCGGGACAGAGATGGTGCCATGATGAGAGAAGAACGTGGTTGATGGAGAGGAAGAAGTGGAACATGTAGAGTACGATACCGGTTAACATGCTCTTTAATTATATCTATTTTTTTTTTTAAATCAACATATTAAAAGAATGTGGTACTCTGGCTGTGGACCGCATCAACCTGCGGAAAAATCAGTTAATTCATAAATATTTGGCTACGTTTTCAGCTCCCAGTTTTCAATTTCATATTTTGAGTTTAGCCAACCCATTTTTGGCCACAAAGGAACACAGATAAGATTTGTTTTAAATAATGTATGTTTGTGCGTGCAAAGCCTTCTTCCTTGAGATCTGTGGAAGTGTCCAACCTGTGTGTGTTTGTGTTTCCCACTGGCTGTATGTCAGTCCCTCTGTCTCTCAAGACGTCTGCTAACCTCCAACCTACGGACGCACAGCACTTTACACAAAGTACACTTTGTAAAAAATGCACTTTAAACCAAGAATACATTACATAGAGCGCACTTTAAACATAGTACACTTTACACAAAGCGCACTTTAAACATAGTACACTTTACACAAAGCGCACTTTAAACAAAGTACACTTTACACAATGCGCACTTTGCACAAAGCACACTTTATGCAAAGCGCACTTGTTTACACAAAGCGCACTTTGCACAAAGTAAACTTCAAACAAAGTACACTTTACATAAAGCACACTACACAAAACGTACTTTACATAAGGTGCACTTTACACAAGGCACACTTTACATAAAGTACACTTTATGCCTGTGCTGAACTTGGGGCTGGTGCACACAGTGCACTTGGCGGTGGTGGGGGTCCGCCCCCCCTTGAAGAGCGCCCTCACCTGGCCGATGGAAGGGCGCCTGGTCCCGGTTCAGCATCAGACCGCTGATGCTGTCGATGTGGCAACAGGGATGGTTGCCCCTGGCAACCGTGTGCTTGTGTTTGCTGCCAGAAGCCATCAAAGGAAGTGGATGGGGGGGGGGGGGGGGGGAGCCCGTGGATGGAGAGATGTTTTTTTTAAGCAAACACAAGGGATTGTAGAATAAAACAAATGGCAAAATTAAAATCCAATTAAAATAACAAATGAACTGCAAATGAGCCAACACAAAAAACAAAGAATTCATGGGTCAAAGAATAATTAATGGGAGAACACAAAAAACTGCAGCGGGTATTGAACACAGTTTTCTATGGTGCTTTGTGTCGCATGTACATGTTTAATTGCAGGTGTGTCGTAGTTCATATGCTTGATAAAAAGCAGACATGACATTGCGGTATGTATTTTAATGAATTGTTTTTAAAAAGATAAACAACCGAGGAAACAGCCATCCTCTTTTGTTCTGCTAGGGAGCAACAGTAAAAGTTTTACAAAAAGTGGTAGGGCCGACAGCCACTCTCACTCCTGTTCCGGTTCATTCTGTGTGTTTCCATGGAATCAAATAATGTCCCTGGGGCTAAGGCACTCCCCTTCCTCTGTGACTGAGAAGCAGGCCCTCCATCAAGCTAAAAACCAGACGCCTTCTTTAAAAGGGGAGTGGAGGGCAGGCCGGTCTCTGGGGGGTTCAGTAGAAACCCAGCTGAGAACGATTAAGGGAACTACTCCGGGGGGGGGGATTGGAGAGGAGAGCGTCGGAAAGGAAAGGATGGAAAACGAGGCGGGAAGGATGAGTGTTTGTAAAACCAAGATAAACAGATGGTGGAAAATGGGTTCCAAAATTGGAGGAGGATTTTGGAGAGACAAGGAAAGAGAACAACGAATTAAAGTGGACCATCAGTGGTACAGCAGAACAACCAGCCTCAGAGCAGAAAGGTGCATAAATCCAGCCGACACTTGAGTGTTACTGCGGCCGCTGCCTCTCCGGGCTCTTTAGTGGGCGGTAAACAAAGGAGGCTGACTAATGAGAGGAATATGTAGCGTTGGCTTCCACAGCCAAGCAGACATGGCACGCCTTAACAAGAGGCACGCTGCTCCTATTGCAGTCAACCTCCAAGGACAGCTAGGGATTTAAAGCTGCTGCAGGAATCATTTCAGATTTGCAAAGAGAGCAGGAGAGAGGATTTTTAACCAATTTGTTTTTTTTTACTTTTGTTTTTTAACCAATCATGAAAGAGATGCACTGATTGGTCTGAAATGAGCCCGGGGTGGCCGGAAGCTAAAGCGTCCCGTAGCTAGATGGCACGGGGGCCAGAGGTACATCAGGTGTTCTCAGAGCAGCCCCCTACCTGCCGGCCGACGTGGGAGGGGGGAGTCGTACCTGGTGCGTCTTGCCTTGAGGTGGTCGCTGAGCAGGGAGTGGGGCGTCGGGGGTCCACCAGAGGCCGGAGCTGGCCCCTGGGGCGGGGCTTGGGCGGGCGGGGCCCGGCTGGGGGACGAGCCCACGCTGTGGGAGCGCGAGTAGGGGGAGGATCCCACCTGGGGCGGGAAGGGCCACTGCCCCACCCTCTGGTCCCCGCGCAGCGCTGACACCGGGACGGGAGGGCACAGTGTGAGCCATCCATGGACTGGATCAATCATTCATTATCAACCCACAGTCTGGGATGAAGCCAGGCCACGTTTGAGGGACAGCTGGTTCCTGGAATACCGTCAGCATTCACACCCAAACTAGTTTTTTTTGTCATCACCTTTCAATATGTCTTGTTTGTGTTGGCACACACACACGCACGCACGCACGCACGCACGCACGCACGCACACACACAGGCACGTACGCAAACACGCACACACACACACACACACACACACACACCGGAGACGATGGTTGAGTTAAGTTAAGTTCTCGTCGTCAAAGTAGGTAGCGCTGTAAGCCTTTTAGTTACCAAGCACAAAAAAGCAGAAACTACAATCTTGCAGGATCAACACACAACCCATATTTTGAACATGAAAACAATGGCAGTGTTGGCAGAAAGTGTGAACACATGCATCATGCGTCACGGCTGGGGAGTTTCCATATTAACGGTCTGTTGACCGGCCTGTTGGGTCATACTGCTCACCTTCTCTCTCCATTAGAGAGTAGGGCTTGATCTCTCCTTCCACCTTTTTTGGGAGACCCTTTCTCGACGGGCCCACTGTAGGGAGAAAACAGACAAAATACTATGACAGAATCTGGGCTATAGATCCAAGGGACAAAGACTGAAATATTTGCCTCATTCATGTGTGTTTATTTTCTGCCTGACATTCCTCCCATGTCAAAATAAAACACCTGTTATCCAATCTCACAATTTTCTCAAGGAATATTTGATAGTTCAGTGAGAACCTTGTATGGTGTTTTAGCTATAATATATACCGTAGTACAGTTAAAGTGTATACTGTATGTAGTAAAACTAGTCACAGGCAGTTTTGAACAATTCAAATCTGGGTTAATGAAGATCATTAACCCAGGTGAAGATCAGCCTGACCCCATTGTCAATTACTTTATTGAACACTGACTGAATCAGTTAGGAATGTCTTCCCTAAAACATATGTGATCGAAATCACTCAGCACTTTTGGATATTCAACACTGACATGACATTTTTGCATCTACTTTGCATCTTTAACTCAATTTCAAAGTCAGATGAGTGCAGTTTTGATCCTACTTATTTTCTTGAGATGTTATAAGAACAAAAAAACGGACAGACACACAATTATTAAAGAGCAACAAAGCTCTAACATCAAACCAGCAATAAACTCTAAGCAGGCTATTCCCTGACTGGTACCAATTTGTGGCAATCCAAAACCCATTAGCTCTCCATGGCCCCGTTCCATCAGAGATGGTGGTTTGCACAAGTCTCACGAGGTCAGGGACCCTTCAGAGGTTAGACCTAGTGTGTAAAGTTGCGAAGTGTTTAACATGGGATGTTACGAAACCAACGCATAGCAGAGATTACTGCAGAGCTTATGTATAGAGTGAAAAGGTCCGTGTGTGTGTGCTCATACCAAGGGCCTTTCTAGGCTTTTGAAATATCCGGGGCTTAGCCCAGAGGGAAAGGGAAAATGCGCACGGCAAATCTTATGCTTTATTGCGCATGCACATCTTTCATAATGCTTTGCCTAAATACACAAAATGCGCAGTTTATTATAGCTTTAAATAGCTACCTGACTGCTGTGCTGCTTATCCCCAGACATCTAAAGATCCATTCAAGTTATTTCAGAGTAAAATGAATACAAGTGAGACAGACCTTACCTATATATATATATATATATATATATATATATATATATATATATATATATGACTGGGGATAGGATAGGGTAATGGACTTAAAGGTAGGTGGTAAACAGTCTGGTTATGTTTTTAAACCGTTTATTCTCTTGCCAGGAGAACTATCTAGAAGGACTAAGCTACTTTATTTTGGGATGCCCCGGGAATCCTCATGTTTGTTTCTAGTGTAAAAGAAGCTTAAAAATAAATAAATAAAGGATTCGGGGCTAATTAAATAATATCCGGGGCTTAAGCCCCGAATGAAACAGCCTAGTGACGCCACTGGTTCATACCTGTGTGTTTGCGTCCATACCCGTATGTGTGCGTGCGTGTGACTGTGTTGGTCCGCGTGCATGTATGTGTGTGAGTGTGTGACGTGCACATTTGTATAATCTAGATATGCCGGTCAGCCAAGCTTTAATTATTCTACCGGAGAGGAGAGGGGGGGAAGGGTTCTTAGATCTTAATAACCAATGCAAAAAACAAAAGCAAAACAGACAGATGAAGGTGACCTTGTTTAGCAGAGAGACAGGGGGGAGGAAAGGGAGGAACAGAGGGGGTAAGGATAAGGAGATAGGGGAGTTGAGACTAAGGAACAGAAAAAGTGATGAAGAGTCCTTACAAAAAGCCGTACATTCCCTGATCCGTCAGAGGAGAGTGGGGCGAGCCTGAGAGAGTTTGGTGGAGAATGAAAGAGTGTTTGGAACCAAAATAACCGCATGTCAACTCTCTGAAGGACTCTCTCGCTTTCTCTATCTCTCTCTTATGGTGGAAGAGAGAGAGACAGAGAGTTAGATAGAGAGAGAGCCCTTTCCAGATTTAACGTTTGACCTGAATATGTCTTGTTATATGGGTAAAACTAAATGAAACAGTTAATAATGTAGAAAGGAAATATGCAGATACCGCACACTATTTAGGTAAGACCATGCATGAACAGTTTGACTGAAGACCCATCAAGATGCTGATGACGAGTTTGGATAGGATGCACAGACTACATAGACCTCAAGAGAGATCTATTGTGTTATAGTTGTATACATCAATCAATGCAATGCCCATGACGACAATGTTGAAAATCTAACAGACGACATGTAATTAGAATTTTCAACGTGAAGTAATAATTACAAACGCCATTGTAAAGAAATTACCTGATTTGTTGAGGAAGAATCCCTCATAAACCACAAAGTTGTTCACCTGGCGACAACAGGAAAGCAAACATAGAAAATGCATCCATGGTTCCTTGATGTTTCGTTCAACTTAAACCTTCTGATCTTGTTCTGTTCCTGGAATAAATCCTGCCATGGATGGGGTGGCTATAAATAGCAGCTAAAACATGTCATCAGAAGAGATGATAAGCTTCCACTCCCCTCTGATCATGTTCCATACACCATCATGTCGAGGAATCAGACTCTTAAATGTACCACTATTATTATCATTTCTGTTATGAGGTTTACTCGCAGACTGGTACCTGAGGAACACTCTGAGTCAGGCAGTAATGCTTTGCGAGGAAGGCGAGGAACTTGGCTGAGGGTCTGTCGTAGGCCATGAGCGCCGGCTCCATCTGCGTGTGCTGTGGAGGAAGATGAATGAAAGACACAGGAACAACGACACCTTGATGCCAACACACACTTGCCACCGCTGGAGACGCATTGCACCTTTGATGATTTCTCTCAAACCATTCCCCCTAGATTCCTATGCCGTCACTTCTCCCCCCTACAAATACCGACATCACCTTCTTGACGAATACTATGTAAAGTGTTTCATTGTTTGTTTTGTGTGAGTGAGTGTTTAATTGCTATAATTATGGCGTTGGTCTTATTAACTAATCGTGAACCTTATTCAGTTATTCTACTGAAATTAAAGTTTCCATCAATGGAAATTGACTGATGTTGCTCTATGGCTGATCTGGGTCGAGGGTATCATATCCCTGTATCTGATCCTCTAGGGGGAGACCAGACCCTGGCTGATCTGAGTCCAGAGGTTTCCATCGCTGTGTCTGACCCTCTGAGGGCAGACCAGCGCCCTGGCCGGAAACCACAGAGTGCGCAGGGCGGAGCTCTACAGATTGCCCTGAATGGGTCTGTATAGCGTCCTGAGGGTAAACTCATTCAAGAGGTGCAGATTTCAGAAGACGATATCTCTACAGTGGCCAGTCTACTACCCAGGTTCATTTTAAACCTTTACGGGCACCTTGTCTGAAGACGTTGTGATCGGGACCGGTCGGGTAAGCTTGTCTCTTCACGGCTACAAGAACATTTGGGTTTACAAAGCCGGACGAGTTTGCACTGCCTAACCTGGCTAGCCTAAAAATCGAAAGATTTTTTGAGACTACTCCTTGGCCAACTGTTCAAATAACACTGCCGTCTCAACGATAGGTGCCACTACCCAGAACTGAATCAGAATATAACCACCGGTCTGACCAGGGAGGCTCCGGTTACAGGAAGTGGATGTGAGTGCTAGGATCCTCTCTCTGTATCGGAGTAATGGAAGCACTGTCTGCAGCCATTAAAATGTAAAACTTGCAACACTGCTGACACGTGTGAAACATGAAACCTTTTAAATATTGCAGTTTTAATTATATGATGTTTATTTTGATAGAAATGTTAGAAAGACACACATCAATTCTATGTGTAATCAACAAATTAATGTGTGACTAATTTTTTTTGTGGGGTTTCTAGATCAATTGATCAGGGTTTAATTATATTTTAATTATGTTGGTCAGTTTTAAGTGTCCAAATTTGGATTAGCACTGAAGCACTTTAATTGTTTTATCCACTGTATGTAACTGTCCCATTTGTGTTTGTGTGTATGTGTTGTCCTAACTGTGTGTCGGAAGCCCACTTTTAAACTGCAACACAAGTTTACCTCAGGTACGAATAAAGTAACCTGAACCCTATAATAAGTTGCAGACTTTTCTTTTATCCATTTCCGTCTGCTTGAGACTAAGAGTTCCCAGGTTTCCAGGAGGCCTCACCTGCAGCATGAAGTCAAAGAGCTCCAGCCCGTAGCCGTGGCGCTGCAGGCTCTCTGAGACGTAGAAGTCCAGCACACACAGCGGCTCCGCCTCTAAGTGGGCTCCCCGCTGGTCCTGAGAACCACAGAGCACCAGGGGCCTTACGTCACCTGGGGGCCATCTTGGTTCTGACGGCTAGCTTTGGTGGAGCTGCCTCCAACCGCAGCGGTCAGCGGTTAGAGGCAAGATGGACACCAAGATGGCCACTAAGTGAATAAGGCCCATCAAGACTTCTGGTCAGGCTTGTAAATCAATGAGAAACTTTGAAGTGCTTTTAAATGAGTACGAAATGTAGCAGTGGAAAAGGCTGTACACTATTAACACACACACAACGATATTTTCCTTCTGTAGTTTCCTGTCAATTTCCCTATTATAGCCTTAATGTTTTAACCATCACCGAACATTGTATGCAAAAGAGAATCTAATATTAATACCATTGGTAACACTTTATAATAACTGGGTACATTAATGAACCAGTAAGTAACATAGTCAATGCAGTAAGCAATAGCCCAACCCCTAGCCCTAACCCTACCCCTAAGCTATATAATAATGCTCATCACTGCATTAACTCATGTTAATGAGAATGAATGTTCCATTGTTGTAAGGTGTTTTACAACAATGGAACATTTCAAATTCACAATTCAAACAGTCGCCTCCTTCAAAGCTAGAAATATATTTGTTGGTCACTTACAAGGAGAAACAACTTCTTGTAGCCGACCTTGAGAAACCCTACTCCTGCTCCTTGGCCTCTGCATGGGGAAAAGGAACGATTGGGGAGGTTTACGTACTAGTGAGAAGAATATAAGACATATATTTCTCAACCCAGCTGGAGTAATGGCCTCCTCTTCATGGGTCAACAAAAGGGTTCTAGTTTATTGTTGACCATATATACTGGTCCAGAGGATTCACAGAGAGCACCATAGAGCCTCAAATGTACCCACAGAATAGCTTTGTTTAGCATCGGTATTGTTAGCACACTAGGGTGGAGTCTGTTTCCCAGAGATGTCCTCTTAACGTACACCAAGCACTAAGACAACCCTGGAGGGGTTATACTTGGTATGATGTTACTGTTAAAGACCTTTAGATGGCAACAATTTAATAACGTTTTATTTTGAGTAGTTTGGACGTGAAAAACGGTGTGATATAACAAGATACCCATTGCTGGTTTCATCCTTGATAAGGTAAAGGCTGTGCTGGTTGGACTGCAGCTTCACAGCACTTGTTATTGGAGCTGGCAACTGTTGAGCCTGTGGATGGAAAACATCACAACGGTAGATGGTTCACATTGATTTACAAAGCCCTGGTACTCTAGATAGATAATGCAGCTGTCATGCAATATTTATTACAGGTCCTTGCAGAGAATGGTCCTTTACAATTGTGGATGCACCATTTAGTTCCTTCAATGCAATTAGCGATAATTGCTTTTAACTACAACAAACACCAACCTTAGAGGAGGCTTTACCAAGCTCATCAATAACTGAAGCTATTTTGCTTTGCAGATCTGGCCTGGAGACAGAAATCAACAAAATATTAGACTCCGTTTGACCAGGATTGTTATGACACAATGACACAATATGATCCAGCCATCTTATACAGGAAAGCATAAACCCTGGGGATAGACGATGGGCGGGTATCAACAGTGACACTGACCAGACCAACCAACACAACACAACAACCATGTCACCTACCTTCCTTTGGATTTATCACCAGGAACAAGGCTCTGATCCAACACAGTGATCCGCTCTGGGAAGATGTTGTTAATATCAAAAGAGAACTCCATTGTTGAGCTACAAATAGATCTACATTAGCTGTAATTCTAACGTAGTAAATTCAAAGCTAATTCTAGAAAAGCAGTAGCAGGCGCTGAGCTAGCTAACCGTAGCCTTTAAACAAATTATATTTATTTGTAAAAGCGTTCTTTTAGAGTCTCGCTCTTACTCTTTTCAATACAATCTCTTATGCTAATCGCGTTAAAGGATTTCATTGTCTTTGTTGCAAAACGCCAGCATCTTCTAATCACATTGGCATTGCAGTGATGTGTGTTGGTGTGGCTGCGAGTCCACTCCCCGGCAACCTCACCGTAATAGCTCTAATAAATGAGCAATGGGATTTCAGAAAGAGTCTACATGATTATCTAAAGGCATAAAACCTCGCTTAAATGTCCATGCAATTACTAAAATATTGTCTAGCATAGCTACTCCCCTAGAATAGTCTGCGTATATATTAATTGGTAAGTAACAGGTTTTTTCTTTGGTTACTTTATGTTTTACGGTAAAGGGGGTTTTCCCCATTGTTGGACACGCCTGCATTTGTAGTTTACATTACCTTTTTATTTACAGCGCTCTGTCCTGACGCCGTTAATTAGGGGGCCAAGCCCGAAGGGTTGGAACCCTATTGTTTTTGTAAGGTTTATTTTTATTATTATATTCTGTTTTTATGTTTGTAAATCAGTATGGACTCACAGTATCTGCCATGGGCCATTATAATCCTGTTTCATTATAGTGCTTTCCCGACAAGGCAGATTAAAGCCCAGTTGAAGATACGATTTATATAACATCATGCGAGTCCATCGTACTTCTATGAACATCCATTGATAGTAATAATAATAATAATAATAATAATAATAATAATAATAATAATAATAATAATAATAATAATAATAATAATTAGTGTTATTATTGATGAGGTCGTTCGCCTACAATTTAAACAAATCTCTAAATATCTTTGAAAGAAAACCGAACACTAGATGGCGCTGCAACATTTCATTTTGGCTGAATATACAGGCGCAACATGTTTAGTCCATTGTCTTTTAAAGGGCTCCGGACATCCATAAATCGAATTGAATTGCTTATGAACAACCTTCACCGATTCTATCTGCCAAGTACACTCTGAGCCTGGCAGAAGGAAGGAAGGACGTTAATTTCAAGTGGCAAAGGAAATGTAAAGAAAGTCTGCTGTGATTAATCAATTATCAGCTTTATAGAGCACATGATATTCAAGCGAACATCAGTACCTCATATTGGACCACATATTTGGTGTGCTAACACAAGTCCCGAATAGCGTCTTCTACCCATAAAGTGGTTAACACAAAACCATACACAGCTGTATGGGTTTGAGATAAGTCAGACCCTGCTATGGTCTCTTGGCATTCCGCCCTGCAGGCACAAAACAGACCAACGTCTAAACTAAAACTTGTAGGCGTGGCTTATTTACCATTCCAGCCATTTACAATATAAGCTGAATTCTTACCTGTGTTCGAGAGATGCTGCATTTAAAGTTACCTTGTGTCCCTCTGAATAAACCACGTGTTGAACATTTACCTCTCCGAGTCATACCTGAACAATAATCCCTTTATAATTCAGTGTGCACGTCTGCACAACGATTATACTTTTTTTCGTTGTTATAGATGGGTTTTACGCATTAGTGTTTATTGTGGCTATCAGGTTTCATTCAACTTAAAAATGTATTAAAAAATTCTGATAATGATAATAATAATAATGATAATATTAATAATAACAAACATAACAATAATTACACCGATTATTAGTAGGTATACAGATATCTAATAATTATAATTATAATAATATAAGTATTATTTGTATTATTAGTTATTGATTACTTCATATATAGTGTATAGTGACTAGTATAATAATGATTATTATTATTATTATTATTATTATTATGGTAGCAGTAGTATTATAAGGCCTGTTACTGTTATTAGTATTAAAAATATGTAGTGATGTTTCAAGCTTGTTTTTTCAGTTTTTTCAGTTTTCCGATGTTGCTGAAAACCAAAAACCATCTCAGGACGTGAGCATATGACTGAAAGTAAAATAGCATCGAATATTTCGGGAAAATATCCTAGTTTTCACTTCCTCAGTTAAACTTTTGTTTCGATTGATCATACTTCCTGCTTACATTTAAATGTAATGCGACAATTTCTGTTCCCTAAAGAAAACAATAATGTAGAGCCACACTAGTCAATAGCCTTTAGGAAATATAATGACTACTTATATAAAGAACAGAATTATGTTTATTTCAGTACATTCCTGTTTAATTTCAATGTTGCACAATTGAAATTGCAAAGAATCTATTAGGGCCTACAGTGCCGAATTAATTCATTATATCATCTATTTATCATCTCCTCAAATACTGAATGTGCACAATACTTTCTCTGAACATGTTGCTCATGGATTCCAATGCCTGGTATGGATCGGGGTTCCAATGTCTGGCAGGAATCAGGGTTCTAATGTCTGGCGGACCGGGTTTCCAATGCCTGGTATCTGTCATTAGTGAAGCTATTCTTCAGATGCTTCCCCTTGCATTTGCACAGATTAGCAAATACACATGCATGTAGGCTAGCGTAAGCAGAAACTGTGGTTTCTGCACGGCCTTCCGATGTCGAACGGAAGTTCTGCTCCTTTACACACATAAACAATAGCTGTCTTACTCAGCCATTACGCCAGAGCAGGGGATCTCCCCTTCAGTTGTCTTTCAGTGAACTTATGTATTTATAGAAATTCCTGTCCCCTGCCATAAACCCGCAGTGGATAATATGAAGAGGAGGGAAGCATCGAAAAGGTGTTAAACTTTCATTTACAGTATCAATATGAATGATACTTTCATTTAACATCAATTTACCATTACCATTACCAAACACACACACACACACACACACACACACACACAAACACACACACACACACACACACAAACACACACACACACACACACACACACACACACACACACACACACACACACACACACACACACACACACACACACACACACACACACACACACATACATGTTATCGACAGGGGAAGTGAGAAACTTCCTTGCTGAAAAACCTGCAAGGACATGGCAGATTCGCATATAAGTTCACACATAGAAACCCACTGACGAAACTGTTCCTCTTTCCATTTGCCCAGTGATTCATGATGACCAAAAAACCCTGATGTAACAATACAGTATTCTATTTTTAGAGGAACAATGATAATAGACCATTTTCATTATCGGTCTGACCCAAAACTGGGTCGACTCTGTGACAAGGTCACTTGGCCCGCTTTAAGTTGTATATAAGACGTCAAAGCAAACCACTGGATTTGAATATAAACAGATCACAGGACGCTGGGGTTCAGACCTATTTCGAAATGACACAACGGAATTTGGATGCGTGCATCTTCCATCTTCTGTGCAACCAGCCCCCCCTCATATGAGCTATATTAAGCCCTCCTCATAATGTCTGTGGTTTGAACAGCACTATTGGTGTTGCAGCTTATTTGACGTCATATCATTTAACGTCACCTCAATTTATGTCATGTCATTATGTCATGACGTTTAAATGTATCTATATTGACCTAATTTGGAAACATTGAATATACTGATTGATTTTACATTTTATGTATATTTTCATATTGTTCAATGCCTGAAACGACATTACGTATACTTGAAATGATCTTAAGAGAGACACTTTCAAGAAGAAGAAGTAGAAGATGAAGTGGTCTATTAATATACTTTGAGTACAGTGAAAGTATATTGAATGTTTATTCAATCAGCGTGTTATTACATGTGCTATATAATATAGGCCTACGCTAAACTTGCAATATCACCAATACATATTGACAATAGAATGATGTTTATTAATAATGCAGAATAATACTTTATGCATGCAATAAAAATTTGGGTTAAGAAATCGGAATGATCAAAGCACGGTTGCATCGGTAACTGTGTTGCAGTTTGGTGAGTCACAGGCCTATAGGCTAGGTTAACCGCAGGGAAACTGAGGTATGATTGTGTGTGATAAAGATGATGATATCATCCCAAAATAAACGTACAACAACGACCTTATAAGGAAAGGATAAGGTCTATGAGAGTGATTTAGTCGATTAATGATTTTCCTTCTGATGAACCCAAACTAAATTAAACCTGAGATGTCAGATACCAAGAAATAATACTCTTAGACACTTGTTGTATGCGCAATTCTCTTTTGAACATCTTTTAACAAGTTAGACAATGCTAGCACAGCTTATGCTAAAGCACGTTATGATCCAATTCCCTGTTCCGTTTTTAAAGGTTCCATGGCATGCTACTTTATGGATGCTTATATATAGGTGTTAGTGGGCCCTTTATACAGTACTTGAAGACGTTGAAGAAATTCTGCCTTGGTGCAGAATTACAGCCACTACGAGCCAGTCCCACAATGAGCTTTCCACAAAGGTGCCGCTTTTTAGAGGCGGGTCAAGGTGGAGGGTGGGGGTGTGAGCAGCTTGCGGCCATCATGCACTTGTGTTTAAAGTGGATGCATCGCAATGGCGAGGCGCACACAGCTTTTGGCCGTGTTCTGTAAATATTCTAGAATCTAGAACACTCCGAGTCCTGGAGCTCTATATCTAAATAATAACATAATATACTTAGATATCTACATCATATAATATATATTATCACGGCCAAAAGATGTGTGCGCCTCCAGACAATATTATGAACCTCAAACGACTGCGTCGGGTTCTCCGACGTCTCTGCTTCTTCCACTTCCCCATCAATCTGAAGTAGACTGTACCGCGACATGGAGGAGAAAGGGATTGTTGCCCGTGCCTCGGCGCTGCCCGCTGCCTGCTGCCCACTGCCCTCTGCCCTCTGCCCACTGCCCTCTGCCCTCTGCCCTCTAGCCTCTGCCCTCTGCCCTCTGCCCTCTGCCCTCTGCCCGCTGCCCTCTGCCCTCTGCCCTCTGCCCTCTGCCCTCTGCCCTCTGCCCTCTGCCCTCTGCCCTCTGCCCGCTGCCTTGGCAGTGGTCAGTGGGGCTCCGGCGGGGGACATTCGCGGTCAATCCCTTTCTCCGCCATGTCGTGGTTCAGGTTCACTTCAGGGAGTGAAAGCCAAAGTTTCTTTCCCCCCAATTCCTTCTCAACCATGGCTGAGATAACCCCCACTACGAGTCTCGTTGTGGAAATACCAGAGAGATCAGAGAACCTGACGTGTTATGCGCCATATCACCAACAGCATAACGGTTATTCAAATAACAAAGAAGTGTACAACACTTGAATTACAGTGTGTGTATTCACACTAATTTGGAAACATTGAATATACTGATTGATTTTACATTTTATGTATATTTTCATATTGTTCAATGCCTGAAACGACAGTACGTATACTTGAAATGATCTTAAGAGAGACACTTTCAAGAAGAAGAAGTAGAAGATGAAGTGGTCTATTAATATACTTTGAGTACAGTGAAAGTGTATTGAATGTTTATTCAATCAGCGTGTTATTACATGTGCTATATAATATAGGCCTACGCTAAACTTGCAATATCACCAATACATATTGACAATAGAATGATGTTTATTAATAATGCAGAATAATACTTTATGCATGCAATAAAAATTTGGGTTAAGAAATCGGAATGATCAAAGCACGGTTGCATCGGTAACTGTGTTGCAGTTTGGTGAGTCACAGGCATATAGGCTAGGTTAACCGCAGGGAAACTGAGGTATGATTGTGTGTGATAAAGATGATGATATCATCCCAAAATAAACGTACAACAACGACCTTATAAGGAAAGGATAAGGTCTATGAGAGTGATTTAGTCGATTAATGATTTTCCTTCTAATGAACCCAAACTAAATTAAACCTGAGATGTCAGATACCAAGAAATAATACTCTTAGACACTTGTTGTATGCGCAATTCTCTTTGAACATGCTAACAAGTTAGACAATGCTAGCACAGCTTATGCTAAAGCACGTTATGATCCAATTCCCTGTTCCGTTTTTAAAGGTCCCATGGCATGCTACTTTATGGATGCTTATATATAGGTGTTAGTGGGCCCTTAATACAGTACTTGAAGACGTTGAAGAAATTCTGCCTTGGTGCAGAATTACAGCCACTACGAGCCAGTCCCACAATGAGCTTTCCACAAAGGTGCCGCTTTTTAGAGGCGGGTCAAGGTGGAGGGTGGGGGTGTGAGCAGCTTACGGCCATCATGCACTTGTGTTTAAAGTGGATGCATCGCAATGGCGAGGCGCACACAGCTTTTGGCCGTGTTCTGTAAATATTCTAGAATCTAGAACACTCCGAGTCCTGGAGCTCTATATCTAAATAATAACATAATATACTTAGATATCTACATCATATAATATATATTATCACGGCCAAAAGATGTGTGCGCCTCCAGACAATATTATCAACCTCAAACGACTGCGTCGGGTTCTCCGACGTCTCTGCTTCTTCCACTTCCCCATCAATCTGAAGTAGACTGTACCGCGACATGGAGGAGAAAGGGATTGTTGCCCGTGCCTCGGCGCTGCCCGCTGCCTGCTGCCCACTGCCCTCTGCCCTCTGCCCACTGCCCTCTAGCCTCTGCCCTCTGCCCTCTGCCCTCTGCCCACTGCCCTCTGCCCGCTGCCCACTGCCCTCTGCCCGCTGCCCTCTGCCCTCTGCCCTCTGCCCTCTGCCCTCTGCCCGCTGCCTTGGCAGTGGTCAGTGGGGCTCTGGCGGGGGACATTCGCGGTCAATCCCTTTCTCCGCCATGTCGTGGTTCAGGTTCACTTCAGGGAGTGAAAGCCAAAGTTTCTTTCCCCCCAATTCCTTCTCAACCATGGCTGAGATAACCCCCACTACGAGTCTCGTTGTGGAAATACCAGAGAGGTCAGAGAACCTGACGTGTTATGCGCCATATCACCAACAGCATAACGGTTATTCAAATAACAAAGAAGTGTGCAACACTTGAATTACAGTGTGTGTATTCACACACACACACACACACACACACACACACGTGCGCGCGCGCGCGCGCACACACACACACACACACACACACACACACACACACACACACACACACACACACACACACACACACACACACAAAAACACACACACACACACACTCACACACACTCACACACACTCACACACACGTGGCACTCGCACAGTCGTAGCTCATTGGGCAAAGCAGAGAAAGGGGAGGTAACATGTCCCCGTATAACGACATACAGGGAAAAATTCCAAATCGGCATGTCTGAGCTTTGTTTTTTCAAAGGCAGAGCAGGATAGCTAGTGCTTGTTTTACACCTAACGCAATTTCTAGCTACTGGGGGACCATAGGCAGGCTAGGGGAACTCATATTAATGTTAGAAAACCTCATAAAGTGAAATTTTCATGCCATGGGACCTGTGATTGGCGGTGATCGTTTAACTTTGACAGCAAGTTATAGCGCCCCATGTGGTCAAAGTGGTACTTAACCATTTGGAGACCTGCTTACACGTGGTTAAGTGTTCCAACTTTGACAACTGAATTGTCTACAGAATGGTTGAAGTCAGTGTTTAGCAACCCCATTCACTTTCCACAACAGGATATAATATTTCAAGTAATATAACACAATATTTTTTACTATCTTAAGAATTGCTGAATTCACTGATATATGTCCATGATTTTGCGATAAGTTTTGTGTTGATGCCTAAAAAAAACCTAAAAAAACTTAACAATAGAATAACTGATTTCCAAAAACTGTGCAGAGCAATTACTAAATATTAATTGCTTTAAATTCAATATCAAGATTTAACTCAGCTAGATTAGCCTAAATGAAACATTATGTCCAAATAACATTAACTACAATTCATTTATCCTAATTGAGTGTGCAAAACAAAAAATAGATCAGGATAGAATAGGAAAAATAACAAATCTTCACCAAAAATAAAGTTTTTAGGCAATAACCCGAATTGCGCGGGCGTAAGTGTGTGGTTAGGGGGTGGTTTCTCCTTCCTTATCGTCTCCTCTCACTTGACAAGTGACATCAGTGGAGTTTCCCTGTTTGGAAAGGAAGCGTTTAAAAGAGTGTGCGGGAGCGAGTGTCGATCAATCAAGCACACAAACAGCGACAAGAGCACAGTCAAAGAGTCACAGCTCCTAAACACTCAGAGAGAGCATTTGATACAGCCGACTTTACTACGTTGGGATAACCGTGAACAGTGCGACGAGCATAATGGACGTTGATTGCAGAGTGAAGATGGCAGCAGCGGGCCCCTCGGAGTCCGAAGAACCCCATCAGTCCGCGGCGAGGACGCGGGCCGCCTGTCACTCAGGCTGGAAGTGTGGGGCAGCGCTGCTGGCCGTCGCGCTGTGTGTCGCCGGAGTCCTCTGCTTCACCTTGCACAAGGTAAGCCCATGAAACACATTCTGTGTGTGTGTGCGTGTGCGTGTGCGTGTGCGTGTGTGTGTGTGTGTGTCCGGCACAGGGCGACAATCAAACGGAGATCTAACTATTTTTCTCTCTCGTTTTTATTTTAGGGGGCACAGGAGCAAAGCCATTCATTGGAAATCGATGGTAAGAATTATTCCTTCATTTGGTCATTTGCTGAATGTCTTATTTCTGTAGCCAGTCTGGAGTTAAGAACAGTCGCCCCTGAAAAAGATGGCAATGCCTTTATTTATCCTTTATCCTAAAGAATCTTTCGTCTCTTTTTCAGGTCTCACCCGAAATCTGAGGCAGATCTCAAGTAGCGGGAGGGCTGCCATTCATCTGGAAGGTAAGCGCATTCCCCCCATCACCACATGTTCCCAGTGGAACCAGCAGTCCCCCCCAGTGGTACGACCCAGGGTTTGGTGAGCGGGTTCCATGGGGGAATTCTGCTTTGTTATAGCTACAAACGTGGACCGGGGACGTGAAATAGGACTTCGATGATCTTCTTGAATATATAATGTAATGCGTAATATATATATAATGTATATATGTTGCTGCTGAGCAGTCTAAACCACAGAGAGATGTAGCCTATACAATGATATAATAATATAGAGGACCGTAGCTGTTAAGTTTGAGGAAGACACGAGGTCCACACTGAGACCCATTTGGCCTCAGACGGGTTGAGGGGGCAGACTGAAGACATGTTGGGACACTGGCCTGCCAGCCTGATGTTCTCCCATCGCCATCGCCCTCGTGGTCCCATCGCCCTCGTGGTCCCATGGCCCTCGTGGTTCACTAGCCTAAACATGCGGTCCTCTTCCCCCAGATCAACCTTAATAACATGTATCCCCCTATGTCCACCTCACAGGCGTGTCCAACAACTTGCTGAACAGCTCTGTGCAGTGGAAGACGCAAGTGGACCAGTACCACTCCTCCGGTGGGCTGCGGCTGGAAGGCAACGAAGTGGTGGTCCCGACCACCGGCCTCTACTTTGTGTACAGCCAGGCCTCCTTCGCGGTCAGCTGCAAGGCGGAGGATCACAAGCGGGCGGAGCTGGTGCACCTGACCTACATGGTGGACCGATGGTCCGACTCTTACCCCGGATACATGACCATCCTGCATTCAGGCCGCACCGTCTGCCAGCAGGCGCCCCCCGGTGGCGTGGAGGCCAGGGCGAAGGGGATGTGGTTAAGCGCCGTGTACGTTGGCGCCGTGTTCCACTTGAACGCTGAAGACCGGCTCAGGACCGTGGTCGACAAGAAGCTTTTGCCCAGTGTGGTGAATGGGAGCGGTAAAACGTTCTTCGGGGTGTTTGCTCTGTGAGTCGACCCCGTAGGGTCGGTGAATGCGTGAGGGAGAGCGCTGAAAAGGCATCAAGAACAAAAGATGTGAAAGAGGAGTTGGGTGAAAGGGGTCGTTATGGTTAGCACTTGATGAGGTGGATTCAGAGCGAGGGTTTGTCTTAATAATCGGTATGAACCGAAAAAGTGAATTTTAAAGCAATGCAGGCCTACATTGATACAATGTACCATACGCCTGCAACTTAGAGCTCTATTGTTATACGAAATGTACCATGTACAACCATCTCTCTGTAAAATGTTTACAGGAAATCCGTAATGCCAAGAAACATGGCAAATTTTGACATGAATGTATAATAATGAATGTGGTGCTTTCTCACTAAGAGTCCTAATATATATATTTTTTATCGGTTAACAATTAACGGTACAATTTAAGACTTTAATTTATTTTGGTGTTTAAATTATTATCAATTTATTTAATACATTATATTTATTATTTATGCCTATTTATGATTTATGAATGACTATTTATCTTGTGTACTTTATTTATATATGTATTGGATCTATTTTTGTAATATCTTTTTATGCTGCAGGACTTTTTATTGAAAATTAAAGAGAAAAAAAAAACGTCAATTCATTTTGCAGCCCATTTCTTTGCCCAGATGTGAAAGCCATTGTACCCATGCCATTACACACGTTAGATAAGAGCATCTTCAAGAGACCCCTGCAGTCTCAGTGCTCTGTTCCCTGAGCGACAGTGACTTCCTCTAATGCGATCATGAGCCAGGATTGAACCCTGGGTCTTTTCCAATGCTGAGAAGAGTCTAATGTACCAAGGAGCCACAATCAAGACACACTTCAACCCAGCATGAAGGCACCCAATTATAGACTGGGTATCCCCAGCCCATTCTGCCGGCGATTTGAATTCGCCCTGCAGAAGGCTCGGAGAAGAGCAATAGATTTCTTTCTGCTTCCGATACGTTTTTGGGGGAGACAATCACCAAGCTGGCGTTTCCCCCTGGCGCGCTATTGGCTGGTTTAACACAATGACGACAGGGAAGCGACGGCAAGCAGCCAATTGCGTACAGAATCGTTTGAACCGGGCCCTTGATCACGCCTCTTGTGCTGATGAAAATGACAGCAGCCTCCCTAGACCAACGTGCAATCTACGATTGAGCTTGGTCTGGCAATTGCCAGGCTACCACCATAAGGCTGGCGTCATGTTACAATGATCAAGTGAGGGCGCTGATTGGCTACTTTTGTGATCCGTGTACTTTCTCAAGATTCAGATCATTACGTATGGTGTGGACCCTTTGAAGTATTTATATGGTGTTGACCTATATCTTGCCCGGTCGGTGAAAGAGGACAGGGAGTGACTGGCAGCCTATAGATGGAACCACTGTCGAGTTGTTTGGGAGAGGAGACGTCTCTGATATTTGCAAATAGACAATTCAAAGACAGTCTTAAACGCAAGAAAAGGAAATGTGCATTCTATCCTTAAAACTGCCCAAACAGCCGGTAAACTGATGTTTGTGGTAGTCCTGTTCACTGCGTTTTCTCCTGGTGAGAGTGCATGTTGGTTGAGAAGATCGGAAAGACCTGGAGGGCGAGATAATGAAATGACAACCAACATTTCCGGGTGAAAAAGGGAAAACGGAAACCCTCAACACTTGCGTACAGCCCCTTTACCGGTGAAGGCCCTCTGTAATCCCCTGTTCTAGCAGGAGAAATTCTGTATATGGGCTTCAAATAACGCAGTCGTGACAATCGTTAAGTCTTTATAAAAAAACATACACATCGGGTTGGTAATGGAGATTTCCATAAGACATGTTTTTCTCAAGACACTAAGACGCTGTAAGCTCTCAGTCATTATCTTAGGTTGCCAGTTGGCACCGCGCTCATCCTCCCTGGGGTGGGTGACTTGGACAGCCATGGCTAATTCATAGCTATACCATGAGCTCCATCCTAGATGGCTGAGGGAGTAGGGCCTTCCTGTTTGCAGGGGGGCCCGTATAAAGGCGTTCCCCTGCTGTAACCCTGGAGGGGGCCCTTCTCGGGGCTCACTACAGCGCTTCAACCATGTGTGCTGGTAGCGTTGAAGGCCTCTCTGTGCAGAGACAACTTTTCTTTTATACTTTCTTATCCTTTTTGCAATAAACTCCTTCAGTTTTCTCTGAGTTACGTTTTGAATACATTTCAAAGAATTCCCCCAACAGGCGCCATAGGAACTAGTGGGCTGTTCTCAGATGAAGTTCCCCTTTTTAACCACTCTAGCGGTTCACACGTTTTAGTCAAGAATAAAACTGAAATGCACCTTAGCTTTGCAAGACCCAAAAGAACATGAGCGTTTGGTTCCCTTTCAGTATTCAAACGTGTTGGCATGTGACAGTATCATTCTTCAACAATGTATTATAATAATATTATTGTAATAATAGTGTTGTACTGTAACATTTTTGGTACTAGTGTAAATGAAATATTTCCGGATGAAATGTCGAGAGTCGTCTAAACATTGCACCCTAACAGAACAGCATCACCTTCTTTCTAGTCTTTTACTCTCTTTGCAGTAGGGGAGGTCACATTTTGAGAAACGCATTCTGTTGGCCTGTTAGACTCTCAAGAGAGGGTTTTTTTTCCTCACCAGGATGTCATTGAAGACCCCCTTAAGATAAAGGTTCACATTAATAAAAAGCACATTTTGACTAATTAGATGGTTGAGGTATGATGAGGTTAAAAATTGTTGGTAAAATGGTAAATGGTAAAATTTAGTAGGCTTTTTGGTTAGAGAGATGGCTAAAGAGAAGTTTAGTGTTAGATCAAATATGTATACGTTTAGGTATTAGGTTAGAGATAGCTAAGTTTAGGTATTAGGTTAGAGATGGTTAAGTTTAGGTATTAGGTTAGAGATGGTTAAGTTTAGGTATTAAGTTAGAGATGTTTAAGTTTAGGAATTAGGTTAGAGATGGTTAAGTTTAGGTATATTAGGTAAGAGATGGTTAAGTTTAGGTATTAGGTTAGAGATGGTTAAGTTTAGGTATTAGGTAAGAGATGGTTAAGTTTAGGTATTAGGTTAGAGATGGTTAAGTTTAGGTATTAGGTTATAAATGGTTAAGTTAAGTATTAGGCTACAGGTGGTTAGGTTTAGGTATTAGGTTATAAATAATTGAGCTAGTTATTAGGTTAGAGATGGTTAGGTTTAGGCATTTGGTTACAGATGGCTAAGTTTAGAGTTTGGGTTTGGGTATGTTTAGGTCCTTTTTAGATATTGGGAAGTGCAGTCCTTAGCTACGGTTTGTGTTTCATCATGTTCCATGCAGTGTTCTTGAGTTACCCATGAGTTTAATTCCCCACTCTAGGAAAAATAAGCTAGCGTTCCAAAGGCAGTGGCATGGTAAACTAGGGTCCTGGAAATGCTGACCTAGAACCGCGGTCCAGAAAACGCAGCTTCCTCTATTGCAGGGACTGGGGCCTACTTCTGCTAACAGAGAGAGAATACTATGATTTGGAACCAGATAGCTCAGCGCTAAACAGCTCTGCGGAAGGGGTAGGTAACTTCACCAAAGGCAAGGTCAAATATAAAAATGGTAATAGATTTTAGGCGTCATAAAAGTGAGATCCCTAATAGCATTGTTAATGACAAACCAATTAAGAGGATTAGTAGCTACAAAAACCTAGGAATTTAAATTGATGACCAACTCAAATTTGAGATATGTACTATGTCTAAGCTAAAAAAATTACAACAGTGGATGTTTTTTTTTACAGATACATACCAACCCTATCCCCACACTCGTGGATGGAGGCTACCGGTGACGTTTGCCCAATTAAATATGAGATTTGTGAGATACATGGATCAGAGAGGAAGGGGGCCCACAGAGAATGCTTTTGAATAGGGCCCAGACTTTTGTGCTACACCCCTGGCTGCAAATCACTAAATGTTAGACGTGTTTAATAACTAATTTCATCTGGAAAGGGACTTTATGACACATCGCTTCACTCCTCCACTGAGTTTAAAATAAAGTGTCCACACAATGTGTCACACTTTGTAATCTTTGACTCGGAAATTATTTGTAAGATTGTGTCATATGCCTTTTATTGTATCATTAGGCCATTCATTATAATAGTATGATATATAGACCACATTGATTGTTTTTTTTTGATCATACTATTCTAAACATTGTGGCTCAATTACATCGACATATATGGTAATTTAATGCATCTTTTACTGTAAGTTTTAGGTAGGCTACTACGTAGTGTGATATATTGCAGGTAATGCCAAATCGTCTCATTAATTTCAACCAAAAAACTTGCGTCAAAGTTAGTCAGGTGTCTAAGAAAAAGAAACAAAGAGTTTCAGCCTAAGGGAAACCCCCCCAAAACTCATGGCCTGGTGGTTTGTGGTGTGTACTTTTCCGGATGTTTTGAGTCTTACACAAAGCCTCCTCCTGGTTTTGCTGTGATTCTGACTGTGTGGAAAAGATGTGACTGTACTGCAAAAGCCCCGACTGGGCCTCCTGCGCTACTACCTGATCTGGTAGCCCACACCACTCCGAAGATCACACCTATTGGAAAGATCCATTACTGCAGCACATAGTGAAAACTCCCCTACCTTGAAGGGGGCCGGCAGTGTGGTCCTGTTTAACCAAGACTCAGAACAGTCGGTACCAGGTGAATTCATCATTGTGCGTCCAGGAGGGACGTCCACTGGGTTAGCATGTGCCTTCCATTAGCCGCCTCCATTGACGTGCAGAGCTAAAGCTAGTAGCCTAGCTCCTGTTCATGTGAGGGGAATACACTTTACAGTAACATACCATACATAGGTTATGATTCTGGATGATTTTTTAGGTAGTGGCCATCCCCAAAATGCACCAGAATACGGGAAATCATATCTACCAAATTCAAAATTGTGTAGCTTCTCTCAGCTCACGTTTAGTTGAAGTGTGCAGTCATGTGGCCCTCCGATGGTTATGATGAAAAATGTGGCCCTCTTTATCATGAAAGTTGCCCATCCCTGAAACACTTCACACATTTCCCTTCTTTAGCGAAAGTCAAGATTCACCTTGCAGCATTTTACCAATTCAGGACAGATTTATAAGAAAAGTCTAATGGAAATGTATAGAAATATGCTTGACATATTATGACAACTTGTTCAACCATTTTGCATGCAAAGACTTATGCAATGAACTAATGCCTAAATGTTGTGGGGTTGAGACTATTCAATACTATTCCATTACAATACATTTGGATCAACATGACATAAGCAATTGATAATGTAGGAAAGAGCAGAGAATTGTACATAATCATTTGCATGAATGTACCAAAGCATTTGCAACTTGTTCAAAGAAATGAGAAACTGCTTTTTTGATGTGCACAAGTGACACAATGATGTGAAGATTGAACAGGTAGTTTTGAGCATTTCAATTCTGATCTGAGGAATGTACAGATCAGTACATTCTTTTTTTGAGCATTTCAATTCTGATCTGAGGAATGTACAGATCAGTACATTCTGATCTGTACATTCATCAGAATGTACAGATCAGAATGTAGCAAAGCGACTGAGAAAAACTGTAATTTCTTTCCAAAGATTCTAGTCTGAATTTATATTTATAGATACAGTATCTTGGCATAGCCTTTAAAGCTCAAAAACTCATAGCTCTAATCCTTACATCATTATATAAATATAAAATATTCATGACAACATTCTGCAAAAAAAATGACTTTTATTCATTTTCTTAGCATTTCAAATAATCTCCGACATTATGAATTAGCATATAGAAATATATTTCAAATACGGTACCACACAAGATACAGCTGGTAAACGCATGTTCAAGGATATAAATACTGCCTAATCTTCACCATGTACATTATCATCAACATTGTGCATACTTCTCATTTGTATGGATGCCACTATTATATCTGCAATTGTTGACTGTTGAAATGCCTTACAGTAGAGACAGTTTACAAACGTACATTATTTACAAAGGACGACTTGAGATGGTCTGTCGGATGAGTCCTAGGCTTCCTCCAAACAGCCTCAAATCGTCTCCTTCTTCATTCCTAAGTGCTTGGAAGGAACTCCAACTTATTCACAGTCATATAACAAGTTGTTTCTACCACACACACACACGCATGTAACACCAGGCTGCTATGCTAGAGTCAAGCTAGAGGAAATCCTAGGCCTTGAAGAGACCGTCCGGTACACTGATATACAGCCAGAGGGATGGAGAGACCGTCCAGTACACTGATATACAGCCAGAGGGATGGAGAGACCGTCCAGTACACTGATATACAGCCAGAGGGATGGAGAGACCGTCCAGTACACTGATATACAGCCAGAGGGATGGAGAGACCGTCCAGTACACTGATATACAGCCAGAGGGATGGAGAGACCGTCCAGTACACTGATATACAACCAGAGGGATGGAGAGACCGTCCAGTACACTGATATACAGAGGGATGGAGAGACCGTCCAGTACACTGATATAGAGAGGGATGGAGAGACCGTCCAGTACACTGATATACAGAGGGATGGAGAGACCGTCCAGTATACTGATATACAGAGGGATGGAGAGACCGTCCAGTCCACTGATTAACAGAGGGATGGAGAGACCGTCAAGTACACTGATATACAGCCAGAGGGATGGAGAGACCGTCCAGTACACTGATATAGAGAGGGATGGAGAGACCGTCCAGTACACTGATATACAGATGGATGGAGAGACCGTCCAGTACACTGATATACAGCCAGAGGGATGGAGAGACCGTCCAGTACACTGATATACAGAGGGATGGAGAGACCGTCCAGTACACTGATATACAGAGGGATGGAGAGACCGTCCAGTCCACTGATTAACAGAGGGATGGAGAGACCGTCCAGTACACTGATATACAGAGGGATGGAGAGACCGTCCAGTCCACTGATTAACAGAGGGATGGAGAGACCGTCCAGTACACTGATATACAGAGGGATGGAGAGACCGTCCAGTCCACTGATTAACAGAGGGATGGAGAGACCGTCAAGTACACAGATTTCAGAGGGATGGAGAGACCGTCCAGTCCACTGATTAACAGAGGGATGGAGAGACCGTCTCCAGAGGGATGTGTTGAGAGGTGCTGATGACCTGGCGTTGGCACTGTTCACATGGCATGGTGATGTGTGATGGACACTGTCTGTACCGGGCTGTGGACCACAACAGGTTGGAGAGCCACAGTAACATTAATACTGTCAAAAACAGTCACTGAGGAACCAAAATAAAACTTTCCGGAAAGTTTTATTTTGAAGAAATGTACTTTTTCAGAAACAAAGTAGAAATCTCCTTATGTCATCACACTAAGAGAAAGGAGCTAAACAAAGAGGCAGAGAAAGCAGAACTGGGAAGCAACCAAAACAAAAATTTGACCTGTCTGAGGTTCAGAAGGGGACTTTGGGTGACATGAAAAAGCATCCATTCCTCTTCGTTATCCACTGTTAAAAAACAATGAGGTCTTTCTAAAACAGAGGTACCTGCAGAGGCCATACCGCTCTGCGGGGATGGGAAGAAGAGTCACTCTTCAGCACAAGACCCGGGGTTTAACCAGGAAGCCAAAGAAGATCAGCCCTGATCAGTACATGACTAGGGTCCGGTGCCATGACACGTAGAGCTTGGTTCAGCCACGAGGACGCTGGCCATGTGGGTAGGACAGTATGCTGGTCTATGCTGACGCACACATTGAGTTTTGGCAAAGTGATCGATGATCGAGAGAGAAGAGAGAGCTGGTAAAAACAACAGCTGTGAACAAGATTCACCACCAAGAAATTGAAAGGGGTTTGATTGAGGCTTCCACCGAGCCACGTCCAGTGGCAAGCCCCCAGCACACTGGACACAGGGCTGCAGCTGCACTCAGCCACGCCCCTCCCAATGAGCCAAGACCCCCCCCCCCATGAGCCAAGAGCCCCCCATGAGCAAGGAGCCACCATGTTCTCCCTTTACCTCCACAGAGGAGGCCATTCGGTGAGTGAACCACGACAGTCTCTTTGAACAGAGATAATACCGACAAATCTCACACACATCAACATCTTTAACCCTGACAAGAGCTTGACAGGATCCCTCGATGCTGAGGACACTAAAACCCCGTTCTGTAGGCTGCAGTGGGCCGTGGGCCCTTTGGCACAGTCAGAAGCTCTATCCTCCCACACCAGGATACAGGGCTTAGGGTAAACATCATGTAATGACACACACTCGCTGATGACTAAGAGATACTACCTCATCTTATTCTGATTGGTCGAGCAACGGGGGGAGAGCACGGCCACAGAGGCTGACGGCAGAGCGAGCCTTGGGATTGGACGATGCAAGCAGGCCGACGCCCTTCTCTTGGAAAGCAATCGATGAGCAGTAAATTATGGCACACTTTTGTGATCTCCACTCCGAGTGAACGAGCGAGGGAGCTGAGAGAGAGTCCGGTCATCTGTGCAATCGGATTTTGAAAATAAAAAGCCATTGAATTTTAAGCACTGAATATTTATGCATTGAAGTAACGTAGGCCTATCTGGATTTTTTGCCTCTGAATTTAAGCGCTCTTGTCCCAAAGTGGACAGCGGGCTTCAGATCGCCCCAGCATCACACCAAACGTAGGAAAAGGGACCTCCGATCGCATCAAATGGGTGCCCTAATAATTTGGTCTCCTTAACCTACTACAACAATTACCCTTACGCTGCAGGTAAATCCAGACAGGTTACTGCAATCACACACATTTCACATACAGGCATTAGATCATAGTTTATTTCATACTGTAGTAATAAACGGTGTGCATTCTAACAAAAACATAAATAAAAGATAAGATCCCCCCCCCCTCGATATTAAATGTGCTTAATAAATACAGTTCATTTAATTTGATTAGCATTTTACAGACCGATACAATGGATAGGGCGTTTAGTAAGGTCCCCATAAAAAGCTACAGTCAGTGTTTAATGACGTTGATTTACCTTTGAGCATTTCCTATTATAGGCTACTGTGTAAAATTATGTTTAGAATTAACGTTTGTATCAAAAAAGAAAGAACCGCTCCTTGCTTGACCACGATCTAGCATCTAGGATAGATTGCTCTTCGTTGGGGATGTTAACACTGAATTTCATACATTGAATTTTGCAGGTGACTTTGGCATGTTGAATATGGGGATGTTAAAAATATTTAAGTAGAATCTTTAAACGTTGAATATTTGATTTTGAATTATTTTACAATGAAAAATAAATGTGAAATTGATTTGTTGAAAAAGGTAAAGAGTATATATAGAGGCGAAAAAATCCGAAAACGTTATTTCAATGCATAAATATTCAGTGCTTAGAATTCAATGGCTTTTTATTTTCAAAATCCGATGGCACAGATTTACTTCCATAGTCATGTTGGCTAACAGTCTTCATCCGGGCCAATCGCAGCCGCCGAACAAGTTCAATGAAAACAGAAACCCCTATTGTTATCGTCATGCGGCCGGGAAACGCAAGCGGTAGAAACAGCTTTTTTTGTCATTTTTTCAGAACAAAGATAATTTCACCACCCAACTCGACGCCTAGCCTCCTCCCCCCCCCCCCCCACCACCTGGGGCTCCGCCCCGACCCCGCCTCGGGTGGGGGGGGGGTCACTTGTAGAGCAGCTGCAGGCGGCCGGTGTGGCAGTTGTTGCGGCCCATCTTGGCGTCGGCGGTCTGGTAGAGGCTGGCGGCGGTGGAGAAGGAGGGCGGCAGCGGGGCGTGGTTGTCCGTGGAGGGGGCGGGGTAGCCCGGCGGGGGCACCAGGGACTTGGGGTCGGAGGGGTGGTGCTGGTACTGGGGGGACTGGGAGCTGTGGTTCTGGTTGCCGGCGGCGACCGTGGCGCTGGCGGCGGAGGGGCGGCGCCGGGAGCGCAGCGCCTGGCGTTCCGTCAGCTGGCTCCGCAGCTCCGACACGCGCTCCTCTTTCTGCAGAGGGGCGGGGCTCGGGTTAGAGGTCACACCTCAAGGGTTGATTATTGCCTTTTGGGGGTACTGCTAGAATAGGGTCACATGCCTGTGTGTTTGAAGTACCCCTTATTATTCTCACACTGTTCATTACTGTGAAACCAAACACAGCGTCGTTCAACAACGTTCTGTTTAGTATGGTGACGCTTTAAGGCCCCCCCCCCCCCGAGCGGCCCAGCCCTGCTGCGATTGGTCAGCACGCCCGCTCTGTTGCGATTGGTGGAACGCGAATGGATCAGCCAATTCACCCTCCCGAGAAGTTGTAACACTGTCTAACACTGCGGGTAGCCGAGAGGTGAGACTACTGCACTTCAGCACCGCCCACTGCCTAGTCTGAAGTCTCACTATGACGCGAGGAAAGTTTGAGCGCAAACAAGCAGTTTCACGCACTTATTATTGAAGGGCGTTCTCGGTGAGCGCGAATACTCCCCCTGGCTCGAACTTAAAAAATCGAATGAAAAGGGAAAAGTCGAAAAAACTGGATTTCCCCCCTTTTAAACTGTGTGTCTTACATCTTTTGACCGCACCTGCTGTTATACTTTGTCTTCTTTCTCCCTTGCTCTCTACCTTGTTATCTCTCTCTCCTAACGTTGTATTGTGCGTCTGGGGGACTGGGATGAACAGCTGATCCCTGTTTAATTGGTCTTGACTTCTGTCTCGCTGTATTTCCTCTTGATAGATCACCTCACCTTCTGAACCCTCAACACGCTATCCAAGCCAGTACAGCAATGCTTTGTCTTGATATCATGTGACATGCAACAGTAAGAGACATGTCTTGTGACCGTAAGAAATATGTCATATCATGCCATGTGGTTTCAAGCATGGGGAAGAGGGGGCTGGAGTGGACCAATGGGAGGGGGCTACAGTGGACCAATGGGAGGGGGGCTACAGTGGACCAATAATAATAATAATAATAATACATTTAATTTAGAGGCGCCTTTCAAGACACCCAAGGTCACCTTACAGAGCATATAGTCATCATTCAAAACTATGTAAAACAGACTAGGAATAAAAGGAAAGCAGAGGTTAAACATGAAGAATAATAATAATTAATAACACTCAAAGACGCCTAAAGTGAAGGGGGGACCTCACTAACCACCACCAATATGTAGCACCCACTTGGGTGATGCACGGCAGCCAATCGGTGCCAGAACGCTCACTACACACCAGCTTGAGGTGGAGAGTTAGGGATGAGGTGGAGAGTGAGGGAAAGGAACATTTAACACTATCGATTACATTTAAACAATATCTACCACATGTAAACACTATCGACCACATTTAAACACTATGGACCGCATGTAAACCCTATCAACCACATGTAAACACTATCGCCCACATTTAAACACTATCGCCCACAT
>NC_044069.1:17950216-17960216 GCF_902167405.1 Gadus morhua
CGCTCCTGTTGTACGCTTCTACACGTGGGTGTGCATTAGGTGTGCGTAGGTATGTGTGTTGATGTGCGTAGGCCTGCATGAATGTGTGTGTGCGTATGCAGAAGAAGAGGAGGGCCTATTGATGCCTGTGAAGGGATATAAATATCACTTCCGCGCCGTGTTGTTGTTCCTCAGATGGAGATGCCTGGCGTAGATCCAGTTTGTCAGATATAATTCTGCTGTGGCTGATGCAGACTCCCTCAGGAGTAGCCATTAGCTCCTCTCACCCTCTCCCCTGCACCTCACCGCTTGTATCAGAGCCGTGGGACAACGTGGGGCCCTTCAATGAAGAGCAGCTCCCCGCTTCTGGCCAGTCAGCTTGTTGCCATTAGAAAGTTCAGAACCGACGGCCAAGAATCAAGTGTTCAAGACATTGTCTTGTTTATTGGGGGAAGAAAACCTGCATGAGCGCCATGTCATTTAAATCACATGAACGGAGACTCCTCTGACTGTAATGTAAGTAAAGCTTGCATCTTTAGATGAATGCAATTAGTGTGTAGTAACTTCTGACTTTCTTGGACACACTTTTAATTGACTACATGCAAGAGGGCTGGTTACTGTAGTTACACCTACATATGTGGTCACAGCTCGTATAATAGTTGTGACCTCATTATGGTGATACATAGGGAATCATTAGCATATATATTTAGCTCTGTCTATTTATACCAGGCCCATTACAAAGGCAGCTCCCAGCCGCGCCGTGTTGACCAAGGCCGGCCACACTCCCCGCCAGCGGTGGGAGCTGTTCAGTAGAGGGATCCTTTGCCTCTCGGCCATCTCAATCTGCTCTCCTGACGTGTGGAGTTAAGTGTGTTTGACGCTGGAAGTTAAACGAAACCAGAGAGAGCGACAGAAATATATATATAGATAGAGAGGAAAATAAAGAGCGACAGACAGAGACAGATAGAGAGAGACTGGAAAGTGAGACTGAGAGCGAGAGAGAAAGAGGTGGTGGAGGACAGGAAGTGAAAGGAGAGCGAGGGAGTCTGAGAGGAGAGCGAGAGCGAAAGCGAGATGCACAACTGACAAACAGATTAACCTTGGCCGCCCAGACCCACAGCAGCTGCTATACAGCACTGCAGGGTGTGAGGACACGCACGCACACACACACACACACACACACACACACACACACACGCGCGTGGATTAACCTTTGAGTTTACCTCCCCATGTGCATGTGTGAATGCTGCAGCCTTCGGCCGGCGGCAGCAGCCTGACTCACCGCCACGTTGTAGATGGCCATGCCCACCGCGCGGTGGTCGTTGATCTTCTCCGTGGAGATGGACTTGGTCTCGTAGGCCAGGAAGATGCCCAGCAGCAGCAGCAGGCCCTTGTAGCCGTACACCACACCTGCAAGACCAGCACCGGTCAGAGGGCCCCTCAGGGGTTCATCCTCCTCCTCACACCGCCGCACCTCCCTTCTCCTCCGCACGTCCACTCAGGTCTACCCAGGGTCCTCTCTGCCAGCTCTGCGTCAACGCTGCCCGGACTGGCCGTGTGTGGCTCCGTGCGCGTGTGTGCGTTGATGCCTGCGTGTGCCGTGTGCGTGTGTGTGTGTGTGTTATTATGCGGTCCAGATGGTATGATATGCTAATGTGACCGCATGGTTTGAGGGGGGGGGGGGGGTTGGCAGTGACCTGAAGAAGGTTCGGGGTTCTCAGTGCCTTGTCTTTGGCAGCGCGGGGCTTTTTGACGGCCAGCAGCCACAGCTGTAGGACATGAATGCGGGGATGGGGTGGGAACGATAGGCTCCTGTAGCGCGCTACAATGGACCTCCCACAACAGGGACAGCCGCTGTAGCCATCGCGGAACTGGATTGGTTTGTGTTCACGCTGAGGTCAAGGCTCGTACATCAAGACCAACCCTTCACAATGACAGCAAGGGCTCTCACTCTGACGCTCTCTAAAAGCAATGGATGCATACCGGGTTCACGCGGGCAGACAACATGGACGGAAAATTAAAACAGATTGCTTTTCTAAAATGTTGTGTACATTTAAACAATTTGAATATGTAAGTAGAATCTTTGACATGTTTTACTCATGTCTGTCAAATAGACAGACATGAGTCTGTCTATTTGACAGACTCATGTCTGTCAAATAGACAGACAGGGGTTACGATTCGTATTCAAATAGAATACGAATCGTAACCCCTTCGTAAAGAAGGGGTTACGATTCAGTAACCCCTTCTTTACGATTCAGAAGGGGATACTGAATCGCAACCCCTGCAGTCGAAACCATATCATCGCTCATATAAACATAAGAGTCGATTATAATATACAAAGTCATTTATAAAAAAGGAAACGAAAATTTAGAAGGAAATATTTTTGCTGATCGAGACAAAACTCAAAAGTAACAACACACTCAAACAATCTGATGGTTTAATTCTTCAATATTTACTGAGAAAAATTCCCCACAGATTGAATATTAAGTCAGGTGCGTCCGTAAAGTAGTTCATTTTGTGTAGTCCCAAGCGGCGCGATGGGTTGATGTTCTGTGTATATGTACTTGTTTACTGCGCTGACGTTGAGGTGGAACCGGGGCTGTAATCACAGGGAGCTTAATATGCACCGCTAGTCACCAGGGGAGGGGGGGGGGACGCTGCAGATTACAGCTGCTGCTAGGAGCCTCTTCCTCAGCTCACCCCCCTAACGTCTGCTGATGAAGGGACACAAACCCTCTATTCTGCTGTCACGGTCTCTCTGGAACAAGGACCAAAGCCTTTCATGTTTCTCTCTTTGTGTGGCCGGGTTGTCTTTCTACATCCTGCACAGAAGTTGCGAAACGCTGAAACAGATCTGAGGGAGTATAAAGATGCACCTGACACCTATGCACCCATAGGTGTCAGGAGTTCCAAGAAGGATCAAAACTGAATCTGAGTCATCAACAAATACTATATGTTGTGAGGAATGCAGTATTCTTCCCGGACTCCCTCTGCCGGGGTGTTGAGGGAGGAGGGCGGGGATGATGGGATAGAGAGACAGAGAGATGGAGGGATGAGCCTCACCCAGCCAGGTGTTCATCTTCTCTGAGCTGCAGTGCTCCAGCAGCGGCTGGATCAACACATCCAAGTCCCCCTTGGGGGCCTCTCGAGTGAACTTCTGCTCACACACACACACACACACACACACACACACACACACACACACACACACACACACACACACACACACACACACACACACACACACAAGCAAACATACGCACGCACACACACACACACACACACACACACACACACACACACACACACACACACACACACACACACACACGCAAACATACGCACAGACAATTACACACACAGAGCCACACACATATATACATGAACGTACACGCAGGCATGCACACACGCAAACACACAAACACAAACGCACAAACGCACACACACACACACACACACACACACACACACACACACACACACACACACACACACACACACACACACACACACACACACACACACACACACAAAACAAACAAAGAAGAACTTCATTGAGTTTAACACAGATAGCTACAGATCAACCATTAGCAGCCAGATAGCCAACGGGACGGGGGGAGAGGAGGGTGTATTGATGGCACCTCCACTGTGATGTGTAGAGGATCCACGATCTGCCAGATCATCAGAGACAGCACGTCGACGCCCAGCAGCACCCCCACCGTGGCATACAGTTTGAATGGCTCAAGGTGCTGTTGGCAAAACAGGGAGAACATGGACATGAATAGACATTTAAAGCGGCACTATCCACACTTGCCCATTAGTAGCCTCTAGTGGTTTGAGTTGTAGCTACAGTTATAGCGAAACTACCATTCAAAAGTTTTGTGTCACTTAGAAATGTCCTTTTTTTTTTTTAAAGAATAGCACTGTTTATTTCAATGAAAATAACAACAAATAATCAGAAACACAGTCTAGACATTGTTAAAGTGGTAAATGACAATTCTAGCTTGGAATTATGGAATAAGAGAGGCCCATTTCCAGCATTCATCACTCCTGTGTCCTAATTGTACATTGTTTAGGTAATCGTGTTGAAATGATAATTGATGATTGGAAAAACCTTGTGCAATTATGTTACAACTGTCATGGAAAACATGAAATGATTGACTTTTGAATGGTAGTGTATTTCCTACGGTAGCATATATCAGATGTATATGCTTTAATGGGGTACATGGGGTAAGGGAAAGTCCCATAGTGAGCTTTAAACCATTATGCTTTTGACTAACACAGCAGGGTACACCGCTAAGCTGTCCTATGTACCGTAGCAGCAAGTTCAGGCAAAGACTTCTGAGGGGGAAAATTACTGCAACAAATCCTTTGGAATTAAATCAGATCCTGCTGACACACCGAAAAATCCTGGAGAATCTTCCTTTGGGAAAATGCCAACTTATGATGTCACCAACATGGCAGGATTTGTATATTTTGGACGAAATGTGTTTGGATTCCACAAAAGCTTCTGGGTGTTTTGATGAATAGTAAGTAAGCCCCAAAATATGGACTATTAGGGACTTTAATCAAACAGAGAAATAGACACAAACACGTCCCCGATGTGGAAGGGTTACTATACGAGGGGAGGTGGAGGGGCAGAGAGATATTACCCCAAATCCCCTACCCCATGGCTCCTGGCTAGGGATTCACTGAGCCATAAATAGAAGAGAAGCCAAGCTTGACCAGGGAAACCGTGAGCCCTCTGTAGCTGTGACCGATTCAATCTGCCCCCAAGCCCCCGGCGGCAGCCAAGGAGGAGGAGGGGGGGGGGCAGCTTCCAGGACCCGATCGATAGAGATAGGGACCCTTCATGTATTCTAATAAAGAAAGAAACTCAACAGCGAAATGGTTTCAGAGGCCACAGTGCCGCGCGCATCGCTCGGTGGAATGAATTTGTTGTTGTTGATGTCGTTGTCATTAGTCACAAGCTTCAGTGCTTCAAGGTTATTGATGATGGGGAAACAGAAGCACAGGGGACCCCCACTAGTGGAGCCCCTCCCCTCCACAGCCCCCCCCCCCCCCATCGCTCTCCCCTGCCTTTGTCTTACGGTAGGTGGTGGTTTTCCACTGTGAAGTCCCTGCCTGCTTCACAGTTATTATCATCACTATGACTTCATCCACTCAAAGGTTAAAGTGAACCACTGTGTACTACTTTAAGGAGTGTTGTTTAGTGAGGTCGCAAGAAAGCTGGAGTCAGGTATTTGGTGGCTCATTGACCACGAGGACAGTCATGCCTTACTTCTTCTTACTCCTTATTATTTGGTACTGCTGCAATGGTACTTATAAATCCTAAGACACACATAGCCTCATGTTAGATGACCTCACACAAAAGTATTGAATTGCAGCATTATTACGTTTTTATTGTTACTAGTTTGTAAGTCATTCACCTACCCTGTATAAATGATGAAACCAATTTCTCAACATCCTAATCATGATGTAGAGCTGAATATGACAGCTGGGCCTTCATGTACGAACAATGCTTTATAACTGGTTCCTGGTTGCGCTCTGCCAGGGAACACGTTCTCAGGAATACGGGGTCAGAGGCGCGCGTGCATGTGTGTGTGTGTGTGTGTGTGTGTGTGTGCGTGCGTGCGTGTGTGTGTGTGTGTGTGTGTGTGTGTGTGTGTGTGTGTGTATGTGTGTGTGTGTGTGTGTGTGTAAGTGATGCCACCTGCAGTATGGACATCCTCACCGGACACCAATTTAAAACACAAATGGGTTGTCCTTAGCATACAGCGAGGCGTGCGGCCCCTGAGCCACACCATTTAGGTTTGTTTATTTTGCATCGCTGCTAACGGGGAACGTTCCGGGACCCTCGGTCCCTGCATGGAGATAGATCAGCCAATAGCTGTCGAGCTGCGCGGGACAAAAGGTTGAGGTTTGACCAAAATAATGAGGCGGGGACTTGCAACTGCTGGCCATACAATTTCCATCTCAGCTCCCAATGATATTATCCTCTCTATCACAACCTGCCTCTCTCCCTCTCTCTCTCTCTCTCTCTCTCTCTCTCTCTCTCTCTCTCTCTCTCTCTCTCTCTCTCTCTCTCTCTCTCTCTCTCTCTCTCTCCGTCTCTCACTCTCCTGAGGGGATTAAAAACCTTCCTGAATGCTCTCTATCCCCCTACTGGATGTAGCATGTGTCACTCACAGCTAGACGTGGGGGCTCGATTATTGAGGACAGGGATGCAATTGGAGGAGGCGGGTCTCTCGCCTTGGGGACCAATTGTGGAACTGTTTCGGGGCCGTAGTTACATGAAAAATAGACCCCACGCAACGCTCAAGGGCAAGCAATTGGTGTCACCTCTCTCGGTGGACCAACTAGAGGGGGAGAGAGCTATGGTGTACAAAATGAAGATGATCCACGGAGGAATAAATCAGTCTGACGTATGGAGTCGAGCGGCCTCATGGTTAAGTAAAAACCCACAAAAAAAAAATAAAACACACACACACACTCATTCACACACACACACACACACACACACACACACACACACACACACACACACACACACACACACACACACACACACACACACACTCACATATAAAGAAACACCCACACACAGACACAGACACACATACGCACATGCTCACACACACTAGGGATAGGCCGAAATGAGAATTCAGGGTTGGAAACTGATATTTTATTGATTTAGTCTGCCGAAAGCTATTTTCCGTGCAGATATGCAACATTGCTGAATGCAAAACTAATTATGCCAAATAAATGAAAGATATGATTCAAGGATATCTTACTGCCTTTTATACTAAAAACTGATTTAGGCCCCAGTCAGACAGGGGGCGTTCTGCTGGCTGCAGGGCACTGCCTTTTGTTTAAGGAGCCTACAGTTAACACAATATAGCAGTTTACTGCGTTTTTTGTTGACAATTACTAGGCCCAATCACTGTTCGCTATTCAAACATGTATTTAAACATTAATCTTTTCATATCATCTTGACGTTTTCGGGGCACTCTGCAGGAAACGGCAGTCTCATAGCACTAAACAAGTGTGGTGCTCTGTAACACGATGAGGAATCGCTCCTTCCTCACTGAGAACATCACACACAGTGGGGCCTGTAACAGGACGAGGAAACGCTCCCCTCTCACTGAGAACATCACACACAGCGGGGCGTCCACCCAGATGTAGAACAGACACGCCTAGCCATATAGCAGCTACAGCTGCTACAACGCTCTGAAGGAATACAAGGAAATTACTAAGTCCACATTCAGTCAAAAGTCTTTATAAGGCTCATGAAGAGCTAATCATTAACCAAACATCATTATCCATTTGTAGATTCTTAATAAGTGTTAATGATGAACAAATCATTAACCAAGCAGCATCAATATTATTTGTAGATTCCTAATAACTTTTAATGATGGACTAATCATTAACCAAACATGTCTATTCATTTGTAGATTCTTAATAAGCGTTAATGATGGACTAATCATTAACCAATCATCAATATTCATTTGTAGATTCTTAATATGTGTTAATGATGAACTAATCATTAACCGAACATCAATTTTCATTTATAGAATCTTAATAAGTGCTCAGAGTTAAATAAAGTTGCTCAGTCTGAATATCAGCCTCGCCGTTTCACAGCGTGAGCTGGCGTGAATGACGGGCTGCGTTTTGGAAAGGACAACAGAGCTCTAAACTCAATAATCCCTCACTGGAAGCCAACAGATAAACACGGTAAAAACCTGAGGCATTAGATCTTTTACAGGATATAGTGTAACTCATGAATAGTGTGTACCTACCATGTTGTAATGCATGACACAGCACCATTACGCCTACGTTCACTTACGAGAAATGATTATGAAGAAGTAGGCTAAACCGGGGGTAATAATGGCTTCTTTATTCAATGGCTTTCCTCCTGCCTAAAGGCCAAGCCACCAAATGTTGACTGTGAACCTCCTACGGATGTGGAGAATTGTGAAATAAATAGCTTTAGAAACAGGTAGTGTCTCTAAACGGAGAGGAGGAGAGCAGTGAGCAGAGATGATGGATGCCAGCAGAGGCAGAGCAGCAGCGCTTGGATTCATAGGCACCGGGGACGCATTATTATTCACATCGGAGCGGCTGCTTTCACACGCCCGCATCCCATAGTTAATAAAACGCCAATATCGGGCCAGAAACACCCCAACACACACACACACATGCACACACTCACACGGGAATGCACATACAGTCACACACACACACACACGCACACAGGCACGCGAGTGAACGCGCACACACACACACACACACACACACACACACACACACACACACACACACACACACACACACACACACACACTCACTCACTCACACACACACACACACACACACACACACACACACACACACACACACACACACACTCACACACACTCACAGACACGTAAGTGCGCACAAGGATACACACACAGACACACACACACACCTGGGGCGGCATGTGTTAATTGTTTTCTTCAGGACAGCAGCCCCCCCCCCGGGCTCCATCTGGATGGAGCTCCACTAAGACTCAGTGGCTCACGTACCTTCCTCTTGTCCTTCTTGTCCTCCTTCTTGGTGAACACCGTGTGCACCCACCAGATCTTGGTGAACATGCTGCCGTACGCCAGGCTGAAGCCCAGACCCAGCAGCCAGAGACGGAACTACAGGGAGACAGGGGGAGGAGAGGGGAGACAGAGAGGAAATGGGGGAGACAGGGGGAGGAGAGGGGAGACAGAGAGGCAATGGGAGAGACAGGGGGAGGAGAGGGGAGACAGAGAGGCAATGGGAGAGGAGGGGGAGACAGAAAGGACATGGGAGGAGTGGGGAAAACAGAGGGGCGGGGGATGAGACACAGGAAAGGAAAAATACTTTGCAGTTCAACAGATTAATAAATCAAATTAACTCTTAAAATATCTGCACATTTGTCGTTAAGCCTCCTCCAAGGTTAATAGCTTTTGGAGTAAGACCTTGAACATGAAAACAACCCCCCCCCCCAACCCTACTTTCATTTAGAGACGCAGCTCTCCTCAAGCAGCCGAGCGACAGCCATGAAGGCTCAGGAGGTAAAGACAAACGGAGCCGTTCCTCTATCATCCTTGCGTCGTTGCTTGCTCACGCCAGTCTCACCGTCATTTAAGAGACAGCCAGGGTCGCCCCAAATAACTGAGAGAGACGCCTGCCTGGCGGACCACAGGGCCCTACCCCAGCAGGGAGCAGACAGAGACGCCTACCTGGCGGACCACAGGGCCCTACCCCAGCAGGGAGCAGACAGAGACGCCTACCTGGCGGACCACAGGGCCCTACCCCAGCAGGGAGCAGACAGAGACGCCTACCTGGCAGACCACAGGGAACTGCCTGCGGGCGACGTGGAGGCCATCGATGCCCAGGGGGAACACGGCGGCCAGAGCCATCATGCAGCCCACCGCCGTGATGTTGTTCAGGTAGGGCTGGGAGTTCTGGATGTATCTGTTGGGAGACGGCCAGCACACACGCGCACACGCACACACACACAAAAACAGTACATGAGTTCTTAGTTTAATCATAATGTAAAAATAAACACCACGTGTCCAGACACACACACAAATACATTAAATGAGTGCTTAGTTTAATCATAATGTAAAAATAAACCCTACGTGTCCAGACACACACACACACACACACTTGCTCACATACAAAAGCTCAGCTGATCAGTGTGGTTGGGCAATAAACACAAACAGTTGTCAGGTGTGTGGGTGTGTTGAGTCACACTAAGGGGGGGGTCAGGTGTGTGTGCGTGATGCATGTTGGGATTCCCAGCATGCATCACTGCTGTGTATATGAGGTGAAGTCATTTGGACGAGCAGCTGTGTACATCCAGTCCCGCCCCTTGGAACCAAACAGATGATTTGGCAGGCCTGCTTGGAGGTCAGCGCAATACAATTAACTTTAGTATGGAGTGCTTGAAATTACAATCAATATTTTGAATACATATAGCATAAAATATGTTAAGTTGAGGGGT
>NC_044069.1:17965216-17990216 GCF_902167405.1 Gadus morhua
TCAAAAAAATCCACACTCCTGAGATGTGTACAGAAATCCAAACGTCGCAAACAAGCGATCTATATTCCTGCTTCTCTCTACACACAGACCTATTTACTCAGTGTTTCCATGATGCAAGCTCTTCAATTATTCAAGCCATATTTAATTGTACATGTCTCCCTGCCATGATAACCCGAACTGGGGCAGGGGGGTGGGGGGGTGTCACATTGACACGCGGATCACATTCACAACATCTGTCAGAAACAATGTATGCATGAGAAAGAAGAGACGGTCTGCATGCCTGCCGCAATGTTGCATATTTCACCATGTTCTGAGAGGGTTACGCCACAAACAGACATCCTGTCCCCCGCTGGGCATACACACACAAGACGCTGACATCTGGGGACGCTTTGGCGTGTTTCAATAAGATTCTTATAGCAGCCATGGTAGCCTGGTGGTCTTTAATTGTTTGATTAGGAACAGGAAGGAAGGCGTTGTGTTGAGCTAGCTTGTTGCTATGGGTGCAGAGAGGGAGAGTGTGAGAGCTGGAGAGAGAGCGAGGGAACAGACAGGGTCTCTGCAAGACGCTGAGCTGAACTCTCCTTCTTTGTCCTCCAAAGGAAGCCCTGCGCTACATCTACTCATCCTAGTGCGTAGCAGTAAACACAACATGCTTGTCTACTTACTGCAATATATATTTATACTGGGGGAACATTGCCTATTATATAAGAACACTTTAATGCGCAGTCATGAGATTCTCCATCATCTCTGAGTATCTGTGCATGTGAGCCCGTGGTTTCGTTTGCTCATCGCAAACCTACTGTACAGCCCAGCCTCAAGGACACCAGCAGAGTTTACACAGGCAGAGAGACAGAGCCAATAGGGGACTATAGGAGGGCTAGTGTGTGTGCGTGCAAGCGGGCATGCGGGCATGTGTGCGTGTGTGCGTGTGTGCGTGTGTGCGTGTGTGCGTGTGTGTGTGTGTGTGTATGTGTGTGTGTGTGTGTGTGTGTGTGTGTGTGAATGTGCTCCCACCCACACTAATACCTCACACCCTGCCCTTGATGGTGGAATTGGGACAGTGAGTTGCCATGGTAACAGGCCACATCACGGTCGCCACGGCAACGATGCCAGAGAGGAAGAGATAGGAAGAGAGAGAGAGAGGGCTATAGAGAGGGAAATGGAGAGAGCGAGAGGGAGAGAGCAAGAGAGAAGGAGAGAGAGAAAGAGAGAGAGAGGGAGTGAGAGGGAGAGTAAGAGAGAGGCTGTGATGCAGCAGTTGTCAGGGAAACCGAATCGAAGGGAGAACAGGAGGAGAGGAAGGACAGTAACAAACCAAGGCGAATAAAAAATAATTTGCGTAGGAGAGAAGGAAACTAGAAAGGTAAGAGCTGAGGAGAATAAAAAGGCAGGAGGTTTGTAAAGAGAGTCAGGGGTGACGGCATTCATTCCATGAGGGATAGAGAGTCTGACTCTATGATGCTCTGGGAAGTTTGTACAAACTGGGGTTGGAGGCACAACATGGGGCAACATGAGTGAAGCCCAAACCAAAGCCCCTAAAATACTGCTGCAGTAACCAGCACTGGGTGAGGCGGTGCTGGAGGAGCAGGGGACAGAGGAGGCGGAGGGGAGCCTGAACACTGGGACGAAGGCTTTGTGACCGAGGGCAGGGGGGGTGGGGGACCAAAGTCACACTCTCCCAGGAGAGGCCTCCCACTGTCGAGTCACGCTGCTGGCTTATAACAATCATGAGACCACTCCGGCGAAAGGGGGGGGGGGGGTCATTGTGTCTAAGTAGTCAATGAGTGTGCGTGTGTGCGTGTGTGTGTGTGTGTGTCTTTGTGTGTGTATGTGTGTGTGTGTGTGTGTGTGTGTGTGTGTGTGTGTGTGTGTGTGTGTGGGCCTTTGTGTGTGTGTGTTTGTGTGTGCCTGAAAAGTTGAAAATTTTTCAACTTCTTGACGGAGCCGACGGATCCAACGGTACGGACGGATCCACAATGCATTGGGGCTCCGCCCCATTCAAAGTCAATGGGATCCGTCAACGGACGGATGCAGTGAGGGGAGAGACCAGTGGGAGGGGAGAGACCAGTGGGAGGGGAGACCAGTGGGAGGGGAGAGACCAGTGGGAGGGGAGACCAGTGGGAGGGGAGAGACCAGTGGGAGGGGAGAGACCAGTGGGAGGGGAGGGACGAGTGGGAGGGGAGAGACGGGTGGGAGGGGAGAGACGAGTGGGAGGGAGGAGAGGGAGGGGAGAGAAGGGTGGGAGGGAGGAGAGGGAGGGGAGAGACGGGTGGGGGGGGAGAGACGAGTGGGAGGGAGGAGAGGGAGGGGAGAGAGAGAGGGAGGGAGGAGAGGGAGGGGAGAGAGAGAGGGAGGAGAGGGAGGGGAGAGAGAGAGGGAGGGAGGAGAGGGAGGGGAGAGAGAGAGGGAGGAGAGGGAGGGGAGAGAGAGAGGGAGGGGAGAGAGAGAGGGAGGGAGGGAGGAGAGGGAGGGAGGGGAGAGAGAGAGAGAGAGAGAGGGAGGGAGGAGAGGGAGGGGAGAGAGAGAGGTTAGGTTAGCTTAGGTTAGGTTAGGTTAGGTTAGGTTAGCTTAGGTTAGGTTAGGTTAGGTTAGGTTAGGTTAGGTTAGGTTAGGTTAGGTTAGGTTAGCTTAGGTTAGGTTAGGTTAGTATCCTGTATGGATTCTGTCCGCCCTGTTGGTCCTTTGTGGAATGAATGTTTTTGTGTGCTTTGCCATGTGCTTTTGTTGTTGTCCTGAACCCCGCCCTCACCTGCCAGGTGCCACTCCCTGCCACACCCGGTCATTGGCCTGCTCCTTGTCCCGATTGAGTTTTCCCTTTCCCCTTGTTTTCGCTCAGCCAACGATTTGTTTTCCCTCTGCTATTTAAGTCCGGCACCACCTGTTAGCCTTTGTCAGATCGTACCTGAACGTTTGGTGAGATACTTTGCCCATTTTTGCTCTGCCTGTTTCTGCTCTGCCATTGACATTGGATTCTCTGCCCTTTGATTATCTGTTTTTTGGGATTTTTCATTTTGGAACTTTGCCTGGATCTTTTGTGCGTTACCCTTTAGACTCCTAAGATTGACTTCGGAGTCTGCCACCTTGCTTAAATCCTGAAGAAAAGGAAAAAATATTTGTGTCAATTGCTTGTGGTCTGCACCTGGGTCCTTAGCTGCAAGTCTTAACAGGAGGGGGGAGGAGGGAGGGAGGAGAGGGAGGGAGGGACAGGTGGGAGGGAGGACAGGAGGGAGGGGACAGATAGGGTACTCCGATGGGTACTCTGATGTCAACAAATAGCGCTGTCCTTGGCTGGGTCCCTGTGCTTCATTTAGAAGGGTTTAGTTAAAAGGTGAAGAGTTAAGAGATGATTTGTTTCCAGCTCCCAGATATTAGTGCCTTCCTCTGTACCAGACATCTTGGATTCAGACCGCTCATTTATGGCACCTCTCCCCTGATTCGTTGCGGGAACCCTCTCTTCTGTCATCCCCTTCTGGCTCCTGTGTTGTCATAGCGCCACCAAGGTGCCTGTAACGCATGGCTGCTCAGTGCACAGAGATAAAGGGAGGGAGCATTTTCTAAACCTTTCTCTCTTCTGCTAACGCTCAAATCGTACCTACAGCATCTTTAATGTATTCCTATGAATCAGCCACTGACTGTTATTTCCCGGTAGCCAGCAGGCCAGACCTATTTCCACGCATTGCTGATAAGATGTGTGTTGCCGCCTGTGTTCCTGAATTTGCTTATTTTTTTAATTCCACTGAAGTAAAAATCTGTTAATAAAAAAAAAAGGGGCAAGCCATGAAGGGTAAATCCTGTTACAACAACGGCACACCACAGAGAATAATGCACACCCTTGGAACGTTATTGACCAATCAGTATGAAGTGTTTAACCGTGCTGTGGTATAATTCTCTCTATAGGGTTCTCTGCAGTATTGAGCCACATGATCAGGGCATCAAACTCTATGTACTGCCCTTCAAGTGTTCTCCTATGGGAGAGTGTAGCCCAACTAAGCGCCCATCTAACTTTGGCTTTGCGCCAAATTGCCAAAATTTGCCGCTAGTGCAGAGCGTCTTTTGCACTCAAAGTTCAAAATACAAAATCGTGTTTACATGACCTTTTGATTTTTTGACCGTGGCTGCTACCACTACCAATTCTGCTACTTATTTTTAATTATTTATTTTTTACTATTTACTTATTTACTTGTATTGTTGCTGCTATGTGGAGGTGGAACCAAGCCTAAGAATTTTACTCTTGTGCAATAACATAATTCTGATTATGATTATTTTCAAAGGGCAACAAATGATAAAAGCTGAACGTGACGGAGCCAGAAGTGACACAGAAGAAGAATGGAAGAAAAGGTAGTTTAAAAATATAGTTCAATCCAAAGCTAAAGTTAGCCTAGCTGTGCGTTGCTATGGGGCTGCTATGCTTGCGGTGACTAGAAAACATTAGCTTAGCAACAGCATATATATATATATACTGTATATATATATATATATATATATATATATATATATATATATATATATATATATATATTCAATGTTTTCAGAACATATCAGGCAGTCTGGTGTGGAGCTCACTGCAGGAAGAATAAACACACACTGATCCATCCGTTCCTTTTCATATACCCTGCTGTACATGGATGACATAGTAGTAGGCTCTTATCATGTGAAGGGGCTTAATGGCGGTGCCAGTTCAGAGCGCCATGCCCTAATTATGTGAAGGGGGCTTGAGGCGCTATCGAACCGACCTGAGTCTGTAGACTCCTATAGAACGCCCCTCTTCAGAGCGCCATTGAACGTTTGGCCACACTCAACAGCGTCTGTGTCTCATGAAGCAGCCTCAGCCCAGCGGGAAGCTGCAGCGTCAGCTGGAACACGTGGATCCAGAGACATGTTTCAGGGCCGCGGGACATGGAGGGGACCTCAGGGTCACGATTTAACTCCAAAGCCAAGGCTGTGCAGGTCACACGTTGTCAGCTGGCGGACCCCCGACCCCAGGCAGCTAAACCCCGACCTCCCATCCTCCCCCCCTGCGCTCTGTTAGCCACTGAAGCCAGCACCCTTCTTCCCTTCATGTCTACATGCGGTGGTGCCGTTTGATTCTTCCAAGGCTCGTGTTTGGACTGAGGAAAGGTAAACATAAGCTGTGTTCGAAATCAAACCCTGTTCCCTCACTCACTATTCCCTATATAGTGTTCATGATATAGTGCACTATATAGGGAACGAACAAACGAGAATTCAGACACTACGCTGAACATTTCTAAATGTCATTTGCGTCAGTAAATGCGCCGGGTATTTGTGTGACGCAGACGGATGCGACCACATCACGTAATCAAACCGGGCACTCACGAGGAAAGCTGGAGGTTGTATTGATGTTGAATGTTACAATGTTACATTACATTTCTAAACGAAAGCCGAAGACTCCATCATTAAATGTAATCGTTTTCGCGGTTATTCAGCTTCTTCTTCTCCTCCGGAAAAACACGAGCACATTGCATTGTTGTATACGGGAGTAACATGTAGGGAACATCGTATGCACACTCAAATTTTGGGTATTTTAAGTGCACTATATGTGCATGAAATTAACCACTGAGAATTCGAACACCACTACAAAATGGCGAGCACCCTATATAGTGCACTATATCCGTGATAGGGAACGATTTCGAACACAGCTATGGAGTAGATATGGGGTTGCAGAACCTGGCCTCCTGACTGAGACCCCTCATCTCCTTGGGAGCTCACACAGTTAATACGCGGTAAATAAAACATCACTTGACTCCGCCATGCATTTGACCAACATACAGCGTACAGAGAGAGAGAGAGAGAGAGAGAGAGAGAGAGAGAGAGAGAGAGAGAGAGAGAGAGAGAGAGAGAGAGATCGAGGGAGAGAGAGAGAGGAGGATAGAGGGAGGGACAGACAGAGAGAGAGAGTGAGAGGGAGAGATTGAGGGAGCGACAGAGAGAAAGGGAGAGAGAAAGAGGGAGCGACAGAGAGAAAGGGAGAGAGAAAGAGGGAGAGAGGGAGAGAGACAGCGAGAGAGGGAGAGAGAGACAGTGAGAGAGCGAGCAAGAAAGAGAGAGCGAGAGAGAGGGAGAGATTGTGGGAGCGACAGAGAGAAAGGGAGAGAGAAAGAGCGAGAGAGGGAGAGAGACAGCGAGAGAGGGAGAGAGAGACAGTGAGAGAGCGAGCGAGAAAGAGAGAGCGAGAGAGAGGGGGAGATTGAGGGAGCGACAGAGAGAAAGGGAGAGAGAAAGAGCGAGAGAGGGAGAGAGACAGCGAGAGAGAGACAGCGAGAGAGACAGCGAGAGAGACAGCGAGAAAGAGAGAGCGAGAGAGAGAGTGTGTACCAGTGGCTGGCAGGATGAAAGCAGAAAGGGAATGTGTGCAGACAGTGATCAACAGAGGAGCGGAGGGGGATGGTGTCTGATGAATGCGACTCACCTATCCACTTGTCGTTGCCGTACCAGGACAGATTGCCTTTGGTGCTGTCATAGTATCCAATCTTCTTGTAGCTTCCTCCTGTGCACGGGCCAGAGACGGAGACAGAGTGAGGACCAGGGAGAGATCATGTCTTCTCACACACATAATGAATGTTTGCGTGGATCTGCGCACAACAAGGAAAGTGGGACAAAGGGCCGTGTAAACTCATATGGAAATGTACAACTGGATTGAAAATCACCCTCTTCCTCACCCTCTTCCTAGGTTTGCCATCCCCCACGGACGCAAACATGAAAAGATGCCAGAGGCAGAATAGAGAAGAGTGCTTCAACCCTCTGTTCTGTGCAGCGTTTAGCCGAGTGTCTTATAGAGTTCTTCAATTCCCCTTTTTTGTTAATTTCTCTACAAGATTTCAAGGTTGAATTCAGCTTCCACTTTAGCCTATGTACTGCGTCATAGAATCCTTGGTATTAGCAGACACGTGTTCATCAGTTAAGAGACCAAGGCACAATGGGACCGTTTCAACGGCTCCTTTAATCTCAGACAAAAAATAGCAATAAAAGCGCAGCTAAGCGCTCTAAAGTGAGAGGCAATTGGCCGACAAAGCAGCCCTGGAATAACACCCCCCGGACACCCGGTGAAGGTCAGCGGACGAGAGCAAAGCCGATCGCGGATCGGTTGCTCAAAAAGAAAAAAAATGCTGCAGTTTACAACAACTGTTTTACAACTGGACAGACATCCACCATATTCTGTGACAGACTATGAGATTTCTTGCACATTTAAATTTCTTTCATGACGGTTGAACATGAATTAATACGGATCATTTCACACGTCAGAAAGGATTTGCAAATAAATGACGCTCAGAATTTCTTATTGAATCGTTTTTGCATCACATTTGCATCCCATTGTTTTGTTTCTTTCACAAGGAAAATGTTGATGTGCTTTGAATGCATTGAAGGCTGTATTCATCTTCTGATCAAATGTGTGTGCATTGTGCGCTGCTGTGATGTTTCTACTTATCTGATGGTCAACTGGACATGCAGAACGTGATCAAATGAGCATAAGAGCACATCTAACAATGCTCAATGAACGCCTCATCGCTCTGATTTCATTTATTAATCGATTAGAACCATAATAAGCTTAAAAACGCATGTGAAAATCTCCTGAAATAGTGGCAAAACCTGCCAATATAAGACACACGTTTTCCAGCAAGAAATCTTGGTGACAATGAGACTAAGGTTAATAAAGCATGTGTTTTATATGTGTGGGGAGGCCCGGGGACTACAGAGAGCTCCTCAGCGATGCAGACAAAGCTCGGCCTGAGAGCATGGCTGTCTCGGCGCAGATCATGGAGCTGAAGCAGCGCGGCTCCTTTTCCCACAGTGGGAGTGTCTCACAGCCAGGACAGCGGAGCTCTGAGAGGAGTCCAGTCCTCGTCTGGCTGACATGCTGGATCAGGAAGAAAACATGTGCAGCTCAACTATAATGACCAATCCCTGCCAGGACAATGGTCTGGCTTGAGAACGCATTAGCTACAAGACGGAGAACAAGCCTGGTGTTTAATCATTCTACCGACCCCGTCTAATGTACTGCAAAACAACCCCCCCCCCCCATTGCAGCTATGCAGTCACAGATAGAGCGGTGTTTGTCGGCAGGGACAGAAAGAGCCAGACGGATTGAACACAGGAACACAGGCGTGCAGGGATCAAAACGTTCCCTCGGATCAAACCGGGACCCTGCATGAAGGAGCAGGTGCGGAGAGAGAGACAACGCGCTAACACACTACTGTCCCACACAAAAACACACACTCCCACACGCACACACACTCTCACACGCACACACACACTCCCACACGCACAAACACACTCACACACACACACACACACACACACACACACACACACACACACACACACACACACACACACATACACACACACACACACACACACACACACACACACACGCACGCTCTCACACACACACACACACACACACACTCTCACACGCAAAAACACACTTTCACTCGCACGCACACACACTCACGCACACACACTCTCACACTCTTCCCTCGCAGTTGAAAGGAGGACGGCACTAAATGTGTGTAATTATTGACAAGGGGAAAGGGGAAGAAAATAATTGTCATAACGAAATGCATGAGTGCTCGGAATCACCGCCCCCCCCTTCCTCATTCCCCTGACAACACACACACACACACACACACACACACACACACACACACACACACACACACACACACACACACACAAGCACAAACAAACACCCACACACAAACGCCAACCCCCCCCCCCACACACACACACACACACACACACACACACACACACACATACATACACACAAAGAAGCAAAGAATGCTTTTCGCCAAGTTGGTATATTTGTCGTTGCATTTCTTAATGTCATCGTTTAATGATTGAACAGATAACTGCTGTGTGCGCGTTAGCCGGCCACCGACACAACTGAGATAAACCCTTAAACAACTCCATTTGAGTCTGAGATCCTGCAAGCCTCCTGTATGATAGCAGATCTTCCGAGGGGAGGCGGCACAGAGTCTGGGCCGGAAATGTAACATCTGAAGGACCAGAGTCACGCCTTGATTCCTGTGGGGCTACGGAGACGGTCAACCGAGGAGAATGTTCCAGAAGGGGACTCTGATGAGTGTGTTTCTACAGACGCCCTTCCTCAGCGCGCTGCCCTGAAACCTTTGTCGAAGTTCACTCCTTCTGGCCGAGTTTGTGTTCGCTCACTGTCTGTTACGTGCTCACTGAACTCCGCCTCCAGCCACAGGATGGGTCTAAATTAATACAATGTGAGGTGAAAGTGAAGCGAAAGTGAGACGCCCTGGTCACCAAGATTGGAGCGAGCCTGCTGTCAGACTTTAGATGATTCATCTGAACTCGGATGAGGGAGACTAAAGGCGTTTCCGTATACATGTTACTAATAAGGTGTCCAGCACGTGTCCCGTACTGGACACCTTATTATTCCTACCATCTCCAGTCGCACCATGAAGTATATTTGAATAACAACCACACAGGGGGACGCAATTGAGGAAAAATTTTAACCAAATGACAGACTTGTCAGATTTCATCAAAGCTAATTAAGCACCGAAATGAAAGTCGCATTTGTTGGAAATTCTTCAACATCCGGTAAAATATTCAAGCAACGATATTAACTTTTTATATATGTTCTTTTTGTGTAATTCTAGAAGGAAGAAGCTCTTCAGGGGGAACATTGAGACCCTAAATCCTACATTCAAAGGGAATAGTTATTTAAGAAAGATCTAAATTAAAAGAAAGAAAAAAGTTTTCATTCATCTGCAATTTAATAATAAAAAAGGACTTGAATATGCAGTAGCATCGCTCCAAAACATATTTCATAACTATCAGAAATGCCGGGCTCAGACCATCAAGTACTCACCGAACTTCCTAAAAATAGGAAAAAATAAAGAAAAGAAGTGAAGGTGCTAAAAAAAAAACTGGAATGGCAATGTGTCATAGTCGGACTCTATATTTATGTTGTTCTGCACCTGTCCACCCGATGTCCTTACACTTTTCCCCTCACCTCACAGATCCTTCCACTCCAATTTGCAACCAACTCCCCTCCCATGAGCGACCTCGTCCACCCTCCCCCTGCACCTCCCTGATACCCCGGGTCCCTTTGAAGCCTGCTGCTCCTTTTCCTTTGGACTTTAAAGATGTATGGACCTTGAACTATACTAACATCCCTATTTTGTATTATATTTTATTTACAAAAAATACTGGCAACATTTTTGGGGATTTTTGGGAACAAACTTTGAGTCTGACACTGCAACACCTGCTTTCTCTGTGTGGTAAAAATAGGATTAAGGGGTTAAAGGAAAAACCCAAAACAGTTTTTCGCCACTACAGTTGTATTTGTCCTTGTCGTCTCGCTAGTGTTTGACCTTTTCCAAGCCAACTCGTGGGACTGAGGTTTTGAGTTTTCTTTATTATCTGCCTTTTTCGTTCCATTTCCTGAGTTCTGGTCTGAATCTGAATCCTATCCCTGTTGGCTCCTGCTGCTCAGCACTGGTCGCTGCTGAAACAATGCACCCATAGTGCTGGTAAAGGCCGCTCAACGTACCTTGGAGCTGCTCTATGAGGGTCCAAGCCATCCTGGACCCCTGGGCATCAAAAACAACGTGGCCCTGGAGGAGAGGAAGAATCACCAGGGTTCAGTTTCCTTCATCGTTTCTCTAACACTGCTGCTTACCTTCTCCTGTGATTCTGGGCATTTTTTGAAAATGTTCTCTTTGTCAAAAGACAGAGCGAGAGAGAGAGAGAGAGAGAGAGAGAGAGAGAGAGAGAGAGAGAGAGAGAGAGAGAGAGAGAGAGAGAGAGAGAGAGAAAGAGAAAGAGAGAGAGAGAGAGAGAGAGAGAGAGAGAGAGAGAGAGAGAGAGAGAGAGAGAGAGAGAGAGAGAGAGAGAGAGAGAGAAAATCTGTTGGTGTTTCCGAAGCAGAAGGCAGAAGCAGCACTAACAGCTGCTGCCGAGGAAGATTTCTAATGGGGGTGTTAACTGCTTTACCGCGTGTGTTGCGGTAAAAGTTTTACAGTCTCTGTCGCAGCGTTCTTCGCTTAATGCTGCATGACCCCCTACTGTTACCTGGCAACGTATGTGCATGAATTTCTCAGGGGAATACATTAACACTGGTTGCATTTTTTATAATTGTATAAGACGGTTCAAAATGCCAAATTATGTTTTACTGTTGAGAATTAAGTGCATCTACAAAAGAAAGGTCACGAGAAACATGACAATATTGTTAAGCAAAAATACATTTCCTATCTTGTCCTTTTTGGTCCGGTTAAACAGAGCTACATCCCACATGGAGGTGCAATGAAACAAGTGATATTTTAATGTTCATCTTGCATTAAGCATCACAAATGCCTGAATAAAATAGATGACTCGAAGGAGGGGGGGGGTGCATGCTTACAGAAACACCCTCAAAGGAGCTGGTGTTGAGGGCGCGGTAGATCTCGGCCGTGATGTCCCGGTTGTTGTAGTTGAAGTCCTCCAGCCTGCGGCCCTTGGCCCTGAGGGGCCCCACAGTCTTGTTGAGGGCCAGAGCCATGGCCCAGATGGCATCGTAGGCCAGCGGGGCCTCCTGGAAGCCCCCCGTCTCCTCCGGATTCTTGCCCCCCAGCTCGGACATCAGCTGGGCCAGGAATTCTTGGGATGTCTGCCAAGAGAGAGAGAGAGCAGAAGGAGCAGTGTGACTTCTGTTCCAGTGGCATATAATCTATTCATCATTTATTCATCCACGTTAGCTGTGGTGTTACGCATGCTTGTGTGCATTTTTGTGTGTTTGTATGTTGGGGTGTCTGATAGCGGCAAACACCGACAACAGTTTGGTGACAAGTATCCTGCTCTTTGAAAGGCTGCAGATGGGCGCAGGGCTGGGGGAGATGGATGGCATGGAGGACAGCATACAGCGGCGCTCCTTTGTACAGTGAACAAACCTAACTCTCACCGGAGCGGGAGAGGCTTGTAGAGAGATGTTTGGCAGACCGCCAGTACATTTGGAGCTCCCCAGGGCCATGCCCAGACCTTATTTGGAATGTGAACAAAACAAAGACCGGACAGCGCCCTGCCGTCAATATCACGGAGCAGCTCATTGGTCGGCAGCCAGGGGCCGTGCGCATGGGATGGCACCCCCGTGTTCAAAATACAAGCTCGACCTTATGCTTACAAATTGAAATGCGGAATCAGACACAAATTATAACCATGGCAACGTAGAGCAACCGCAAGGCTGATGGTGTGAAACCTCTTTGTGGAGCAGGCAGCAAATGTGGAAGCCGGGGTGATATCAGACACGCCCCCCAACAGACTCAACGTCAGCCCTAAGCCGTGCACGCTGTTCACTTTAACCGAACTCTGGAGAAGATTACTGACTCAGATATCAGCTCATAACAGGTTAATAATGTGTAGCATCTTAGTCACTGAACCCTTTCTGTTTTCTCCCTCCGAAATTGCTTTTGTGTCCTCCTCAAGCTTGCAAAATAAATCGTTAACTTGTTTTTAGCCTCTCGGCGAAACACGGTTTCGGTTTGATCACTGAACGGTGACGGTCCATTGGTCAAGACCAGTGGGGTCTCCATGGAGACCGGAAATCAATGTTCACAAATTCTGAAACCAAACAAAATAAATCATGGCCGTATTGTAATTCTTGGTCTCTCAAAGCACCGTTGAACACGGCCTCTTCACCCACACCACACCAGGACCAGCCAGTGTGGGCTGGTGCTTCACAACAGACAAACAGGCGCATTTAAACACTGGATAATGTTGACCAATCGCAGGAAGTGGTGCATCGGGGGTATATAATCTGAAATAAATGAAAGAGCTACTGAATTATGAGGCAAAAATGGGGGGATTATTGAACGTCAAACTGAATTCATCATGGCGGATATCATTGTGTGTCATCGTCCGTCTGAAGCAACCAGAATATATTAAATGCATCTCCAACAAATCAATCAGATTTTATTGTTGGCTATACTATAAAAATAAAAAGGCAATAAAAGTGTGAGTGCTGTTGTGTCATCGACACAAAACCAGCACGTCATCAGATAAGCGTGATGCTCGGTTGTAAGGGAAATTCAGATCCCAGCCGCACTAGACTGCTGCACCGAACCGAAGCACGCCGAGCCAGTACAGTGTAGTGGGAAAACACCATTACAATACTTTATCACTATGTCGTGACAAAGTGAAGGTCCTACTTATTTCCGCAATACCCAAAAATCCCCCAAATCTTCTGGAGTTTCTTTGTCTTCACCAACGTGACCTTCCCACGCAGTTTGCACTGGAGCATATTTGGAGTAGATTCTATAAAAAACAAACCGACAAATGTTGCTCGTTTTTATATTCCCTTTTCAAAAAGAGACAAGTTAAACGGCTATGATATCTTGACTATGGAGGGTTGGGAACAGTGTGTTTTACCCTCACTCCGCTGCAGAGCTAAGCAGTCCGTTATTGATTTAGGCTAACTCCGTCCAACCGAGCGCTGGGCTGATTGAGGAATAAATTGGTACAGTGCTTCTATTTTTGACGATGCTTAAGCAGAATATAACCATATTTTACCAAAAGTATCACTTTAAATTCGGAACGGCGCCTCAACCAAATCCCATGAAGTGAAAGTGGATGTTTTGGCGTGGCCTTTCCCCCCCGGCCCCGAGGGGATGCCCCCCCCCCCCCCCCCCCCCCACGCCTGACCACCGTCACTCCGCTGTCTCGACCATGTCACATGAGATTTCCTGCTTCTCACGTGTTCGCCGGAGCTGAACGGCCGGCTGACAGCTGACAGGAAGGCCCTGAATGTTAATCGGAAACAGGAACTTGAGCGTATTCCAACCTGTCAGCGCTACAGTGCAGAGGAGCCTCGGCAAGAGCAGACTTAAGATGAACCGCAGTCATTAAACATCCATGTTGCTCACCAGCCGCTGGGCATGATACTCAAAGTCGTTTGCCTCCATTCTTTATCATCTGCAGCATCATGAAGTATTAATGATGTGACTGAGCTAGCCGGCATCGCCTTGCATCGCTGATGTCTTAATGGGAGATCAGACGATTTGCATACATCGCTTAGTTTACAAATGTCCCAAACATTGGACTAACTCTTCTAGGCAAATGGGAACAAACACTGTATACATTAAGAACAAACTCTGTATACATTAAGGATAAACATTGTATACATTAAGAACAAACACTGTATACTGTGTATCATCAGTAGACAGTGAGAACTCACAGAATACAGTATATCATCAGTGTACTGTATTTCATCAGTATACAGTATATCATCAGTGTACAGTATAAATATTCAGGACCCATTGAGAGGCTGTTCTTATACCCCGCCCTTCTTTATGAATGCATCCCAACCTGCTCACCGGGCGTGTCTAACGGACAGTTGGCCCACACCGCCCGCTCCACAGTGGGGGCTCCGATTCCATCGGAAGGGAAACGCTCTGACCACCACTGAGCCAAATGGCTGCTGCTATCTGGGTCGGCGAGGGACAGCGCTCTGAAGGGCTGAGAGGTTCACTATGGATGACCCGTCTAAACTACCATCCACCTGTTCATCACCAGGGTTCAACGCTCCACACAGAGGGAACCGGGACGCCTGTGGGCTGGGCTTGATGCTCTCTCTGTAGTAAGGAGGCTGGGCTTGATGCTCACTCTGTACCAAGGAGGTGGGGCTTGATTATACACCGGCTCCCTCTGTACTAAGGAGGCGGGGCTTGAAGCTCTCTGTACTAAGGAGGCGGGGCTTGATGCTCTCTGTACTAAGGAGGCGGGGCTTGATGCTCTCTGTACTCACCAGGTTAGACGCTCCGCGCACCGTCTCAGGGTTGAGCATGACGATCTCCGTGGTGACGTGGCCCTCCACCGCCTCCGTCATCTGCTCCACGGTGCAGTTGATGGACGGGTCGTGGATCTTGAACCAGTTGTCGGCGTACCAGCCAATCAGGAACCACACGTGCTTCTTGCCGTACAGCTTCTCCTTGTACACCTGGAGGAGCGGCAGACTGTTTCACCCAGATAACCATGGCCCTGGCGCTTACTCATGGACAAATATATATTACATAGCACACCAATGTATTTTATTCTAATATTTAAAGAAAGTTCTGCCTTAGTGTTTTTGTCATGTTTTTTCTGCTATCTCACCGTATCTTGTCTTATTATCTAAATCATACACGGACCAAACAGGAGTGTTATGAAATGTAAATGTAATGAAAACACCATCAAATGAATAACTAAAACCAAGCTCAGCTGGATGTAGCCCTCCAGCGAGAATGCGTGTGCTGCTTGTTATTCTTATTGAGTAATGAGGGATTCTGTCATTCATTCTGTTCTATGGATCCTGAGGTTGTGCTAAGTCTTTGTTTCAAGCTCGTGTTTATTGATGGCGGAGGAGTCTCTCATTGTTCTCAGTTTCGTTATGGAGAAATTCTACCAAAGAAAGAGATGAAGAGTTTGTGTTTGCCTATCAGCGATGAGAAGATCGAAACGAGAATTAAGCTCAACCCAGTGAGATGCTCTGTCCACTTTAGACATGATGATTCGGTGAGAAAATAAAAACAAAGTCCAGTAGAAAAAGCAAATGGTCCATCAAAAAACAAAGTTCACCTCACAGAAGACCTTCCGGGCCTCGGTCTCGTAGAAGAGGCCCACGATGATGCGGGCGTCCTGACGCTGAGGAGACATACAGAGGGGGGGGGGGGGGGGAGGGGTCACATGGGGGAGACCAAGGTCTGGGTTTCAGACCAGAGGAACAGTGCAGGAGGTGAGTCATCCCCATGCACACCACTCACACACACACACACACACACACAGACACCCATACACACACGCACACACACACACACACACACACACACACACACACACACACACACACACACACACACACACACACACACACACACACACACACACACACACACACACACACACACACACACACACTTACACACACACACACACACTCTCTCTCTCTCTCTCTGGCGTGCTATATTTTCCCACTGTTACCATGGTATTTTTCTTTCGATAGCAAATTCATCTTGCACACCCAGAACTAGGGCGTGAGGCTATGCTGAGAGGCAGTTCTACAGTGGGAGGACTGGGCAGGCGAGGGGCAGGCGGGGAGGGGGAGAGAAGAGGGAGACAGACAGGGACGTGTGTGTGTGTGTGTGTGTTGGGGGGGGGGGGGGGCAAGCTAGGAGGTTAAGAGCCTAGAGCTTCTTGGTCTGCGTGCATAAACTGGGCGAGAGCGGCCCAAGACGGAGATGACCACAGCCTTAGGGCATTGTCAGTGGGGCGATTGGTCGGGAGTCGTCTCTGAAGCGAGGGGGGCTCTGAGTCCAGAGCAGCTACGTCACCACGGCCGCCCTATAAAGGCCACGCCAGAACAGTCCGGTTCACCTACAGCGCAGCATGGCCACGGTGAGGTTAGGATACCCCTGAGCTCATACTGTAGCTCTGACGTTATCAGACACTATGAGGCATTAACCAAGCAGTGGTAAACAGTGAATTCATAGATCATTCAGAACTAATAAAAATAGTTGCTACATGAATACCTACATGAGTGAGATATTCATAATTAGTTGTTAATCATTAACACTGAGATAATGGTTTACAAGTACATTTATAATTTGGAAGTTAATGATGAAAATATGTAGTGTGTGATAATAATTCTTTATAAACACTTAATAATGCTGCAATAGAACCTAACTTCAGGTTGTTAGAAAGCATTAGTTTACATTTTTTAAATTTCCTCTATTTATAATCTGACCACTTCCTATTCATTTGGAGGCGTGTGTGTCTGTGTCTGTGCGTGTGTGTGTGTGTGTGTGTGTGTGTGTGTGTGTGTGTGTGTGTGTGTGTGTGTGTGTGTGTGTGTGTGTGTGTGTGTGTGTGTGTGTGTGTGTGGCCTTTCCTTAATAAATGAATGTATCCTCTTGGCACATCTCCACCCCCTCACGCCTCCAGAAAAAAAACTTTGACAGAACTCGCACACACTCAATTAGTGGTTGCTATGACAGCATGGGGCAAGAAATGTGTGTGTGTGTGTCTGTGTGTGTCTGTGTGCGTGTGTGTGTGTCTGTGTGTGTGTGTGTGTGTGTGTGTGTGTGTGTGTGTGTGTGTGTGTGTGTGTGTGTGTGTGTGTGTGTGTGTGTGCGTTGGTCTGTGTCTCTCTCATGCAGGGCTGCAGAGAAATGTGTTATGATATTATTGGTTGTCACATCAAGCCTGCCAACCCGATCACTTCAGCTGCAGAGAAATGAAACGTACAGGTTGATGTGACTAAATCTAATCCTTTATCTAGAACATCTACCAGGATTCTCTGTTGTCACAATATGACCTATTGTATATTTCATGGATGTTATCCTAGGATAAATTACACAAATTGTGGTCACATGGAAATGCAAGCTGAGTATAAAACAATACGATACAATACTATATAAACATCACACAGGTGTGTGTATTGTCTCACATCAACAACACACACCCACATCAACACAGGTGTATACACACCTTGAGGTTCTTGACGGCCACAGCGGGGTCAGTGAGGAAGCTCTGGCGAACACTGATTTCAATACCGGCCTCCTTCACCCTCTCCTCTAGGTCATCCAGCGTCTAGAGGGACAGAGAGACAGAGAGGGACAGAGAGAGAGAGAGAGAGAGAGAGAGAGGAGAGAGAGAGAGAGAGAGAGAGAGAGAGAGAGAGAGAGAGAGAGAGAGAGGGACAGAGAGAGAGAGAGAGAGAGAGAGAGAGAGAGAGAGAGAGAGAGAGAGAGAGAGAGAGGGAGAGAGAGAGAGGGAGAGAGAGAGAGAGAGAGAGAGAGAGAGAGAGAGAGAGAGAGAGAGAGAGAGAGAGAGAGAGAGAGAGAGAGAGAGAGAGAGAGAGAGAGAGAGAGAGAGAGAGAGAGAGAGAGAGAGAGATATAGTGATAGAGATAGAGAGGAGGGGAGAGATGTATACCATGAATTGCCACAGAGATAGATAGTGACGGATTGGATAGTGATAGACAGATAGTAATAGTGTTTTTTCCAGTGTTCTTCACGACTTGATTCCTCATCAGGGATGAAGAGAGTTCTCTGTAGCTGAAAATCAATAAGCAGGGAGGTGGGGCCTGTGTGCCATGTAGCTATCGGGCTCGACCGAGTGCTTACCCCACCCAGCAATCGTACAGCTGGGGAGACTTAGGAAGAGCACGAAACACAATGAGTAATGAATACAACACACACACAGACACACATAGACACAGACACACACACAGACACACAGAGTAACACAAACCGACACACACAGATACACAAACACACAGACACACAGATACACAGATACACAAACACACACACACAGACACACATGTATACACAAAGAAACACACACAGACACACACATGCAGAGGCACACACACAGACACACAATGACACACAGACACACACACGTACACACAAACACAGACAAACAAACACACATAGACACACAGACACACAGATACACAAACACAAACACACAGAGACACACACTTATACACAAACACATACACACACAGACACACACACGCACAGGCACGCACAAAGACACACAGACACACACACACACATATACACAAACCCAGACACACACCCATATACACAAACACAGACACACAAACACACATACAGACACACACACACAGGCCGTCAGCACTGGGAGACGAGACAGGCGGGGAGAGGATAGACATGATTGAGAGCTGAAGGATCCCTGAAGCAGAGAGGCGTGTGATTAATGCTGGAGGTAAGGTGTGTGTGTGTGTGTGGGGGGGGGGGGGGGGGGGGGGGGGCTGGCAAGAGATAATGAGAAATGAGAATCAATTTCATTACTCATTGTGTTCTTCTTCTTTCTCCTCCTCCCCGTCTTTGAAAGAGCTCTGTGAGGTTCAAGGATGTTTGAATCCAAGGTGGCAGCAGCAAACAACGTTAGTGCCAGACACACTCAGGCCCTGTTTGGGGAGCTGCCTGAGAGGCTTAGCCCTCGGACCACTGTCCGTGAAGGCTGATTGATTAGGAGTGCCCTCGGCGGGCAGAGAGAAGAATGGACTGTGAGGGTCAGCAGCATGTGTCCCAGGAAGGCATTCATTGGATTGGAATGGATTGATTGATTGATTGATTGTTTCATCGGTCGGGATTCATCAGTGAATGCATTGTGCATTCAGGTACATCCTACTGCTTTCTTCCTCGTACAGACTGATAGATAGGATGCATTCCTGGAGGCGTGAACATATAATAATACACCTATTCCCATTTACAGGAAGTTGCCATGAAAGCGAGAGCACAACCAATATAACCAAACATCAATTTAAAGGTTTGGTAGGTATGATTTGAGAGTTGTTAAGCAAGAGAGCAAAAAGGATGGGAAGACAGAAAGATTTGAAAACCAAACAACTCCTCCATCTCTGCTCCCTTCCTTCCTGCCATTGAGCAGGGTTGTATTCACTGACCTGTGATTGACAGGCAAGATGGGGTCTAACATATTCTGAGTTGGCTCATACAGAGGCAGGCGCAGTGAAGGCAGAACTGATATTTTCACGGAACATTTCACACAATAATAGCTGAGGATTGGCTAGGCCATTTCTAACAAACTACACCAAAATGATGGCTCGTCTTAAATCGTACCTACTGCCCGTTTAACGGCACGCACATAATGAATTGGAACAGTTGTCAAAGTTGTCGTGGAAATAGCAATCGTAACTATAATATAAAATTAGATTCAAAATATATGAACCCTGTTTATATAATAACTAGTGAATTGAAAAGGAATTTCTACGCATTGCCACTTTAGCCACAATGTCTGATACTGAGGCCAATCGACTGACTTCTTTGTCGTGTAGCTTCCTTTAACTGTCTTGCAGCCTTGCAAACATGTCTACTTCACCCATAGTGTATTGCGCTTTAACTTGGTCTCTTACGCAACGGCTGACTTCAGCCCTGGCCAATCCTAAACTATCCATGATGGTCACACCCCCTCACCTTTGTTTCCTTTGTATTAACCCACGATGTGAAAGTGTCCCACGTCAACCCATTGTCTCATTGAATGTATTCTTGGTTACTTTGCTGCCTGTATCTTCCCGAAATCATGCTCTAAAATGAAATCTAATATTTTGCTGTGCAAAGTTTCCAAAAAATTAGTAATTTTCATCGTAGTATAATAAAAATACAAATAAAACAGCTGTCAAAAGGAGTATGGAGAATGTTCTGAGGGATGAAGATAGAGAATAGGAGAGTGACGGCGCGGTGACCCACCGACGTGAAGACCTCGGTGGTCTGCTGGATGGTGGCGATCTTGGTCCACTTCCACTTCTGGAAGAGCTGCACGCGGGTGGGGTTGTGCAGTGTGGCCGAGGGGTGGGTGCGGAAGAAGGTGGGGAAGCGCTGGCGGTTGGAGAGCGCCGGGGAGCTGGAGCCGTACGACAGCTGAGACAGGAAGAGAGCAGCACAAACACACAGGAAACAGGAAGTGAGTGTCAGGACGGAGCCGGAGGACAGCTGAGACAGGAAGAGAGCAGCACAAACACACAGGAAACAGGAAGTGGGTGTCAGGACGGAGCCGGAGGACAGCTGAGACAGGAAGAGAGCAGCACAAACACACAGGAAACAGGAAGTGAGTGTCAGGACGGAGCCGGAGGACAGCTGAGACAGGAAGAGAGCAGCACAAACACACAGGAAACAGGAAGTGGGTGTCAGGACGGAGCCGGAGGACAGCTGAGACAGGACGAGAGCAGCACAGACACACAGGAAACAGGAAGTGAGTGTCAGGACGGAGCCGGAGGACAGCTGAGACAGGACGAGAGCAGCACAGACACACAGGAAACAGGAAGTGAGTGTCAGGACGGAGCCGGAGGACAGCTGAGACAGGAAGAGGGCAGCACAAACACACAGGAAACAGGAAGTGACTCTAATCCTCTTATCGTCCCCGTCCCCCCGCCAAACAATCAAGTGTTGCGGTCTATTTCCTCCTGTGGTAGTGTTATGAAATCGAACTAAATAAATGCATTAATACATCAATCCACACTGACAACAAACAACTCTGAGTCTGAGTGATAAAAACCGATCCGCTTAATGAGTCACAGAGAAACGGTGCGGCGGAAGATAATGAACATGGTCGGGTTTTGATTACATCTCAGTGATTGCTTTCCAGAACCTGGAGCCCATAACTCAAAGTGGAAGTTGCCTTTTGTGTTCTCCGCCGTTAAAAAAGGAAATGAACAGGGAGAGGCAGACGGGCCGACCTCCAGCTGAGCGGCCCATCTCCAGCCCCGAGCCTCCAGCGGCGGGCCAGGCGGGCCGACGCCCCGGCTGGGCAGGAACATGGAGACAAGCTCCTTTTATGATTAGATAACAATAGCAGGCGGCAGGAAAAATAAATCGAACGACAAGTACAGAATGATAAAAGATGCAGCGTGCTCTCTGTACTTGTTTTACTCATGGAGCTGAAATGTGTTTTGAAATAGATCAGTCTGGGGGGGGGGGGCTTTCTTTTAACAGTTCTTAACTTTGCAAAAACACAGCAAGTAAAAGCCAGCAGGATAATGCCCCCCCCCCTGGCCCTCCCACCCACGGTCTCTCATCCCTCACAGTCTTGCAGTAGGCGTGAGCCGATAGTTTGGGTATTTTATCTTAATCCATGACAGGCTGTGTGAGGAAGGGATTCACAGCATCCACAGTTTCAACAATTGTGCTACTGTATTTATGCCCCAGCAAGACATGGAAAGGCTGATTTATTTTGAAAGCAAATTGAAAAACAATTCACGTTGACCAAAGTGCAGCAGCTGCAGCAGAGCAGGCAAGTCAAATCACAATAAGAATCTAAACAAGAGCCCCCACATCGCTACAAACAGCAAAGAGGTACAAATGGACCAATCAGAGGCATGAATGAAACTGCATCAAAGGGATCCAAACGCTAAAAAGAATAAAAGTAGGTATTATAGCCTGGACAGAAATAAATCAATTGAAAGGGGAGACTGATGGAGAGACTGATGGAGAGACTGATGGAAAGACTAATGGAGAGGGGGCTGACTGATAGAAAGACTGATAGAAAGACTAATGGAGAGGGGGCAGACTGATAGAAAGACTGATAGAAAGACTGAAGGAGAGGGGGGCTGACTGATAGAAAGACTGATGGAGAGGGGGCTGACTGATAGAAAGACTGATAGAAAGACTAATTGAGGGGGGGCAGACTGATAGAGACGGTGGAGGGGGGGCAGAGTGATAGAGACGGTGGAGGGGGGCAGACTGATAGAGACGATAGAGACGGGGCAGACTGATAGAGACGGGGCAGACTGATAGAGACGGTGGAGGGGGGGCAGACTGATAGAGACGGTGGAGGGGGGGGCAGACTGATAGAGACGGTGGAGGGACTGATAAAGACGGTGGAGGGGGGGCAGACTGATAGACGGTGGAGGGGGGGCAGACTGATAGAGACGGTGGAGGGACTGATAGAGACGGTGGAGGGGGGGCAGACTGATAGAGACGGTGGAGGGGGGGCAGACTGATAGAGACGGTGGAGGGGGGGCAGACTGATAGAGACGGTGGAGGGGGGCAGACTGATAGAGACGGTGGAGGGACTGATAGAGACGGTGGAGGGACTGATAGAGACGGTGGAGGGACTGATAGAGACGGTGGAGGGGGGGCAGACTGATAGAGACGGTGGAGGGGGGGCAGACTGATAGAGACGGTGGAGGGGGGGCAGACTGATAGAGACGGTGGAGGGACTGATAGAGACGGTGGAGGGACTGATAGAGAGGGGTCTGCTACTCCACAGCCCAGGCGCTGCACCAGCAGAGCCATGGTCACCTCTGAGCTTCAGTATCAATGGTGGGACAGCCAGGCTCCCAGTCAGACCACCTGAGGGACCTGGGGCTGAGGAACAGTTTAGGGGTCCCTGACATCAGGGGCGCCTGCCCATTCAGGGCTTTAAGACACACCAGAGACCTTTGAGCTCCATGCTGAAGACCTCCTGCCAGTGCAGGGAGACCGGGGGAGGGCTAGTCTGGTCTGCCTTCTGGGTCTCGGGCAGAGGTGTTCAGGACCAGTTGTGGGTGGGACGGGACCACTCTCCCAGTATAGAGGGAACTCCAATAGGCTAAGCGGTGGAAATGAAAGCAGGTAAGACCTTCTCCAGATCATCGAGAAAACAGCAAACTGTCTTTTACTTCTGCGTTGATCTGACTACTTTACGCTGGTTAGCAATGTAACCAAATATGGACAATCAATAGCCAGCACACAGTGGCGGTCGCTCAGTGGGGGCTTTCAAATAGCCGCACAAAGCTTATGACATTCATTTACTTTTGTCTGTCAAATAAGCACATACCCAAACAATGGCAGGAATCATATTATAAGCATGAACTGTACAATTCCTAAGCAGGTCTAACAATCTACAATCAGGCTGAAGCGAATAATGAGTTCTGAGAGCTCACATAAAGGGTCTGTTTTTTGTTATTGACAAAACAATTAGCCTTTATTCACTCTATGTGATCATTGCACACATTATTTTTATATCTATATGTTAATTGTGCGTACATTTTTAATTAAACTGAATGAGATTTTCTATTTAGTTTTAGTTATGTTTCAGTCATGGCTTTTAAACGGTTGTGTATTGCCGTATGATATAGAGCTTCAAAGTGGGCGGAACGTTAACACAACGAGAATTTCAATATTGATGCACAATTACCAGTAACATTGCTGTTGTGACTGGAATGGCTGATGACAAGATGTTATGGAACCACATGGACCAACGGAGTTTAACCACAGCGGGCCACCTTCAGAATGGAAATTAAAGGCTTGCCATTTAAAGAAACATAGTGAAACTGAAAGACCAGGTATTTCTGTAACTCTGAGATCATGAGCAGAACCATAACTCTGAGATCATGAGCAGAACCATGACACTGAGATCATGAGCAGAACCATAACTCTGAGATCATGAGCAGAACCATAACTCAGGGATCATGAGCAGAACCATAACTCTGGGATCATGAGCAGAACCATAACTCTGGGATCATCAGCAGAACCATAACTCTGAGATCATGAGCAGAACCATAACTCTGGTATCATGAGCAGAACCATAACTCTGGGATCATCAGCAGAACCATAACTCTGAGATCATGAGCCAAACCATAACTCTGGGATCATGAGCAGAACCATAATCTGGGATCATCAGCAGAACCATAACTCTGAGATCATGAGCAGAACCATAACTCTGGGATCATGAGCAGACCCAGACATGAAGCCATACCTCAAGCGAACCCTTTCCAAGCTGCAGGTTTATCGTATTTAACTACATGTCATTGTCCTCCCAGCAGCCACAGCGCCACCGACCCAGAGGAACATCCCCATGTATAATGGTTGAACTTAGGGCAGGCAATATGGGGGAACCAGCCAGTCAGCCGGATTCTGAAAGTATCCTCCCTTCAGGCTTCCCTCCAAAGCCGCTACCCATCGTGTATGAGTAGCTCGCTAGCTTCAGCAGGTCAGCTAACCTTGTGGAAGTCTATGTTCACGCACAATGAGTTACCGGGCAGAGTGTGCCCAGCTAGCCGTGTAGGTAGGCAGACAGACAGGCTTAATACATCCCGACAGCCAAAGATACCCGTTTTTTTTTCTTTTTTTGTCAGAGCATTTGATTTATTGTTGCTGTCGGGATGGAGCGTTAATTTAATCAAATAGAAAAAAAACGTGTTACTAAAAGAATGTCCTACCCTAGCTTTAAAGTGTCCCACATAGCTTCAGAGACAACCCACCCTCTGAGGCACCATGACAACGCCCTCTCCTCAGCACCCAGATACAGCTCAACATCCAACTGGCCGTATCCATCCCCAGCTCCATCCCCAGATCCATCCCACAGCCCATCATAGGTCTTTGAGTCAGAAGGTGCCCCCCCCTTAGTGGCCCTTGGCCCGGGCAGGAGCAGTATGGGCAGTTGTTTGTGCTGGTGCTCGTTCACATGTCTTCATGTACCACATCCATTACCATGTGAATGGAACATTAAACTTGGTAATGGAAAA
>NC_044069.1:17997716-18002716 GCF_902167405.1 Gadus morhua
ATAATGCATTGGCATGTGGCATGAAAGGCCCCAGGGTAACTAGGTGAGAATTAGAGCAAGAGAGGGAGTTGGGGAGAGGGAGAGAGAGAGAGAGAGAGAGAGAAAGAGAGAGAGAGAGAGAGAATTTCACACAGGTTTCCAACACACACACAGACACACACACACATACAAACGCACGCACACACACACACACACACACACACACGCACACACACACACACACACACACACACACACACACACACACACACACACACACACACACACACACGCACACACACACAGATAGAGCAGGTTAACACGGTGGCAGCCAATAGGAGTGTGCGAGGTGACAAAGCGCGCGGTGCACTGAGGAGCACCGCGGCGGTGCGGCGGGGGCTGGTGGAGACCATCAGGCCCGCTCTGGGGGACGGCTGCGCTACGCTCCTCTGTGATGCGGCCGCCACATGCCCGCCGCTCCTGTGCCAATTGCCCAGCCATGCAGTGGCTGTGCTGCCACAGCTACGTCAGCACGAGCCCATGGCCCTGTGGGAAGTGTGTGTGTAGTACTACTACCTCTAGTCGGGCCGATAAACAAGTCGTACATAATGCAGCGGCCGGTTCTCGTCAACACACGATGCGCCCCCCCCCCGCCTCTGGTGACCCTGTGCGTGTGTTCGTGCGGCGGCCCGCGGCGGGCTGCGTGTGGTGGCAATCAGAGGAGCTACTCACCATGCTGTCGTAGTGGATGAGCTCCAGCTCGTAGTCGGGCAGGATGTCGCTGCGCCGGTTCACCAGGTTGAGGGCCATGCGGGCGGCCGGGAGGCAGGCCTGGCCGCCGGGCCAGCCCCCGCTCATGGGGAACAGCGCTCCGATGTACAGCTTTTTCTTGCCTAGAGCCGGGCAGGACCAAGACAGGAGCAGCATGAGGCAGCAGGCGACGGTCAGGGGCCGGCGGGCGACCCTGGGGGGGCTAGGGACCGGTGGGGCCATGGCGGAGGGGTTGGGGGGCTCAGAGGTGGACTACGGGGGACTCGGGGGATAAGGACGCTGCGGAGCTCCACTCCACTCTGCTCTCGGGTGGCGGTCGGCGCGACGTCACACGGGGGGCTGATTTCCCATTGGCTGGCCAACGGCGCCGTTTGTCATTGGAGCGGCACGTGCGACCCGATTGTCAATAATACAAATCTTTTGGTAAAATATGATTAAATACTTTTGAAATTACAAAGGAAAAGTTGTTCCAAGGGCCTGCCTCGCTCATGGGGGGTTCGGGGAAACTTTTGCACGTGTTGATTATAGCTTCGAGTCCTTCCGAACTGGGTTGAAAGACGCCGACACGCGCAAACCTCTGTGGTTTAAGTGCATTTAACCCGGGTTAGAAGTTAAGATGATCCGAGACGTTTCGGCTCGATTTAAAAAAATAACGACGTGTTCAGAGCTGACGACGGGAGGCGGAAGTGTGGACGAGTTGAAGCAGTTAGCTCGTGCGTCAAGTATGTGTTCGCTGTCCGAGGTGCTGGAACTCGAGCTTTGTCCTCACCGCGAGGGATTCTTCTGTCCGACCGGGAGACCACCTGCCTCTTCACGGGGGGCTACTATTATACCCACACACACACAGCAGATGCTAACACTGCCTTCTCTGTTCTATCTAACAGGACACAAGCCTCTCGGTGTGAGGTGTAGGACAGACTGAACTAGAATTAACCCGAATCGTCTCCTTCCTTAAAGCATGACTCCGTGTCCTACATACCCCAGGCTCCTTGCCCGCCACTTGCCGTGCGGTGTATCACCGCAATACGCCGCCAAACGCACGCATGGTAACAGTTGTCCGTTTGAATCACGCCGTCACGTGAACGGCTCGCGGATCTCTGTTTATTATTCTTACGAACTAAGGAAGCTAATATCACGATATAAGAGAGACGAAGCGGCGAGTGCGCTATCGCATGCCGATGGCGTCCCTCGGCGTGGCGGTAATCCGGTCACCCTTCAGGAGAGTAGGAATGGAGAGGAAGAAGAAGAGGTAGAAGAAGAGCAGCGCCGAGCGAGCGGCGGGTACACCGCGGACTGACTGCACGCGACGACGTCTCTCCCTGACTGCAGCAGAGGAGTGTAGGGAGGGGGGGGGGGGAGAGAGAGAGAGAGAGAGAGAGAGAGAGAGAGAGAGAGAGAGAGAGAGAGAGAGAGAGAGAGAGAGAGAGAGAGAGAGAGAGAGAGAGAGAGAGAGAGAGAGAGAGAGAGAGAGAGAGAGATAGCGTGGTGCCGCGGGAAAGGGGGGTTGGCGTTCCCTCTCACTTTCACAAACCACTTTGATTGCCCTCCACACCTCCCTCCTCCCTCCCCACCACCCGTCCCCAAAAAATACATACAAATAAAACCTTCATCGTAACTCAGCCTCTCAATCTCCGTGTCAGTGTCCGCTGTTCACAGACCGACGGCGTCTTTCGTCACTGCAAGCCATTCGGGTATTAATCATAATGTCACACGTTACTTTCTTAACGTTTGAATGAGTCCCTGTCTAGAAAAGCCCTTTGTTAAGCAGCCTATAGTGACACTTGTATAGTCGTGCACTGATCATAGTAAAAAAGACCATGTTTTTCCTACTCTGCACCACTAGGTCGTTGCCACTCAGGTCAGCCAACACGTCAACCTGCGGCGGACCGAAAGGACTAAACGCTGGCCTGCATGGGCGTCCCGTAGACGGTCGACTAGTTCCTTCATTACACGTTCCTCCGTTAAAAGTTTCTTCGTTACACGTTCCTTCATTACACGATCCTTCATAACACGTTCCTTCGTTACATCCGCGTGTGTGGAGAATATGTGAGCACGTGCACTCGTCCGTGCGTGAATGCATGCATCCGTGCGCGTGCGCGCGCGAGTGCGTGTGTGTGTGTGTGTGTGTGTGTGTGCGTGCGTGCGTGCGCGCGTTAGCGGGTTCATGTTGGGTAATGTTTTGCAACCAAACCCTTCTCTGTTTCTTTCGACTTGTTGCTTGTTTATTGACTATTTATACCCCGTCTTCACAGCACGGGGATGCATGAGATTGATGCTGCACGTTCACCCCGCAACCCTTCAATGCAGTGAGATGTATTTCTGCTTCCATTGCGCTCTCCGTTTGGACGCGCGGTCAAACCTCTCCTAGCGCAGCCTACCACTCGACAAGCGCCTGGTTCCTCTGGAGTGCTGTTGTCCCCGCGCGCCTCTCTAGCTGCTCGCCATCCCGCCTCCATTACCCGCGCGCGAGAGGTGAGCGATTGAGCGAGCAGCAATCAGACAGATATATATATGTTGGGTAATGGGTAATATATTTACCGCATGAATATATATATATATATATATATATATATATATATATATATATATATATATATATATATATATATATATATATGATATATATTTACATAGAAAGATAGATGGATTGATGGAGAGATAGAAGAAGACCCGTATAATAACAGAGAGATAAACTATCGTACTGTATGTCCTATGCAATCCTCTGTGCGTGCATGACACCACATATATACAACTCTTTAGCCTCAACATGGTCCTGCAGTAAACCTCACAAATGTGCATCTGCAAAACTCAAGTACTGCACTATTTGACCCGAAACCAAAAGGAGCCAGCTTTGCACATCGTGTTGCACAACACCTGCCTGTGTAGCAGGGGCCGGAGCCGAGGCCTCTCCTTAACATAGCAGCACACCTCCACATGTGCCCTGTGTTCAGGCTCACTGTGTACACTAGCAGCATATCCAACACTGGCACCACGCTCCCCTTTATAGTCTCCTCCTCTCCCGGGCTAGATCCATCATTACGGAGAAACCATGGTATGATTAATGCATGCCTCCCCCTTCACATAAATACATGTTATCATTTTAACAAGGTTAATTGGCTTGGATCCCTGATGCACTCTATGGGAGGGTGCTCTTGTGTCCCTCCTCGGGGTGAACTAGGGAGGGAGAGGGAGAGAGGGAGGGAGAGAGAGGGAGGTGAGAGAGAGGGAGGGAGAGGGGGAGAGGAAGGTAGGGAGGTGAGAGAGAGAGAGGGAGGTGAGTGAGAGGGAGGGAGGTGAGAGAGAGGGAGGTGAGAGAGAGGGAGGGAGAGGGAGGGAGGAAGATAGGGAGGTGAGAGAGAGAGAGAGAGAGGGGAATAGAAAGGGAGAGAGAGCGCCAAAGAGGGACAGAGAGAGAGCGAGAGAGAGAGAGAAGAAGAGGGAGCAGGAGAGCGAGGGGGAGAGACAGAGGGAGGGAGAGGGTGAGAGAGAGAGAGGAAGAGTGAGACATAGATGGAGAGAGAGGGAGGGAGAATGAGAAAGAGAGAGCGGGAGAGAGAGAGAGAGAGAGAGTGACAGAGGGAGGGAGAGGGAGAGAGAGAGAGGAAGAGTGAGACAGAGAGGGAGAGAGAGGGGGAGAGAGTGGGAGATAGAGGAAGGGAGAGAGAGAGAGAGAGAGAGAGGGAGGGAGAATGAGAAAGAGAGAGCGGGAGAGAGAGAGAGAGAGAGAGTGACAGAGGGAGGGAGAGGGAGAGAGAGAGAGGAAGAGTGAGACAGAGAGGGAGAGAGAGGGGGAGAGAGTGGGAGACAGAGGGAGGGAGAGGGAGAGAGAGAGAGGAAGAGTGAGACAGAGAGGGAGAGAGAGGGGGAGAGAGTGGGAGATAGAGGAAGGGAGAGAGAGAGAGAGGGCTGGTACTGTCAGGGATGGTTGCGCGGCGGCTGCATTGGTATGTGGGTCTGAGCAGAGCTCCAGAGGCGGCAGGAATGACAGCCCAAATATGAAGTCAAAGTTACCGAAAGGCGAGTGCTGACAGCCTTAGTTCAGCCTCGCCCAGCCATTCTCTGTGTGTGTGTGTGTGTGTGTGTGTGTGTGTGTGTGTGTGTGTGTGTGTGTGTGTGTGTGTGTGTGTGTGTGTGTGTGTGTGTGTGTTTATGTGTGTGTGTTTGTATGTGTGTGTTTCTTAGTGTGCATGTGTGTGTGCGTCTTTGTGCGTGTGTGGAAATACACACATCCACACAAACACACACACACA
>NC_044069.1:18007716-18020216 GCF_902167405.1 Gadus morhua
AAAATGGGTTTCAGCCCTCAAACGGTGTAACTTCCTCCCCTCTATCGGATCCGTCTCTTATATCACAACATCTATTATCCTGCCATCCCATAGTGATCAACTATTCCACTACAAGACACCATAATGAGAGTCCTCAGCAGTGTGATCCTTTTCAACAGGATTCTGAATGCATGATCATGGGGACCGGATCATTCTGGGGATTGTCACTTCCTGTCGGTTGTAGGACACAGAACCTTTCCAGAGGTGTCCTCAGAGGACAAACACAGGCGCCAGTCATAACACTAACGAGGATCCTCCTTTAGTGGGATGTACAGGGACACAGGTAGTGGACCCAGCTAGTGAAGAAAGGTCTGCTACCCACTTCCTGCTACAGAACAGGAGCAGACCTGTGATATTGTGAGTGCCATCTGTGTCTGTTCTACAAAAGATTGGGTCTTCAATGGCTCCTTCCAGTTAGGGATTGATCTGAGTACACATACAACGAGAGACCAACACATAGACATGCACAAGTACATGTATCTATATATATATTGTACGTGTACAATATATTAAGAAACTCTTTATAAATGGTTAATAAATGGTATACATAAAAGGGTTCCAAAGTATGAAATGAGAACTATCCATGATTATTACGGTTCTCCGGTATATAGACAGGAAGCGCAACCTGTTTACCATCCACAGCTCCACGGGGTTCATCCTGCCGTGACACCAGTGTGAGAGGGCTCTGTTGTTATCGGTATCTGCAGCCCTCACTCACAGGCGCCTCCATGACCTTCTCCCTCCTCCTTCCTTCCCTCTCTCTTTCTCCTTTTCCTTTTCACCCTCACTGCCCTCTCCTCCACCCTTCTCCTGCTCTTTTCTTCCCATTTGCTCGCTGCTTCTCTGCATGCACAGTTCTTTGTCTCTCCGTCTGTGCCTCTTTCTCTCTTTCTCTGTTCCTCTTTCTCTCTCTTTCTCAATCACTCTTTCTCTCTGTTTCAATGGAACTCTCTCCATCTCTGTCTGTTGCACCCTCCCTCTATTCCAATGTCTCTCTTTGTCTCTCACCCTCACTTAGTACGTCTGTCTGTTGCACACTCATTTTCGCATGTGTGGCTCTCTTTCTCTCGCTTGGACCTTTTACTCTCTCTCTCTCTCTCTCTCTCTCTCTCTCTGTCTCTCTGTCTCTCTGTCTCTCTCTCTCTCTCTCGCTCTCTCTCTCTCTCTCTCTCTCTCTCTCTCTCTCTCTCTCTCTCTCTCTCTCTCTCTCTCTCTCTCTCTCTCTCTCTCTCTCTCTCTCTCTCTCTCTCTCTTTGTGTTTTGATGTGTCTCTATCCTCTGTGCTCTCACGCTGCTCATTCCCTTGAATGTAATAACGTTAATGTGATCCGCGGCGCTCCCATAAAACACCTTCTAATCTCCCCTGGCTGTCTGCGGACGCGCCGCTCCAGCAGACGCCACCGCTTCTATTTCTGGCGCCGCAGCGCGTGCATCCAAACCTCCCGTGTGATGGGGCTGCACTGGAGCACATATTGCATTTGTCATGCATCTGTTTCAAATGGCCACCTTTTGCATTGTGTGTTTGGTTGTCTGTGTGTGGGTGTGTGTGGGTGTTTGTGTGTGTGTGTGTGCGTTTGTGTGTGTGTGTGTGTGTGTGTGTGCTTGTGTACATATATGTGTGTGTGTGTGCCTGTGTACATATGAATGTGTGTGCGTGTGTGTGTGTGTGCGTGCATGTGTATGTGTACATATGTATGTGTCTGTGTGCATGTGTGTTAGTGTGCGAGTGTATGTGTGTGTGCGTTTCTGTGTGTGTGCATGTGTGTATCATGTGTATGCGTGTGTGTATCATGTGTATGTGTGTGTGCATGTGTGTACGCATGCATGTGTGTGTGGCGCCAGATCATCAAGTGGCTGTCAACATCTCTCACGACACATGTCATCAGATTCACTGGGCTCGACGACGACTCGACGAAACCCGACGCAACACTTACTCTCCTTGGCTCAGGCTGACTGAATGTCACTTGCCTAAAGTTGGATGGCATTTGCAACGCTGTGGTTGTGGATTTATTAGCCAATCCAAGGACGGCCCTGCGGTGCAATTCGTTATCAAGCTACTTCCCTGATGAATATGCATGGGCCTACACTGTGATGCTACTACTGCCACAGCACTCAGTCCTGATTCCATTTAACGCCAGCCTCATGTGTTTTTGAATCTCTGCTTGCGGCAAAGGAAAAACAGATTGCATTCATGAATAGATCCCAGCATTCTAGCAGACACACATATTTCAAGTGTGGATTTGGCGTGGTATTTGTGATATCTTTCATAGGTTATTTTTCAAACTGCTTGTTGGTCGCCAATAGAGGGATCAAGGTCAAGGACCCCCCCCCCCCCCCCCCCCCCCCCCCCAGCGTGTCAGGACTCTTCCTGAGACAGAGATACGGCCCGGCGTGAGACCCTCTCTGAGCCTCTCCACTAAGCAGAGCCCCGGTCATTAGGATGCAGGGGAGAGCGCACCTCTGCTCTGCTATCCTCCCCTGGCCGGGGGAGAGAGCCACTTAACCCCGTGACCCCCTCCCAGGGAGCAGTCCTCCCACATTGGATTGCGAGTCCTATGAGAAATGATTGCTAATATGATGTTAGAATTGTTTGCGGCAGTTTTTGTCAAGCTGGCTCCAGATACCATGGCGGTGGAGTCTCTGACGTGGCGTCGCCGCTGTGCGAGGGATATTAATTAAAGATGGTCATAATATTGCCGTCCATGACTAAGCGACTAGAGTGGAGCTCTGGGAGGGAGCGAGAGATGGGGCTGATGGTAATGGAGCCGGCTCCGTGCACCGTCCTCTCCTCTCTCCCGGTCCCCCGAGCGGCTCCACGCCATTACCACAGCGTTAAGCTCGGATGAATAATGCAAGGACTGCCGTCATGCAAAGGAATATAGGCGTGTTAGCTACACACACGCACATGTGCGCGTGGACACCATTGATGTGGTGTGTGCGCTCGGAGGCAGTCTTGTGCATCGTGGCTGTACAGCGTGGATGAGGGACAGCCTCCGTTGACATGAGACTGATGGCTGGTGGAGGCTGCGTGTGTTTTTTGGGAAGGTCTCTAATCCACACGGTAATTGCTGGAGGGAGGGGTCCCGACCATGTCACCTGGTGCCTTTGGGAATTAAAAAACAATCCTGGTTACTAATATTACTGGCTTTTATTTTTGTCTTTATTATCTGCGTTATTATTGATCAAATGATTCCATGTAATGCAAGTTATTGCTTAATTTGTTAGACTAATGTTTGACGACAACTAATACCTGTCCTGACAAAGAGAACAATTGCTTTTTATGAGCCGGTACCCAAGTGACCCATTTTTGACAGTGTGCGGCGTGTGAAATATTGTGTAAATTGCTATTACCCTAGAATATATAACACCCTGGTACGTGCTGCTGTGTGAGGTTTTTCATAACAATGCAATAACCTTAAGTTGGTGCGTGAGGATTTTCTGGTTGGCATGGTGATCTGGCATCGTGTGGGAGCCACAACAAAAGCACATAAGTCTGTTTAAATATCATTTAAACATCATCGTTTTCTGTCATTATATAAGACGTACACAATCCAATGCATGCGATGTTTACCATCGGATCGAACCTTGGACCTTGATTGAGCGAGCCAGGTGGGTAGAGTGGGAGGAGGGGCGCCAGGTGGGTAGAGTGGGCGAAGGCTGTGTTAGGCATCGCCTCTCTACCGAGGGACACAGTGTCATTTCAACTTTTGTTCAGTAAGCGTTTTAAATTAGGTTCCGTCCCCTGTCGCCGGCGTCAGCCTGCTCCTACGGTTCGTTAGCTGTGTTTTGGTGTCCAGAGGGAACGCCATTACAGCTGGGAGCCACTGATTTAGAGACTGGCTGCATCAGCATACCGAGTTTTAGAGTCTTTACACGTTATCGGTGTACTAACACTTTCATCGCTATCCCAATATCCCTTAAAAAGGGAAATGATTGCAGTCCATCTAAGACCAAGGCAGGTAGTTATGCACGTTGGTGTTAAATGGGGTCAAGAATACAAATCTTTATCGTGGATGAAAGCCTGAGAGGCTGTGTGTGCAGAGATTGAACTTTGACATGATTGGGTGGAGCATCCAGCACAGGTACACACACACACACACACACACACACACACACACACACACACACACACACACACACACACACACACACACACACACAGACACAGACACACCCACCCACACCCACACACACACACACACACACACACACACACACACACACACACACACACCAACACACACACACACACACACACACACACACACACACACACACACACACACACACACACACACACACACAGACACACAGACACACATACACACCCACACACACACACACACACACACACACACACACACACACACACACACACACACACACACACACACACACACCCACAGACAAATTCACCCACACACACAGAGGCTCTCGCTGACCTTTCCCCTGCTGAGTCTCTCTCGGTGGGGAAGGACGACCCCCACCGAGAGAGAGAGAGGGACCGGCTCTCCGGCTAGAAGGTCTATCTTAATTATCAGGTACTAATGCCTGCTGCTAGCTGCAGGATACAGCCGGTGTCCCAGGGCCCAGAGTGAAATTACTATTAAATCCAGGATTAATGCTGCTGCCAGTTTAACACAATGAGGAAACTGCTCGCGCAAAAAAATACAATTCATTCAACAATAGGTTGCAGTAAGCTTTACCAATTTGTGGCAAGACCCATTATGGTCCGATGTGTTTTGCTGCCATTTGGAAGCGAAACATGTCACAAGCTGACATAAAAAACAACCTCTGTCCTCTTTATACCAAACGTTTCCAATGGACTGACTGAGCCGTGGTTAAACATCAATGGTTTGTGTTGAAGCGGGCTCATGTCAGCCCACGGCTAAAAGGTCATCACATGCACATCACAAGCTGGAGCGGGCCTCAAACGCTGTCCCTCCACTCAGACCGTCCCTTACATGTGGACACTTTGTGGACGGCAAAGCATCCGCTATCACATCAGCGCCCGTCTTGCTCACGAGCCTCCTCTGACCGTCGGACCCTCCTGTCCGCTGATCCTGCTTCCACTGGGACCGTGTTAGACCTACGTTATTGTGACTGGGCATGAGCTGTGCAGCACACGCCCGACAACGACATAAATCAGGTTAAGGGTGGCTTGAGCCTCTAGGCCAGGGGCTATAGGGTGTTAGGGAGGGCTAAGGTGGACCATAATCACCCATGTGTACCAGGGTCGGCTCCTGGCCCACGGGATCCGACAGCTCCCTGGGGTCTCTCCTACCACAGTTCTGTAGATGACCAGAAGGAACGTCGTCTCTGCTCGTGGTTCTGCCCCCTCTCAGCACACGAGCTGCCCCTCAATGCCGCTCTCTACTGGGGCTCTGGAGCGTCCCATAGCGAGTTCAGACCCTGTATGTTGGCATTAAAGGGCCGTCTCTCAGGATGTGTCCCTGCATCTCTCTCTGCCCGTCCTCTGAGCTCCGCTAATGAACGGCATCTGGCAGTGGCAGATGCCGTTGGCCGTCCAGCCTCCTCTCAGGCAGGCTCCTCGATAGGTTGGATGAGGTACGGGGCTCCCTCCACAGGGCCCGCCGGGTCCTCTGAGTCCTGCCCCCACTCACTTTCTGCTTCTGGTTTTCTGCTAGTATGTTTTTCTTGTGAAATAAATTCAATGTCGATGTTAGAACACACTTTGCTGTGATTCAAGACCTCTGCAACTCTGATTCGTCAACGTAGAAACGCCAATACATGGTTACATTTTGTGTATTTTAGTTGAGATATCGTACATATTATGAATTAGTAACCATGGCAGTAAATAAGAGGGAAACATAAAGATGCTACTAGGTTCTAGTGCCATTAAGAAGGACGGCGTCCAGGGAAAGGAAAATGAGTGATGTAATCACAAAATGGTATGCTTAAGTGGATGTCAGGTTGTAAGGTAGGCTACGATTTGGTAAAATAGTTAGCGTGACTCTGTGGAGCTTTTGACTTAGAACAAGCTGTGATGTAGGGTTTGCGAAATGTGTGCTGTTAAGGTTTGTAGAAGTCGTGTCTACAATGTAGTGAGCAGATTGGAACGTATAAACCCATGAACTTAGCTTAGTGTGAGGCCGTCATATCTACATAGGGAGTGGGTCTTCTGCCACGGAGGCAGCCATGTTGCCCGGCCATGTTTCTACTGTAGCCCAGAATGGACAAACTGCTCTAGAGAGAATGTGTTTTTAATTAAATCTAGAAAATTGTTTCTTGGGCTATGAGTTGTAGGAGACAGTGGGCTGTGTCATGGCTATGATCTCTTTCTGATAAAGTTGCTATGTTGTGTGTGATTCCTGAGTTTTTAACGAGAGATGTTGTATACGAAATGCCTCACACACGAAATTCCTCTACAGGAAGTGTCCGAGAAGCTTAACCCTCTCTCTGACACGCCACCAAAATCCGCCGCTTTCCTTTCCTTCCATTCCTTTTGCCCAGATATCCAATGATTTGCAAATGTATGTATCTATGTAGGCATTTAGAAGATTCTATTATACTGAAGTTCCACTTTTTAATCCACGTGTAAAAGAGTGTAGTAAAAGGCAGTCCACAGACGGGGGGTTACTGTGTGTATTCTCTCATACAGCCCTGCTTTGGAGAAGTTCATTTTTTAGGTTGTTTCCCTGTTCGATAACTAAAAATAGGCTATCACTCTCTCGGAGGAAGTTGGTATCCAAAGCGTGATGAAACTACACCGTTCACGTTATCAAGAGGAACCTATATTCACGTCCCGCACTGCACGTAAACAGTGGCTTGTAGCACCGACTGCTACAGAGATGAATGATCTGTATGTGAGACTTGGCAGCTCCATGCTGTCGTAGATGATGACTTCAATTTGGAAGTATCTATTGGCACAGGACACCTAATTCAGGCCAGTACAGGACACCTAATACAGGCCAGTACAGGACACCTAATACAGGCCAGTACAGGACACCTAATACAGGCCAGTACAGGACACCTAATACAGGCCAGTACAGGACACCTAATACAGGCCAGTACAGGACACCTAATACAGGCCAGTACAGGACACCTAATACAGGCCAGTACAGGACACCTAATACAGGCCAGTACAGGACACCTTATACAGGCCAGTACAGGACACCTAATACAGGCCAGTACAGGACACCTTATAGACCAGTACAGGAAACCAGACCAGTACAGGACATCTAATAGACCAGTACAGGACACCTAATACAGTCCAGTACAGGACACCTAATACAGGCAAGTACAGGACACCTAATACAGGCAAGTACAGGACACCTTATACCGGCCAGTACAGGACACCTAATACAGGCCAGTACAGGACACCTTACACAATACAATACAGGACACCCGCATACAGGCCAGTACAGGACACCTCACACAATACAGTATAGGACACCTGACACAACACAGGCCAGGCAAGGACACCTTCTTACACAATACATGCCAGGACAGGACACCCTAGAGCAGGGATGGGCAACTGGCGGCCCGCGGGCCGCATGCGGCCCGCATCCTCACTCAGTGCGGCCCGCATCCTCACTCAGTCAGGCCCGCACATAATAAAAAAATAAAAATAATAATAATAATAATAATAATAATAATAATTGATCGAGTTGCAGAAAACTCGGTCAAGAAAGATGAGAAGAATTTTTGACTTCATTGAATGATGATGTATGTGAGCCCTTTGCACTGATAAAAATACTGACCATTCATGTGGCTGTTTGAGCATGGAAAACATGCAATGAATGTATGTTGGTTCAATTATTATACCGTACATAGGTTATGATTCTGGATGATTTTTTAGGTAGTGGCCATCCCCAAAATGCACCAGAATACAGGAAATCATATCTACCAAATTCAAAATTGTGTAGCTTCTCTCAGCTCACGTTTAGTTGAAGTGTGCAGTCATGTGGCCCTCCGATGGTTATGATGAAAAATGTGGCCCTCTTTATCATGAAAGTTGCCCATCCCTGCCCTAGAGGGTGGAAAGGAATGGATGGTTGTGTTGTAATCTGCAATCTCACTGCAAGTTGCTGCTAAAGTTCACATACCAGACCTTTAAGTTCATGAAAATTAAATGAGGACATGAATATAGATGGAGGGATTTCATATTTCAAAATACTCTGATAACAATATGAGGTTATCGCTATTGTTGCCTTCCCATATTGGCTGTTCCGAATTGAAGGAGTTTATTTGATGTGTTATTTTAATTTGGGATGTGGGTGTGAGAACATCAACCGGCTGTCGACAAATGTCACCAGTCCAATTATTTATTGTGTGGATTACAAATGATCCACTCTCCCAAGTGCTCCGCACAGGGCCTGCCCCCCCCCATTCGGCTCATTCCCATGGCAATAACAACATCAATTCAGTGCGTGGTGGACCCAGTGTTTCGGAGAGCAGTCCTGACAGCTCCGCCCAGCAACAGGCCACAGGTGTACCGGGCCTATTGGGCTGGAATGATGTAATAAAGTAAAAGCCCATTTTCCTGGATGGTTCAAAACATCCACACCACATCCCCGGCTAACATAATAGATAACCCCCCCCCCCCCCCCCCCCCCCCCCCTTACACGCCCCACTCTCTCTATATTCCCTTTGACAACCCAATTTCGCTTTCCTATCCAATCGTTCTCTCTTTTCGTTTCCCCCCTGCTCCCCACTCCTCCCCCCTTGTTTATTCCACTGGGCGACGTGGGTATTAGCTTCCCCTTTGCCCGTCCCAGCCCGCCGCTGTTCATCAGCCTGTTTACTCTCCCCGTCTCCCTCCTGCCTGCGCTGGGATCACTATGTATGGATGTCAAGCGCTCTCTCTCCCCATCCCCGCGCCTCGCTGCCCGGCGTCTCATGCCCGCTACAGTGGCTCCTCGCCCGGGCACGCCGAGCACATCTCTGGGGCCGACTGCGATCGTGACGGAGCATTTTCATTTCATCACATGCGCATGGAATAAATGAGTGTTGCGGAGAATCAGCGTATGGAAAGTCGTTGAATGATCATTCAGTCCTGTGAGCCGCAGCAATTCAAATCACGGTTTCAATCTAAACCAAAACGCTGGGGGGGACATGATAGTGAATAGATTATTATATTTTGTGGAATAACCGAACACAAATCGAATCTTTGGTGATCACAGCAAACATGACGTTCATGTCGATGTCATTTTAATGAATCAGCAATAGTATCTCTGTTAATCTTATTGGCTTAGTTGTGTCGATGTTCCTTCCCCTACAATCAATGGCAAATGTCTTGAACTGAGCACGAGGTATATAAACATACTTGGTCACACATGCATAAATTCCTATGAATCTGTCTTTCTGAATATCTTATTAAGTAGACTTGTAGATAAGTCTTTATATTCCAGAGTTCAGGGTAGAAACCTAGAATATAACAGATGCTAGCGTCACTGTTTTCCAGATAGCATCAACTTTGTCAAAGAGATCGTCAGCAGGAAGGAAACAATGTAGGATGTGGTTCACCCTAACACCACAGCGCAATGGCGTGGAACGAGAAGGCCCCAGCACAGCCTAACGCTGCGAGGTGAAATGACCACGTTTCAACACTGCCATCTACTGGACATGTGTCGTAGACTGATATATAAATAATGCTTTATGAATGTACGTTTGAACATAGCCATATTTTTGGGTTTGTTTTAGGATAAATAACATGATAATGAATAACCAAGCTTGCTAAAAATATGCTGTTCAGTAATATCGGAATATAACATCCTACTAACTGGATAGTAAACATAGCTGTATTTTTTCTCATAAAGAAAGTAAAGATAATCGTTGAGAACAAACAACAAACTAATCATTCTGGTGCAGTGTATTGTATAAAAATATGAATCATATTAAAATTATTATACACGAATATTTGGAAGTAGGAGATTTAAAGATTATAGAGAATGAATTCCGATGAATAGCGATAGGCCTACATCGAAGCTTATAACATATTTTACATCAATATTTGATGATCAAATGTCAAACATTTATACAAATTGTAGCCAATACATTTTGGAAATCTTCTAAATTACTTTAAGCAGGGTATATATTTATTTAAATATACTCTATAGGGGTCTTTATCACTGGTAGTAGCAGTTAGATAAATCTAAAGGGGGCCGTGATGGACGTGCTCATGATATGCTTCTCATGCAGTGGCTTTGATAGAAGATCACATAGTTATACAGAGTTGTGGAGGAGCATGCATTCATACATCACTAGAGGGGCGATCTCACCTGTGTAGTGGCGGTCATCTGTAAACAGGACAGAGGAAGATAAGGGAAGAGAGAGGGACACGGTGTGAATACATACACTGATAGGATCGGTGCACAGTGGAGGGGTGAGGAACTACACAGCCCAGGCTAGGGGTCACTGGCGGGTCACCAGGGATAGCAGCGCTACTCATGGGATCAGACCCATGGGACCTTCGGTGACCACAGGGAGATCATTTGATATGAATGATGTCATGAATGATAGTAGCATCACTGGCCTACATGACCAAGTGGAAATGCCCTCAAACACTTGCCAGTTCACGGCAAGCTCAGAGCAAGTTCAGAGCATGATGAAATCACAGGCCTGCGATTCTACTTCCTCACTTTATCTTTGTACTTCTCCTTTTACATAACATATCTACATAGTCGATATTGAACAAGAAGGCAAACAGAGATGTGTGTCTCATATATGAAAACAAGATATTTTCAATGTGATCAATTCAGTATTAAAGATTTGATTAAATGTCACAAAGGCTGCACAATTATTTAAATGAATCTCAGGCAGGTCTGAAACATCTATAATGCTAGTCCATTGATGAACACGACCACTTTTAAGAATCAGTGTAATGTACATATCATCAGCCTCACAGCATAATTGCCTCCTATTTTTGGCCAAACTGTGATATCTAACCGAAGTCTATTCTCCTAATGCTACTGAGTCACTGCACCTCTTTGGCTACATCCAAAGCCTCATCCTAATCAGTGTGATTTTGACATTCCCAATCACTATCTGCCTTAGTTAACTATTTGACTTTGTTTGAAGGTTTTATCCTTTTTTATTGTAGAGTAAGACAGGAAGGCATGGGAGAGAGAGGGGAAGACATGCAGCAAAGGCCCACGGGCAGGAATCAAACCCCTGTCGCTGCGGTAAGGACTGGGCCTATATGGTACTCGCTCTACACGGTAAGCCACCGGGCTGCCCCGACTTAGACATTTTTTACACTAAAAACAAAACAAACCTTAAAATATGACTTAGGCAAGTACGCTATTAGGCTGACGACACTGTTTCAAGAAGCAGCCTCCCATGTGACGCCCGTTGGGTGATGCTGCCCCCCCCCCCCCCCCCCTCGCCCCGAGGCATGAGGACGGCGTGCTGAAGGCGCCACTCACAGTGACAGACGGGCTTGGGCGTGTCCCACTTGCCCATCTTGTTGCAGTGGGTGGAGTTGCGGCCGATGAGGATGAAGCCGGGCAGGCAGCTGTAGCTGAGCACCGTGCCCTCTACGGGGGGCCCCGGGGGCCAGTGGGACACGCGACCGTTCTCCAGGGACGTCCACACGCGCGCACACAGCAGCACTGCAGAGCAGGGAGCACACAGGAAGTCTGGATATGGCCTCGACAATGTTTCCTTAAAATGGGTCCTTTTTGAAATTTAATAAATACATTGCATAAGCACATTTTGTTGAATGGACCTACTGCGGAATGACAATTAAAGTGTATTGAATATTTTATTCTGGATCAGATGTTTAAACCTCCATATGGTGAGCACATTCAAAACATTGAGACATTCAGGAATCAAAATGTGGTTAAACACTGAGGATGATGGCATTGTGCCCGCATTAGGGAGTGAGACTGGTGACATAGGAAGACAAACATTTTCAAGTGACGTCGTGAGCACAGTCATACACAGGAGATCTGTATTGCCATGTGACTACGTTACAGCAGGCTGGTGTTGTGACAGGAACCCACCTTGAGTCATTGTGATGGTGCAGCACATGCTCAGACGCAGGGCTGGAAAGTGCTTCAATAGTTAAAATACTCTACTTGAATACTTTTGTTGAAGTAGTAACTGAGCTCCTTGTAGATAAACTATACTAAACTATACTTCAAATCCACATTTCTAGGCAAATACTTGAATGAACATAATTATGTTCAATTTGAAGCCAGTTATTTTATTAATTTGATCGACTGATATCGATGACCTAAGCAGAGCGATTTCTGTGACATCTACTTAAGTACTGTTTTCTGAGGGGGTTTGACCTTTTCCTCTGAGGATATATGAGCTCCTTTCCACCGCCCTCTGTCTGAAAGTAGTGTTGGACGTACTCCAGAGGTCCATGAAGCATTCCTGCAAAGTGCTGGAAGAACAGCCAGTCCAATACCTCTTACCTCTGCACTAAATACAGGCAGGGACGCCAGGTCCTTCTGGTCAAAGGGGGCATAGACGACTTTAGTTTCAAT
>NC_044069.1:18025216-18035216 GCF_902167405.1 Gadus morhua
AAAAAAAGGACACACACACAAACACACAGACACCCCCACACGTACAAACACACACACACTCGCACATATGCACAAACACACACACCCATGCTCAAACACACATGCACAGACACACAGACACACACACACACACACACACACACACACACACACAAATACACATCCACAAGCAGGCGCAAACAAAAAACACACACACTGTCACACATAAACACATACACACACACACAAACACACACACACACACACACAGAAGCACAGTCCCACACACACACACTATCAAACACACACAGAAGCAAGAGGCTAGCGGGGCGGTGTGCAGAGCCGGCCCACAGCCCATTCCTCACAGGAGGCTGTACCTCACAGAGCCAGCGAGGCGGTTTGTCAGAAACAACCACTTAAGGAGGACTTTGTCGTTACCTGCAGATGTATTGCGCACAGCAGTGGAGGACGGTAAGGCTGAGACGATGAGGAGGAGGAGGAACAATGCCATTCCTTTACCTGTGGAATGAAGAGAGCGTTATACGGGCAACACCAACAGACACAAAGCATTAAAGGGGCCTGCAGGATTTCAGAGAATGCACAGTCCCCGACCTCTGAGCATGCAGGATACCTAGGACGCCTTGGGATCTCAAAGTGTATTAATTTCTGCATTTGTAAAATCTTATGTGGTCCAAACGCAACCTCTGCTGCAGCATGTAGGATGAGCAATCACAAATGACCACACAGGTGGAGTTTGGGCAAATAGATGTTTGTTGGATGCGGACAGAGATATATAGATATATTCTTTCATAATTAACATTATGCATATGAACACTTGAAAATGTGTGTGGACGGGACATATTGAAAAATATTTGTGTACAAGAGCACTTCTCATAAAGCAGACTGATCTGAATCAATCTTGACACCATAGTTATTGTCTCTCGTTCACATTCACTATTGTAACAATCCCATTGAAGATTCAAAGAGACGAACAAGGCAAGACAAAGGGAAGGGCCCTATCTTGCATCCGGCGCAATTTACTTTCTCACTGGCGCATGTGTCGTTGCTAGTATGTAAATGGCGAGGAGCGTCTTTTTCCCTCCTGCGCCACGCGTCGGCAAATTAGGGAATGATCTTGCGCTCCAAGGGGCGGTTCGGCGAAAGGAGGAGGCGTGTTCTGGCGCAAACGTTCCCTGGTGCTATTTTGCAGTTTCAGAAACCACTTTCGCCACAAACCAGGAAATACCTGGTTCAAAGTCAGTGGCGCGTTGTTTAGACGCTATTTTAAGGGCGCATGCATAATGTTGCTTGTGCACCTTGCGCATACACTTTGCTTCTCTCATCTACCTAGCCACACATTCTTGGTAAATTATCTGGGAAAGAACAGCTGATACAGCGGTAATAAGTTGTACTTTTAAACCAGTGCATCTGCAAACACCGTACAGCAAACACATAGAAGAGACACATCGCCATAGAACCGCCCACAAAGCTACTTGCGCTCGGCGCTTCTCACTTGCGTTTCAGACCGTTCAAACAGGGCCCAAAGTCAAACCGGCCGGTAAAAAAGGAACACAACAATCCTTCAGTTTGTAGAATTGGAGACAGAGGAACCCAAGGCGAGGGCATTGCAGTGTATATCTCACCACCGCAGAGACACGGCATGGTGAATATGAGATGCTCGGGCTTGGTTTTCCCTTTTACTGTCCGCCATGACAGCCGCCCTCTCACCCCCTGCCCTTTGAGTCAGAGGATCAGCTCACTGGAGCGCCAGGGAGAGCTAGTTGACCTGCGGGCAAGATGCAGGTCAGCATCGGTTCTGGCTGTGTGTGTGTGTGTGTGTGTGTGTGTGTGTGTGTGTGTGTGTGTGTGTGTGTGTGTGTGTGTGTGTGTGTGTGTGGGGGGGCCAAACACCACCCAAAACAAGCAGGTGGAACTTCTAGGGAAAGGACTTTCAAATGCTCCTTTAAACAGCTTATACAGGTGTAAGCAGCTCCAAGGAGCCACCACACACACACTCACGGCTCCTCCCAAGAGGTGCGTCAGGGGGCTGAAGAGTCCTCCACAGAATCCCAGCTCACACTGAGGATTAAGTACCTAAGTCGACGTTGAATCTAGTACTTTGTGATTGAGTCGAATTCTGACGGAGGCGTTTTACTTGGGCTGCTCCAAGCGCGGGGTCTTTTATAGGAATAAATAAATCACGCACTGCGTTGACGAATGTAATGCTTAGGCCTTATTGGTCTTAAACGCTGTGTGGATACCCACCAACCAGAGACCTGGACTAACCACCTGGCTGCAGGTATACAAACACGTTCTACATTAATATCTATATATATCTGTTATCTATAACACCCCCTTCTAACCCTTGTGGAATTGGAATGGAAACTAAATAGATTCAGTTTTCGATTTACCACGATTTTCATTGCATATACGCTTTTCAGCAGTCGGGAGTTGACATGGGTTTGTGTGTGCGTGCATGTGTGTGTGTTTGTCTGGGAATGTGTGTGTGTGTGTGTGTGTGTGTGTGTGTGTGTGTGTGTGTGTGTGTGTGTGTGTGTGTGTGTGTGTGTGTGTGTGTGTGTGTGTGTGTGTGTGTGTGTGTTTGTGTGTGTGTGTGTGTGTGTGTTTGTGTGTGTGTGTGTCTGGGTATGTGTGTGTGTGTGTGTGTGTGTGTGTGTGTGTGTGTGTGTGTGTGTGTGTGTGTGTGTGTGTGTGTGTGTGTGTCTGGGTATGTGTGTGTGTGTGTGTGTGTGTGTGTGTGTGTGTGTGTGTGTGTGTGTGTGTGTGTGTGTGTGTGTGTGTGTGTGTATGTGCATGTGTGTGTCTGTGTATGCATGTGTTTGTGTGTGTGTCTTGTCTGCACACACACACACACACACACACACACACACACACACACACACACACACACAAACACACACACACACACACTTGTACAAGCCCCGGTGCGGGCGTGACAGCGATGTCCTATGAAGCTGTTCACCGTGTCGCTGACGCCCGCTCCAGGGCCTTTGTAGTGCGCTGCCCCCGGGGGCTGGGGGGGGGGGGACGTGCCATGGCTGTTTGAGGTGGAGCATGTTCCAGGTTTGTGCGTGAGCGGCGCTCTAGTCAGCAGCCGGCGCGCTGCTCAGCTTCTGAGGGGATCCGGTGTTCCGTGAACAGTGGATGAAGACTAAAAGGGTTTCCTAAATCCTCTGTTCTCAACAAATGTTTTAACAAATTCTGTGCTTGGTTGTGCAAATGTAACGTAGTGTGGGGTAGCCATATATATCTGTATCCATCTATATAGATATATATGTATAGATCTATATCTATCTATAGAGATATATATGTATATATCCCGCAAATGTGTAACAATATAATCAGGAAAGGTTTACTCATAAACCTGAGATATGGGATATATAGACCATATTATTGGTTGTATGAGAACAACATGCTCTTATTATGCAAATTAGTTTAATTTTTAAGATCTTTGGAGCACATAATAATAATAATAATAATAATAACAGCGCTTTACATTAGAAAACGTGCTACAGAGTTTAAAAAAATAAAAGGGTTGTTAAAACATATGATGCACATAGAGTAATAGAGAAATTAGAAAAAGGCTTTTTTAAAAAAATAAGTCTTCAGGTTTCGTTTAACAACAGCTGTAGTCTGTGGGGCCTTCAGGTGGTCAGGCAGGGAGGGCGTTCCATAGTCTTGGGGCAGCAGTGGAGAAAGCCCGATCGCCCACTGTGCGGAGCTTGGTCTGAGCTGGTCTGAGGTTGTATGTTGATGTAGAGCATGTGGAGCTGTGGTGCATCTGGTGGTCTGGGAGCCGAGGAGCTCCTGGAGGTATGGGGGGGGGGCATGTCCATGGATGCACTGGTGGGTGAGGAGGGAGGCCTTGTATTCAATTCTGAATGCGACAGGGAGCCAGTAAAGGGATTTGAGGATGGGGGTGATGTGTTCATATTTGCGCAGCCTCATCAGGATCCTGGCAGTGCTGTTTTGTATGTGCTGGAGCTTCTGGATGCTCTTGCCAGAGATCCCGATGAGTGCATTGCAGTAATCCGACCTGGAGGAGACAAAGGCGTGGACGAGCTTCTCCGCATCTGCCAGGGTGAGTGTAGGCCGGAGTTTGGCAATGTTTTTGAGGTGGTAGAATGCGGTCTCGCGGTGGTGATTGATGTGGGTGTCATAGTTCAGTTGCTGGTCCATTTTAACACCCAGGTTGGTGACAGATGTGGAAGGGGGGATGTTTTGGCCAGAGAAAGTGATACTGGTGATGTGGGAGGAGCGGAGCTGATGTGGGTGCCGATGAGGATGGCTTCTGTTGTAGAGCAGTTCAATTGAAGAAAGATGAGCTTCATCCACGCCTCTTATCTCCTCCAGGCAGGTGGTCAGTGTGGATGTTGGCAACAAGAAGTGGGGCTGGTTCTGAGGTACAGCTGTGTGTCATCAGCATAGCAATGGTAGGGTAACCCATGCCGGCTGATGACGCTACCCAGGGGGAGCATGTAGATGGAGAAAGGGGTGGGGCCCAACACGTCGCCCTGGGGGACACCGCAGGTGACACTGTGGGTGAGTGATTTTGCTTTGCCCAGGGCGACGTGCTCGGTTCTGCCGGTGAGGTAAGAGGTGAACCAGTTGTGTGTATTTCCTGTGAGTCCAACGGTGTATTGCAGGCGGTGGGGGAGGATTTTGTGGTTGGCCGTGTCAAAAGCAGCTGTTAAATCCAAGAGGATGAGAAGTGATGGGGAACCGGTGACTGCTGCCATCAGGAGGTCGTTGTGACCCTGACCAAAGCAGTTTCTGTACTATGCCAGGGCGAATTTCTCAAACCGATAATTTGGTATGAGGTGATCCTGAAGTTGTGCTGCAACTGTTTTCTCAAGGGACTTTGACAGGAACTGAAGATTGGAGATGGGCCTGTAGCTGGAGAGAACTTCTGGATCGAGGGTGGGTTTTTTCAATAGTGGTCTAATGACAGCAGTTTTTAATGCAGGTGGGATATGGCCGGCCTGGAGGGAGTGGTTATAGAAGGATGGAAGACCCCGACTAGAACCCACTCTCATGGAATACAAGCGTTTGCACACACCCAAAGGCACACACACAAACACACACAGGCACTGAAACACACACACACACACACACACACACACACACACACACACACACACACACACACACACACACACACACACACACACACACACACACACACACACACACACACACACACACACACACACACACACGCACACACACACACACACACACACACACACACACACACACGCACTCAAAGACACACACACACTCAAACACACGCAGGCACTGAAACACACACACACACACACACACACACACACACACACACACACACACACACACACACACACACACACACACACACACACATGTGGCCGGGTTCCCCAGTGCAGGCGCACACACGTGAATCCTTCCCAGAGTACATGAGAGTGTATCGGTGGTAAACACCACACCAGCCTCCTCAGCCGGCGCCGGGCTCCTAATGACTCTCTCTGTCGAGCCTCGCTGCCCGCCGCTTCACACGGACACCTCCATCCCCCCGGCCCCCCGGCCCCGCGGCCCACCGCCCAGCTAACACACGCTGCTATCAGACCGCAGGGCAGTGTTTACAACACTCTGTAGCGGCTCACTTTCACATTAGACTTCACTCTGATGGTCTGCACAATGGACAGGAGAGGGTTCTCTGCTAAGTCCTGCTGAAACCGCTTTTATTTTGACGTATTTACTTTAAAGGTTCAACCCATTAAATGTATTATTTGAGGGTTCCTTCCCCATGAATTAACCTGTCATATCACTTGAATGCGGCAGCAACGAGCTTGAAGGAGTGTGTGTGTGTGTATAATTTAACACTTTGTGAACACTATTGGCACAATTGGCAAAATGGCTTCACACTTCACACTTCCCACTTCACATGTTCTGCACTCACTTCCTTATTCAAGGAGAAGAAACAGAAGAACGCATCAGGAGACGAGCACCTCGTTGCTGCAGCTCCAACCTACAGGCTGTCATACGTCATACTGCTTGTTCTAAGGACCGAGCCATCCGACGGTGAACTCCACCCAGGTACTGGGGTACCTACAGACGTCTCTCTGGAGGGCTCCCTGGTACTGGGGTACCTACAGACGTCTCTCTGGAGGGCTCCCTGGTACTGGGGAACCTACAGACGTCTCTCTGGAGGGCTCCCTGATCCTGGGGAACCTACAGACGTCTCTCTGGAGGGCTCCCTGATCCTGGGGAACCTACAGACGTCTCTCTGGAGGGCTCCCTGGTCCTGGGGAACCTACAGACGTCTCTCTGGAGGGCTCCCTGATCCTGGGGAACCTACAGACGTCTCTCTGGAGGGCTCCCTGGTACTGGGGAACCTACAGACGTCTCTCTGGAGGAGCTAAAGGGAGACGCCGCACACGCCTTCATCATCATCCGGGTCGCGCTTCAAAACCTCACAGGAAAGTTGTACCGGTGACGTCATCGGTTCAAATTGGAACAATGACCTCACCGGTCCAATTTGACGACCGATGATGGATCACGCAGAATGTGAACCATGTCAACAGGACAACTTTTCACATGGCATAATATACGCTCATGACATTATACAAGCTGCCGTGACTGTGACTATGTAGTGGCTTGGGTTGAGGTGTTGCTCACGTAAAGTATGCGAGTAGTTCTTACTGGAGAGATAAAAAACAAGTGTTATTAACAAATATTTAAACGCGTTTGTAGCCTGCACTCATTCTATAGAAGTCTCTGTGTGTGAACCAAGAACGCTGGCTCCTCGACGAAGGGGGAACATACCCTAACTTGCCTGGGTTTTACACAAGCAAGACATGTAGTGACCTAATGACTATGTAGAGACATACTGACTATGTAGAGACATACTGACTATGTAGAGACATATTGAGTATGTAGGGACAGTGAGTATTCTGGTTGGGGGAGAATAATAGAAAATGAGCATTTCCCTCCTGCAGACACCTTCCCTCACAAATTATGTTTATGTACGTTAATCTATACATAAACATGTTCAGATACATATATATGTATATATATTTATGCTTTTAAATAATATTTCTTTGATAGAAATGGAAAAAACAAAAGAAACAAAACAAATCAACGAATGGATTCGCTGGAATAGTTACACCAGAATAAATAACAATATATATTTTGCCACACACACACAATCACAAACACACACACACACACACACACACGCACACACACGCGCACGCACACACACACAAACACACACACAGACACACACACACACACATGCTGACAGGTGACACTAGGGGACAGACAGAGGCAGGCACTGGTCTTCTGAGCTGAATGCTGGCTAATTCTGTTGCCTGGCAACCATTCATGCCCAATCTCTCACTACACTCCGAGGCGGCTCTCATATTTTGTAACATTCTGCAGCCCGTTTGCCTCCTCTGGCTTTACGTGCTGTGGCTCTATAGACCATATATGTTTATGAACACATACTGAAGGCCGGTGGTATCTAGTGAGCAGAATAATCGGAGAGCGATGGGTAGGCATCGCTGGATTATATGGTTGAATATTTCAATTCAAGCAGTAAATAGGCCATTTCGGTAAGCGCATACCGTCATAAGCTCAACAGAAAAAGGATTTTACAGTACTTAACTCCAGAATTACTCGAACAATAGTGGAGCCACATTCCCCTCAGATAGTAGCAGGAAGCCGTGGCATTTTCTCGGGCTCTTTTGTGTCGATTATTTGGGGTAAAAAGAAGAAAGAACATTTAAAGTGATATTTTACATTGGTATAACATTTTGGGACAAAGGAGGCCGATTCCCTCTGAAAACTAAGATATATCCCGAGGTTATCTAGGGCCAATGTGAACTAAGATTTAAACAAATACAATGTTGGAGCATCATACCACCTGTAGCGATGTGGTTGAAAAGGACGATTCTTGGGCCAGCCATGAGGTCATCGTGTGTTCAACACGTGATTGGCTCAAACAGGAGCCTCCATGAGATTTGCATGTGAGACCGGCCTGGACCATTTCAGCCCATCAGATACATCAGCTTCATGTGTGAATTGGCAACACACAAACACACACTCTACACACACACACACACACACACACACACACACACACACACACACACACACACACACACACAACACACACACACACACACACACACACACACACACACACACACACACACACACACACACACACACACACACACACACACACGCTTGTGGCTGGCCATCGTATTCGATGATGAAGTTGCTCCACTTGTGCTGGGTTATTGTTATTGTGCTGTTGTCGAGGATGCCATTTCATGTGGCTATACACACACACACACACCCACACACACACGCACACCCACAAACACACACACACACACACACACACAAACGGGCACATGCATACACATCACAACCACACACTACACAAACACACAAACATACACGTACTCACACATGCACCTTCACACACCCTCAAAAATGCCAGCATGTTTCCGAATCTATAGAACATGCTGTTGAGCAGTTAGCCTTGAAGTGACAGGAAGCCGGGAACGCCCCCACATTACAGGGCATCGGGCCAAGCAGAAGCACCATAGATTAGGCTTCATGTTCATATTTCTTCTCTTACAGTTTTTCTTTTCTGAAACTATAGCTCAATTTCTCAAAACTCTAATCACAAACCTGAGAAGAGTTAATAATTTTGTCAAAACTAAACAAATTCTTCTCAAAACAGTTTTTTTCCACCAAACAGTAAACACAGCTATCAAATGAATATATCTTAGAGAGCATCAATTAAACACTGGTGTGATCAATTCAAAACACTTCCATCAAAATACTATTGACAAATGTTTTGGCTTTATGAGGCCATGTTACATATTCCAATGTATAAAATAATTTAGAAATAGCTTTATTTTTTAAAGTTGCAATAAGGTGGTACATATAGTATAAAGACTGTTGCCATATTGTAATACAATACTGTGAATATATCATATAAATATTGCATTGACACAATCGAATCAGAATAGGATACAATGCATATTTGTCTATCTAATGAGCTCCAATGGGCTAAACACACAATCCCAGCTACCCAGAGTCATACTGTACACCTATAGTTGATGCTGCAACATTGTTCTGACAATGCACCAATGTACCTATTTTGGTAAATTACTGTACAGTAATTGCACTGATAAGTAAAATGAAAAACACTACAGTAAGATAATGTTAACTCTGTCTTTCGGGGATGTAATGATGAAATCAGTGCAAGTACAAGTAGAAAATTTTAGCAAAGCAAATATAGATATTTTTTACTGTAAAACAGTAAAATGTTCAGCTGAACCGTCTGCATAAAAAGCTTTTCGTAGGCCAACAAAAAATAAGAATATAAATGAGGTGAAACAGATCTACATGTAAATCTGTATGTATCCCACCTACAATCCTGATTAGGCCAAAGGACCATATCTACAACACAGTAGAACTCACCGAGGCTTCTTTAATGCTCTGACACATGATTGAAGTGTTTTGCCAGTTGAGTTTGAACAGGTGAGAAGTGAGTTAGACTTATTAGTAATTAGTTTTTGCGTTTTGAATGCCAGTGTGATCCAGGTGAACCAAGTGGGCTCAATGATGAGATTTGTGCTTAAAGTTGAATAAAAGTGTGGAAACAGTGGAATTGTGCTCAGAGTTTAGGAGTCACGAGTCTTTTCTGAATTGTGTGCATCGTTCCATTTTTTGTGTGTATACAATCGAGAAAAACTGTAACATTCCAACAGGAATGACTAACATTCCCAGGACATGTAAGTCTGGTCTATAACGGTCTAACTATAGTCGCTTCCCAATGGAGCTTCACTAGGACCTGTGGGAGGGTTCTCCCTCCATGAATGTTGGGATCACAGAGTCACCCACACCAGGCGGACATATTCAGAGTGAGTCTGGCTGCTCCTCTCTCCCTCCCTCCCTCCCTCCCCCCTGATACTCCCTCCCTCCCTCCCTCCCTCCC